>NC_133555.1:4249924-4552954 GCF_048773025.1 Camelus bactrianus | reverse complement strand
CAACATCACTGTGAAGACAATCAACAGTAATGTCTAAGTGCCTGGGGGATACAGAGATAAGTCAGACACAGTCTGTAATCTAGCTTAGAAACTAATTGTTATAGTTAAATCCTACAGGGCAGAATGTGATCTGAGTTATCAAATGAATGATGCAGGTGATAGGAGATAAAGGAAAAATGAAAACTGTTTATTATTGGATGATCAGGGAAGACTTTCTGGAGGAAGACATGAGATTTTATTTTAACATTGAAGGATAGGGCAGAATTTGGGTACCTGAAAATGGTGCAGTAAGGGACTTTTTTAAAAATTAAAGTATAGTCATTTTACAATGTTGTGTCAATTTCTGGTATACAGCTTAATAGTTCAGTCATACATATATACTTGTATTCACTTTCATATTCTTTTTCCTTATAGGTTACTACAAGATATTGAATAGAGTTCCCTGTGCTATACAGTATAAACTTGTTGTTTATCAATTTTATATATGGTAGTTAGTATCTGCAAATCTCGAACTCCCAATTTATCAGGAAGGGACTTTCTGACCAAGCAGAGCAATGGTTTTGTTTTAGAAATACTACCTGTAACCAAATTCCCAGACATAGTTCCAGGTATGAATATGAATTTACAGTGTGTGAGATACAGTTATAAGTGCTTTATATTAATTCAGTGAATCCTCACAACAATCTTCTGAGATAGATGCTATAATTATCCTCATTTTACAGATGAGGAAACTGAGGAGCAGAGAAGTGAAGTGAATTCCCCAAAGTCTACAGTTAGTAAGTAACAAAACAGGGATTAAAACTCGAGAGTCTGTCTTTTAAGAATGAGAGTGAACCATCTAGCAGAGCTTTGTTTAATGAACTTTAGGAATAAAGAAAGCAAAAAGTTCCCAAAAGTAAAGTCTGAGATGTAAGAAAAGTAGGTGAGCATAAAAATGGATGAATTTTTCTCTGTAAGTCTAAATGAACATTGTCTGTATAAAATAATAGCAATGTATAATTATGCAATTTAAAAAGACAATTAAAATCCCAGACAACAATAGCATGTGAGTCTAAAGGGGGACAATGACAATTAAAGTCAAGTATCCTAAGGTCCTGTTTCTCTGTAGCATTGCATCACTTGGGAGCTTAGAAATGCAGTAGGCATGGCTCACCTCGCACTTACTGAATTGGAATCTGCATTTTAACACACTTCCCTGGTCATTTCGTGTGTAAAGATTGAAAAGAACTCTTCCAACATCCTTGAATTGTTAGGCTGGAGATTATGATATCAATTAACTTCGAATGTAAGTAAAGTCAACAATGTAATTTCAAGAATATCCAGTGAAAGAAAAGAATTAGCATGAATGTAATTTCCAAATCAGTACAAACTCAGAAAATCAGACTCAGAAAATTACAAATTAAAAAACAAGGAGACAGGAAAAGAGAAAAAAGATGTAGAGTGCAAATAAAAAACACAGTTGTGTTGAAGCATAACAGTAATCCCAATAAATATGAGTGACCAACATTTATCAGTTAAAAGAGAGAGATTATCAAATAGGATTTAAAAATAATTCAACTACATGTTTTTACAAGAAATACCCAAAATACAAGGTCATGACAGTGAAAATGTCAAAAAGGTATACCAGGGAAACACTAATCACTAGCAATAATATCTAAAAAAAAACCGTTTAGAAAGAAAAAAAAGAATTTAGTGTATACATATTAATATCAGACAAAACATATTTTAAGGCAAAAAGGCTCAGCTAAGAAGATTTAATAATTCTAAAATGGCCTCAGAATATATAAAACAAAATTGATAGAACCACAGGGAGAAATTTACAATAAATATATTTGCTAGGAGATTTTAATATGTCTTTCTGAATTACTTGAAAAATCAAGCATCAAAAAAGCAGTAAAGATATAGAACACTTGAACAAGAATAGCATAATTAAGATGCATAATCTATTAAGCATATATACAGATTCTGCACAGAACAATTAGAGAAGATACAGTTGACCCTGGAACAACACGGGCTTGAGCTACGCAGTTTCACTCATACATGGATTTTTTTTCAGTAACTACTTACTGCAGTCCTATATGATCTGTGGTCAGTTGAATTCTCAGATGTGGAACCTTGGATTTGGAGGGCTGACTGTGTTATATGCAGATTTCCCACTGAGCTGGAGATGGGAGGGCTGGTACCCCTAACCCCCACGTTGTTCCAGGATCAACTGTACCTCCTTCTTAAGCATATATAAAAAATTTTTCGAAACAAAACAAAACTTAACACAGCTAAGAAGGAAATGATTGATTGGTGATATAGATAATGTGTAATAAAGATAAGATGAGCTCTAAAAGATTTTCCTTTTAAGTCTTTTCTTGATTTTGAGCATTGCTAGCACTAAGTGAGCACAGTACATGCAATCACTGTTTCTGAAGCCTTGATCTTCCCTGTGAAACTCATCTATATTTTAAATGTGCAGACCCTGCCGTGACTTGAGGGAACTGCTTGTGTCTTTGACAACATAATTGAATTGTATGAGCAATCTGATTTCATCTGTTCATCAAGCTGAAATTAGGAGAATGCCAGCTCATGCAGCAGCTGCAGCGTTAGACAAGGGCTTTGCATCCAGTCACTGGAAGGAAAGGAATAAAGATGTTGGAATTCTGGGGCAGAACCCTCCCTTGAGCATTCTGAACTCCTAAACCTTGACCTCTTTGCATATGCAAAAGCCTGGTAAAGTCATTTTTGGCCTTTCCAATATACTCCACCTCCATACAGCTGGAAGTAACCCCCACCTCCTCTGAGTCACTACAATCTTTTATCTATGCACAAGTTTTGCACGAAATAGTCATCTAACAAATGTTTGAATGAGAAAAGAAAAGGGAAAGAGGGAAAAAGAAGATCCATGCTTTCCAGAGTGTTTTGTCCTCAGTAGCCCCAGGAAAGGAAAGAAAACCTGACTTATCAGAAAACAGCCTTGCTCTAGGGCTAATCTGGTGCTTTATAAAGAAGGAAAGAAAGCATCAGAAGCTTCCAATGAAGCAATCCATAATATTCCCAAAGACCTTTAGCTGCAGAATTCACGTAGCCTCACTTGAAAATTGTCTCTTAAGATTTCTGGAGAACATGTGGACTCTTACAGTACAGAGAAACTTTTTGAGCCTGACTTGAAGGGAGGCTGTGTGTTATTCCAGACCTACCTTGCCACCTTAGCAGATACTGTAAACTCATACAATTCCTGTGATAGTGGTCTGTTTTATTAGTTCTCTGTTGCTACATAACAATATTGACTTTTTAGCTCTCAGTTCTGTAGGTCATTTGTCTGACAGGGTAGGTGGGCTCTCTGCTTAGGGTATCTTAGGGTATCAAGGTGTCTGCTGAGCTGAGTTCTCATCCAGAGAAATCTGCTTCCAGTCTCATTTTGTTGTTGGCAGAACTCAGTTCCTTGCGGTTATAAGACTGAGATTCCTGTTTCCTTGCTAGCTGTCAGCCAGGGGCCACTCTCAGCTCTAGAATCTGCTTCCATTCCTTAACCTGTGACTTTCTCAGCCCACCAAAGGCACAGCAAATCTTGTGCTTCAAATCTCTGACTTCTTGTACTGCCACCAGCTGGAGAAAACTGCTTTTGAAGGGCTTGTGTTAGGCCTACCTGACTACACGCTCTATGCTAAAGTCAGCTGTGCCATATTATAACCTATTCATGGGAGTAAAGCCCACCATATGCAACAATCCTGGGATTAAGAAGGGAAAACTGGGGCCATCTTAGCATTCTGCCTACTGCATTTGTATATATGTTTTACATCATTTACTAGGTCCTAAGAGCCTAGGCACATAATAACACTTAGTAAATACTGATGTTTACATCATCACTGACTAAAAATTAATGTTAGAAGTTATATGTAAGATTTACAATCTTATTCATGTTTAAATTCCTAGTATCTGATATAGAATATGATTTATACTATAGTTTTAACAAATATTTAGATGAATCAATGAAAGAATTAATAATTATGTAATTCAAGGCTGTGAACACTGCTGAATGTTGTGTAATGTGATATATTTTTAAAATCATGTATAGTTCAGTTTGTAATTTCTTTGTAGTTAAATAAAATGATAGAGTACAAATACAGTTTCCTAGTTATTTTTTAATTGCTGCTTTAAAAGCAAAATTTTGCAAATTGCTTTTTCACACAAATATCTTCTTTATTTTTTCCTGGTATAAAGAGATGAGCACAGGAATAGGAAATGAAAGTTAGAGTTAGATCCTGACTCTGCCACTAACTAGCTAGAAGGGTGTGTGTGTATGTTATGTGTTTGTGTGTGTTTTAGGGTAAGGACAAGTTGGATTAGGTAATCTTTTATATTCCAATGCCCAATGCTCCTATTATATATACTATTTATCTATTCAAACAGACTATTTCACATAACTCTGTTCCTTCTACATTTTGATTCCAGATACCCAACAGAAGTATTCCAACTAGAGGAAGAAATCCGTGAGGCTAGGTGTCAGAGGGATTAACCATTTCCTCCTGGCATCCAAATTGATGCCAACAGTAGGTTCCAAGACAAGTTTATCTTTGTAATTGAAAGTCTCTGACCGTGGGACTATCTAATCTTAATGTTTTCCTTCCGGCCTAAGTAGCTTTTTAACCTGTAGTTTTGAGTGATGGGTATTGTTGCAATTTAATGACATTTTCTCAGCCCTTATTGATTATCTGTTCAAAAAATAGATTAGTGAATACTTATTCCATCAGAGAGCTTGTCTGTGTGATGATGTCATGTAATCGGACTGGGTAATGTGATTTTCCACTAATTTAGTTTTCCAGAGATCATTCCCATGTGAGATGACATATGTGGGGGCTTCTGGAATATGGTACTATATTTTAAAGAATACTGTGTAAGGAGGAACAACATGATTTATTCATCATCTCTGACTTTTCGGTGCAGAATGGGTTTTAACCCAACATTTCCTAAAATCATTTAACTTATAGGAGCCCTGCCACTGAACACCCTATACGTTTCATAGAACACAGTTTGGGAAAGGCTGATTTTTTATCATCTAAGAAATAAGATCAACTCTTAGGATCATTATAGACTATTTATTAGAAGTAGCTTTAGACATCCTCTGGTTCAACTGTCATGCTACAGCTGGAGAATCTGAGACTCTGGAGGACTGAAGAGACTTGCCTGAGATAGTGAGTTGGTGGCAAACTTGGATGAAAATGATCCAGATGTCTCCTCCCTCACTTCTGTGCTCTTCTTACTATGATGCAGCTCTTGAATAAACTTTTTTTGCTAAAGATGACTATGCTGTGAACATTGACTGGGCTTCAGTTTGGGCATAGAAGTGGGAAGAGGGCTTTGACTTAAAGAATATACTGGGTTTTTAAAAAAAGGATGTCACAAACCAGCTCTTTCCAACTCCAGTTTCATTCTTCTTATATGCAGAGTCCCAGTTGTAAGTAAAGTCTTATCTTCCCCTCTCCCTTCAGGAGTAAAAATCTGTTACTAAGTTGTCAGACTCTAGCCACCCTCTTTTCTAGGGTCTGCTCTGTAGAAATGCATGTTACAAGTGGGGACTTGCATCCTCCATATATTTGTGGTTGGGTTTTTTTTAAGGTTTTTTTGGTTTGTTTGGTTGGTTTTTTAGATATAATCCATTTAGGAGCCAATTTTTGCAGAGCTTTTCCTGACCATCTACTTTAAAGAGAAAGGGGGAGGAAACAGATAGAAAGTTTGGGGTGCAGGGATTATATGGAGAAAACTCAAATATCTATTCCTAACATTGGGCTATTCAATTTTTAAAAAGCCATAAAGACTCAATGAGGTTTGCAGGTTGCTCTTGCTTGTAGCCTGTGTTTCCATCCTTAAATACTTGTTTCTTTACATGTGGAAGATTTTTTATTCTTGCATTCTTTTATCAGAAAGTGCCATTATCAGAAATTAAGGAATTATTTTATAGGATTGGAATAGAGTGGACTCAGGAACACGACTGGGACATGGAGAAGGGTAAGACAGGAAACAGAGACTCAAGACACAGCTGCCGAAGGCACAGTACTGAAAAGTACCTGGGTTTTGAAGTCAACACACTTCCTGGTTTTGAGCTATGCCATCTTGGACAAGGTATTTAATCTCTCTAGGCTAGTTATCTTATCTCTAAAATGAAGATATTACTGCCTATCTTCAGGATTATGAAGACTACATAAATCAAAGTACAAGTGTTTATTATATTATTATGTTATGTTTTATTATGTTCATCAAACAAATTAAGAGTTTGCCTTTGGGAAATGAGATTGAATTTTTTACTTTCTCCTTTTTCTTTGAAATTTTTTTGATGACTATGTGGTATCAGAAAACCACTAAAGATATTTTTGCTTTAATGTGAAAAAGAAATATATGAAGTGCCTGACATCTAAATGCTCTGTTCTCTTTTCATCTCTCCTTTCCTTCTTTCCCTACTGCCAAACTTCTTTTTTGGGGTGGGCAGGGGGAAATAATTAGGTATGTATGTATGTATGTATGTATGTATTTATTTATTTATTTATCTTTTAATGTAGGTGCTGGGGATTGAACCCAGGACCTTGTGCATGCTAGGCATGCACTCTACCACTGAGCTATACCCTCCCCCTCAAACTTCTTGATTTTTTTTCTGTGCTACCACCTCTTTTCTCTGAAAGGAAAAGAGTCAGACCCAACTGTACAGACAACTCGTCTCCTGGGTTTGAGGTAGATATAGGAGGACAGGAGGGAACTCTGCCTACCTGGACTTTCTGTAAGCAGCAATAGAGTATATCGATTAAGGACTCAAGCTTGGGAGAAATTAAGATGTGAATTTGTATCCTGGCTCCTATCATTTACTAGCTGAGTAAGCTAAGACATATTATTTGATGAAACTTTTGTTTTTTTCCTTTTTAAAATGTCACTAATTATAACACTTACCTAGTAGAATTGTGATCTGTGTATACTCAGCATACTGTCTGGTACATTATGATGCTCAATAAATGTTCGTTGTCATTGTTGTTATCATCGTCCCATCCAGATCCCCTTCAGGTCCTGGACAAGCCTCAATGAACTTTTAAAGAACTGGCAATTCCTGGGGGAGGGTATAGCTCAAGTGGTAGAGCGTGTGCTTAGCATACACGAGGTCCTGTGTTCAGTCTCCAGTACCTCCATCAAGAAACTAAATAAATAAACCTAATGGCCTCCCCCCTGCAAAAAAAAAAAAAAAAAAAAGAAAAGAAAAAGAAGAAAGAAAGAAAGAAAGAAAGAAAGAAAGAAAGAAAGAAAGAAAGAAAGAAAGAAAGAAAGAAAGAAAGAAAGAAAGAAAGAAAGGAAGAAAGAAAGAAAGGAAGAAAGAAAGAAAGAAAGAAAGAAAGAAAGAAAGAAAGAAAGAAAGAAAGAAAGAAAGAAATTAAAAGAAAAAAAAGGAACTGGCAATTCCTAAGTAGTCCTATAAAATAGAGAAAGTGGTCTTCATCTTTTAGCAGATCTTCCTTTTTAGATCGTCCTTTTCTTTATCTTAAATGGGACTTCTGACTAAAAAGTTTTGAATTTACTTTTGCTGGCAATATATTGCCCACTCTACCAGCCTACCAAGTGATCCTAGTTAGTGGGCTTTTTAAAAAAATTTTTTTTTGTGGGGAGAGGTAGATAGGTTTACTTATTTATTCATTTTTAGAGGAGGTACTGGGATTGAACCCAGTATGCATACACTCTGCCACTTGAGCTATATCCTCCCCCAGTGGACTTTTTTTTTTTTTTTTTTTAAAGCAAGAGAAATCTGGAACTCTTTAGCCATCACTTCAATGCATTGAGCCATTCATCTCTGGGGATATTGACTACTGTTTCATGTTGAAGAATTAGAGAATCCTTGACATTCACAATGTTGTGCAATCATTACCACTATCTAATTCCAGAACATTTTCACCACCCTAAAAGGAAACTGTGTACCCATTAGGCATTTGCTTTCCATTTCCCCATTTTCTAACCCTGACAACCACTAATCTGTTTTCTGTTTCTATGGATTTGCTTATTCTGGATATTTAGTATAAATGAAACCTCCAGTGTGATCTTTTGTGTCTGACTTCTTTCACTTGGCATGTTTTCAAGATTCATTCATGTTGTAGTATCAGTATTTCATTCTTTTTTACGGATGAATAATATTCCATTGTATGGATATACCATATTTTGTTTATTCATTTATTGGCTTGTGAACATTTGGGCTGTTTCCATCTTTTTCCTATTGTAAATGGTGTTGCTATGAACATTCATGTAAAAGATTTGTTTGAATACCTGTTTTCAATTCTTTGGGTGTATACCAAGGAGTGGAATTAGTGAGTCATATGTTTAACTTTGTGAGGAACTGCCAAACTGTCTTCCAAAGTGGCAGCACAATTTTACATTCCCACCAGCAACATATGAGAGTTTTCATTTCTCCGTAAGCTTTCCAATACTTTTTATTGTCCATCCTTTTTGTTACAGTCATCCTAGTGGGTGTGAGAAGATACCTCATTGTGGTTTTGATTTGCATTCCCCTGATGACTAATGATGTTGAGCATCTTTTCATTGCCTGTTGGCCATTTATATGTGTTCTTTGGAGAAATGTCTATTCAAGTCCTCCTCCCATTTAAAAAATTGGGTTGTCTTTTGGTTGTTGTGCATTAATAGTTCTTTATATAATCTGGTACTAGACCTTTATCAGATACATGATTTGCAAATATTCTCTCTCATTCTGTGGGTTGTCTTTCCACTTCCTTGATGGTGTCCTTTGATACACAAAATTCCTCGTGAAGTCCAATTTATTTTTTCTTTGGTTGCTTATACTTTTGGTACATATCTTTTTAAAAATTGCCTAATCCAAGGTCGTGAAGATTTATCCCTCTATTTTCTTTAAACATTTTTATAGTTTTACATCTTACACTTAGGCTATGATCCATTTTGAGTTAATTTTGTATCCAGTGTGAGGTAAGGGCCCAACTTTGCTCTTGTACATGTAGATTTCCAGTATCTCAGCACCATTTATTGAAAAGGCCATTCTTTCCCCATTGACTAGTCTTGGCACCATTGTCTGAAATCAATTAGGCATCGATATTTGGGTTTCTTTCTGGACTCTCCATTTCATTCCATTGATTTATATGTCTGTCCTTCTGTCAATACCACATTGTCTTGATTACTGTGGCTTTGTAGTAAGTTGAAGTGTGAGTTTTCCAATTTCATTCTTCTTTTTCAATATTATTTTAACTATTTGTGGCTTCTTGAATTCCATATGAATATTTGGATCAGCTTTTCCATTTCTGTAAAAGGCCATTAGGTTTTCAGTAGGGATTGCAATGAATCTGTAAAGCGCTTTGGAGAGTGTTGCCATCTTATTATTATGTCTTTCCATTTATTTAGGCCATCTTTAATTTCTTTTAGCAATGTTTTATAGTTTTAGACATATAAGACTTATGCTTCCTTCATTAAATTTATTCCTAAGTATTTTATTTTTCTTGATGCCTTTATAAATGGAATTTTATTAGTTTCCTTTTCAGATAATTCATTGCTAATGTATAGAAATGCAGCTGATTTTGCATGTTGATCTTATATTCCTCAACTTTGCTGAATTCATTTATTAGCCCTAATTTTTTGTGGATTCTTTAGAGTTTCTTAGATATAAGGTCATATCATCTGTGAATTACTCCCCTCTTGGCTTTTTAAAAAATATTACCCATTGCATTAAACTGTTTCACTGGGAGTATACATTATCCCAGTGTGAGAAACAGTCTGACATATTTCTTTGGTTTTCACAAAAGAAATTTGCAACATGCTTTTACATCTAATTTTGTTCTTTTGATAACAGAGTGACTAATAATATCTTGTTTTACAGATAAGGATGCTGAGGCTCTCAGCAAGTTTAATGATTTATTGACGGTTCACACAACTTTAATTAGAGCTGAGGTCTTCTCTATAGAAGTCCAGCACTCCTTTAATTGAACTCTAATTCCTTCATATTTTACCTTTAGTTAGTAGAACTTTGGGGATACAATAGTTTTCTTATGAATTTGAGAAGCCTTTATTATGACTTTAAGAATTCTGTGGTTAGGGTCGTTATGCTATAAAATAAAAAAATGAAACCAACATACGTTTACAAAAAAAACCACTCACATAAGAAAGTTCATAGCATCTTTATTCATAATAGCTCCAGACTGGAAAGATCACTGGAGTCCATTAAAGACGACTAGACAAACTCCTATATTTATATACTGGAATACTACTCAGCAACAAAAAGGAACAATTTATTGATGCAGCGAGCAACACAAATAATCTTTAAAAGATTATGCTGAGTGGAAAGAAGACTTACTATGATTTCATTTATATAAAGTTCTATGAGAAACAAAACTAATCTATTATGGAAAAAATCATATCACTGATAGCCTCCAGGAGTGTTGGGGTGGGGATTGACAGAAAGGAGTATGAGGAGGATTTTAAGGGTGATAGTAATGTTCTATATGCTTATTGGGGTTTGGGATACAGAGGGGTGTGCTCTTATAAAAACTCAGCAAATGCACTGAATACTTGGACATTTCATTGTAGGTAAATTTTATATCAAAAGAAAAGAAATATCAAACTTAGTTATTAATGTGCATGCTAAAGTGTTTAGGAGGAAGTGTACAGGTGTTTGCAATTTACTTTGATCAAAAAAATAAGATGGATTAATGGATAGATAGAGATATTTAAAGATTATAGACAGATGGATATGTCATAAAGCAAGTACAGTATAATGTTCATGGTAGAATCTAGGTGGTAGGTTCTCTGTAAAATTCAACTCTCAGTTTTGCTGTATGTTTGAAATTCTTCATAATAAAATGTTTAGGGAGGGAAGGAAGCCAAATGTAGAAATCTACTAGTTCCTTTTTGAGCACCCTCTTCTACACACCTTCTTTTCAGCTTTATGAGTTGGGCATAATGAGATAAAGGCAAGGTGTTAGGAATTCACTGGCCAGCCTCCAAGCTACATGACAGCTGTCTACTAACCCTAACTCCTGTGTTAACCTGTGACTCCTTCTATGTTGTTGCCCAGAGTCTCTCCTCTACATATGCCCTCAAGAAACCTGCCTTTTGGCCCCCAATTTTATCCCTAATTGCTGGATTTTTTTCTGTTGGAAAACTATCTTACTGCCCTGAAAAGATCTCACTTTACCAAAGAATCATCTAATTTCCATCTGAACGGTCATTTTTGCATAGAGAAGAGTTGATTGGGAGACAGAAGACTTTTGTTCTGGAGTAGACTCAGTCAGATAAATGTCTTGGGCAAGGTCAAACAGCTGATAAATGGTAGAGCCAGAGTTTGGACCCAGTTGTGCCTGATTCCAGTTTATCACGTCGCTGCTCTTTAGGACCTAAAGGAATATCTGGTGGAGTTTCAGAAGGCAAGGGCATATTTCACTCTTTAAATCCTGCTGTATGAACAGCTGCCTACTTTAGAACCTAGTGCTGGAAGTAAAGTCAGCTCTTGAGGGAAGAAAGCCCATAGGCAGTTCTCAGTGGCAGCACAGGAACAGTTTTAACTTTCATGTCCTTAGATTGTTTTTCTCCTCCACCTACAAACAAAAAGCACTCCAAGAAGATCAGCTGTGAAAAACATGAATTTTTGTGCCGTATGTCAGATGAAACCTTCCAGAGATCAGGAATCCCCAGTTTTAGAGACCTCCTTAATCCTTTATTCATTCTGCATTTTTAATAACCTGGTCCAATGTCCTCTTAAACAACCAGTTCCTGGGAAAAGATGTGTAAAGCACCTGGAATTCCAATTTATGTAAGAACTTAAATCCTGACGGCTTCAGACTTGAGGGTTTTTGATGTTTGCCTCCCTAATTTTACATTAGGGTGAGAGATAATGTTTTGAGAGTGTTATTTTGCTCCCCCAAATACCACTCTTTTTCCCCTGGCACTTAATACAGTAAATAGTACTTAGTAGGCATTCCATGAACTTGTGATGAACTGGGTAATTGTTGGCTTCCTCAGAGGAGGGCCTGGACTTGCTCATCTCTGTATGCCCATTTCCTAATACAGGATCTACTAGCATAAGATAGATATTCACTAATTTTTTTAAGAATTAATTGAATTGAGATTGTTTCTTCACTTGGAGGGGAGTGCCTGTCCTTTTAACTACAGATTTCTGAGACAAGAGTGTCAGGGCCCTGAATGAGTTTTTGAATCAGAATCAGGGTTGACGATAGCCTAGAAAGCCTAGACTGAGCTTATGAGCTGATTCGTGGAGCTAAACGTCAGCTCTTTTTGGAGAGGATGCTTATGTGAATCAAAGACTAGCAATAATGAGCCCATAGTCCAGGTCTTCCTGCACTCCTGGGAAAAGGAAATGAAAAACTCCTCCTTAGTCAGATTTCTGGGTTTGAAACGAGGGATTTTTTGTGAGGATGCTGTGTTTCTGATTGCCAGGATGAAAAGAGGCTCATGGTAAGAGAAGGACCAGGGGAAGAGGGGAAGAGAATGAGGACATGATGGGAGAGGAAAAAGGGAAAGGGTATCTGGGAATGCGGAGGGAGAGAAAGATGACTTGAAAGAATAGTGGCTGTGTCCTCACCGTGGTTTTGTGATTGGTCAGTGATCTGGTGGCAAAGGAATGTTTACTAGAGAGCCGTTTCCTCTGAGTGGCCAGGATATCCACTACCTTGGGTTTGACTTTAGTAGTTACTATCCTTCCAACCCTTTTCTAGTCTTGTGGGACCTTGGGATCCAGAGTGACCTTTCCAGTTTTTGTGGAGAAAGAAGGGAGGAGGCATTAAGTAACTGCTATCCTCCACAGTAAAGATTCTCAGAGAAATTCCCTCTGGTTTATTACAAATATTACTGTAAACACCAGAGTCTAGGGCATTCTTGATTGGAGTTTAACTTCAGGGGGACACAAAAATCATTGCAGTTTCAGTGTCACCCAAGAATTTTCTATAGAGTAAGTATATTGCGTGGAAGTTACATAAAATCAGTGCAGTTAGTTACAACCACATGCCCTTTTCCCCATCTTCATGGATGACTCACTTAAAATGTACCATCACTGTGATTTCTCCTTGCTCACAAAGCTTCCAAATACAACATCACTGCACCCAGGTTTTAGTCCTGGAGAAAACTACAAAGCAGCTTCTCTCAGTAATGACTACTGAGTCATTCAGCATACATTTTTTGAGTGACAACTTTGCTAGGTGCTTTGGATTCAATGTTGAGAAAGACAGATTTAGTCCCTAAATGATATCTTACCAAGGTATAGTCTTCAGGAAAAGGAGTATCCTATTTTGTTTAAATCTGATCTCAAAATCTACAAAGAAATGCTGGAAATTACTAAAGATACACTGCTCTGGACTTTGTACCATTCAGTGCCGGCTCATACAAGAGCTCATCGTTCATTGTTTATAAAGGCCCTGGGAGACAGAGAACTAAGTGTATCCCAGCCCAGCCTCCCAAATAACATCAGGAACTGGAATCAGCAGCACTCCGGATCGCATAAGAGGGCAATGCCAGAATCTGTTATATAACCTGCTAAAAATTCTGCCTTGTGGTGCAGTTAGAGTTGTCAAGCTTCTAAGTCGTCTCCCATGTATCTATGTCTTCTACCTTTTGCCCTTCTGAAAAAGGATATAACTTCCTGCTCAGAAGTCAGTGTCATCTTCCTCAGAGGCAGACGTCAGCCTGGCTGGACTGAGTTGGAAAATAGGGATTCCCAGATCTTCCTCTCATGGCCCTCTATGCCACATTCTACTTACTCTTAATGCTGGGTTCCTACTACTGGAGGGTGTTAGATGATATGGCGGTTTCAGAGATGACTATGACAAGGGTATTGCATTCAAAGAACTTAGTCCAGTTAAAGAGATGGGACATATCCAGGAAAAGCTAAATAAATAGCAAGAGTAGCAATGTCAGACGAGTGAAGTTTATGCAGTAAGAGGTAACATGAAATGATGGAGAGAGCAGTGACCTTACAGTTAGAAGACCCTGGTTCAAAGGCTCAGTTTTATATGCATGAGCAATTGAGCCTTTTGGGCCTTAGCTTACTCATTTATACAGTAGAATGATCTTCACCCTGCCTAAATCTCAAGGTTGTAGTAAGGGTCAAGTGAGATATTATGTAATAAACTCTGGAAAACACAAGCACAGGTGGGAAGTGACCCTAAATTTTACAGTAGATGAAACAGGCATAGAGATGAAAACCCTTGCTGAAAGTCTCACATGCTTGCTATGAAACAGCCCTCCATTCTTTAAGCACAAAATGAAATGACTGTTCCCATTTTTCTCCCTCCTTCATAGACTGTCCTCTGTAAGACCTTTAAGTAGCTTGTATGCTGTTAGACCCATATAAAGTGTGTTTTGGTAGAATGTGAGGATGCTAGGGGCCCATATTTTATCCTAAAGATACTGGTTAAAGGAATATACTGTCACCTTATTCACTGGGCTTGGCAAAATTTTGGCACAGCACTGTCCAAAAGAAATAAAATGCAAATTGCAAATGTAAGTCTTACATGAAATTTTAAATTTTCTAATAGCCACAGTAAAAAAAAAAAATAAGTAAAAGGAAACAGGTGAAATAAATAATATATTTTATTTAACACAATAAGACCAAAATATTCTCATTTCAACATGTGATCAATATAAAACAAATTATTAAAGAGAGATTTACATTTTTTTCCTATTAAATCTTTGAAACTGGATGTGTATTTTGCCTCGCAGCCCATCTAGATTTTCCCTGGCCACATTGCAGGTGTTCAGTAGCCAGATGGGGCTGCTGGCTGCTCTGCTGGACATTGCAGCCTTCCATAGCCCCTCTTTCTCCACCATTCAGTTCTGGCTTTCTCATTTTCATTCCTGTCCTCACTATTTCCTTCTAATGGATCTGTGTATTTTCCCCTTCCTCGATCCCTCAAGAAGCAAGCTTCTTTTCTAAGTGCCAGGTATCCTTCTTTGTTCAGGTACGAAAATATCTCCTCTTCTAGCTATTTTATGAAATCTGCTAGTGTTCCTTGAACTGCCATTCCTTCTCTGTGAACAACACTCATCTCTTTTTAACTGAGCTCCCATCTCATTTCACTTGTGTGTCTGTCTCTTCCAAATTTTGTACTCCTTGAGGGAAAAGACTATGTTGTATTCGTTTCTATAATCCCAGCAACCTAGCATAGTCTCTGGCCTGTAGCAGGAATTTGATAAATTTTAAATAATTGAACAAATAAATAAACTTTTCCTGGATACCCCACCAGCTCTTTCTTCCCCTCAACAGTGATTTTTCTCTCTAGCAATGGTTTTTGTTACAGAGCTATATGCTGTGGCACCTGCAGGCAACACTTGTTATTTGTGGTTTTCATTATTTGCAGGAAAACAGATTTTAAATTTTAGACCATATTTCAGTTCTTTCCAAAAGCTCTTCCTTTAAGTTTCAGGTTGCTCTGATTTTACCTGTTGGGAAAGCTTTTGCCATCCATTAGACTTGGCTGTTTAACTGCCTACTTCTGGATTCCTGGTGTTGCCCCCAGGTTCATTTTCTCTCCTTCTCACCTTCAAACCTGCCTTTGCGCTCTCTGCCTGCACCTTCCCTTCACTATGAGTTTCTTAGGCAGTCTCAGCCCCCAGTGACCCTAAGGTGGGAACACCCTAACAGCAACTTATCATGAAACCACAAATTCCTAGGCCACTGAAGTCAGAAAGGGTCTTAGAGATTCAAATCCAGGGGTCTTTATATAGTTTAAGTAATTTTTTTTCAAACAAAAGTTTAGGCGGGACCTTATATATATGAATGGTGGAAATGGAGCTGCTTTGGTTGAAATGGGATTAGGGGTTCCCAGAGATAGTCTGGGGCTCCACAGAACATGATTTGAAAACCACGAGTCTAGCTCAGCTCTCTCGCAGTGCACATGGGGAAACAGAGACCCAAAGAAGTGAAACAACTTGCCTAATCCACACAGCAAGCTAGTGACAGGATCTGGACTAGAACCCAGGTTTCCTTTCCAGGTCAGTGCTCCTTCAACCACAGCTTACTGTTTAGAGCCTCATTTCACAAGGAGAGAAAAAAGTAACAAAGAGTCTTTTATTTTATTCTCTTTGGTGAAACCTGACAGGGTCCAGCTCTTCTTCCCCACTAGTAAATCAGGTTTGCCCCCCTCTTGTTATTGTTTTTCTCTGGAACTCAGGCTGGAGCTTGCCTTAGTCTTTGTTCTGTTCCCAGTTTTTGTAGTGCCAAGGAGGATAGGGGAGAGAGCGGATTCAGGCAGGTCATGGTGGCACAGATGTTTCCTGTCCCTTGGCTAGTCTGGCTGTGTCTTTCAGAGGCAGCTGAATGCCATGGCCAGGTGTGTCTTTCAGGGCCTTCCAAGCCCTTGGAGGTGGTAGGTGTTTATAACCGCAATTTCCTGATTAGCTTCTGTTTTTCACAGGCCTCTAGCCACTACCTGGGGGAATACATCTAAGCCTCTACTCTGGGAGCCATCAATCATTCTGCAGTCTGGCCATAATCTACCTCTATTCTTATTTCCCAGTGTCCCTTTCATGCATCCTACGTTTTCTCCCAGAGTACTCTGTTTTCTCCCCTTCCTCCTCATCTTCACCTATTAAAATATTACTCATCTTTCCAGATCAAGCTTAAATGCCACCTTCTTCAAGAACCCTTTCTCAACTTCCAACCTTATGCAAACTCTCCTTGTAGTATTCTAACATTTTAGCCTAATTTCTCATTATTCCCTGACTTATATTTTATGTGCCTCAACTTTGCAACATGTTGTTTCTCACTTCTGTACCTTTGCTAATGCTGTCTGTTTGCCCAGAATTCCCTGCCTTAATTTTTACTTTGCTTTTGCCTAACTAAATAAGTCCTGTTTAAATTTAGGATGCTCTCAGACATCACTTCTTCCGGGATGGCTTCCCTGATCCCTCCAAGCTGAATCAGGCTACTCACATAATAGCATATACCTATCTCTGTCTTTGTACTTACATAGTATGTCAGTACATTTTCTATTTGTACCTGACTCCCATACTAGGCAGTGTTCCAAGGGAGATATCTATACCTTACATTTTCTATTTCTGGCAACTATCAGTGTCTCACTAACAATAGGTGCTTAATAAATATTTGTGGAATAGATGAATAAATAATTTTTATACTATTATAATGATTTGAGTTATAGGCTCCTTTTTTGAGTAGCTATTTCTCTATCACTAGACTGTATATTCTGTGATGGTAAGGAAAGGGATTGAATCTTACTCATCTTTTTGTCCCTCATTGGGCCTCATTCATAATAAGTATATCAGTTAGGTTTCTCCAGAGCAGAACCAATAGGAGATATATAAATATGTAGATTTATTTTAACGAATTGGTTCATTTGATTGTGGGGGCTGGTAAGGCAAGGCAAGAGTTGACATTGCAGACTTGAGTTTGAAATCTATAGGGCAGGCCAGTAGGCTGGAAAGTTGGGCAGGATTTTTATGTTAGCCTTGAGGCAGAATTCCTTCTTCTCTGGGAAACTTCAGTTTTTGCTTTTAAGGCCTTTAACTGATGGGTGAGGCCCCCATACGTTATCAAGTACAATCTCCTTTCCTTAAAGTCAACTGACTGTGGATATTAATCACATCTACTAAATATCTTCATAGCAACATTTAAACTAGTGTTTGACCAAACAGCAGGGCACTGTAGCCTAGCCGAATTGACACATAAAAATTTAATCATCACAGTAAATGGCCAATAAATGTCTACTGAAGTATGCTTTTGAGCTTCTTATTTGAAGCTCGGAAAAAGAGAACAATCTTCTGTTTCCAGCAGTAATTTGAACTCAGTAACCTGAAAATCTTCCACCACTAAACTCCTGACAGCTCTGAATAAAAAAATAACAACATTGTAGTACATAACTGAACTTGAAAGAAAGTAAGGTACTCTCCAGAGACTGAAAATGAAGACAGACCGAGTAGTAAGTCCATAAGATGATGTCATAATGTCATATCAGGCCTCTTGGGATACCTGTCTTGGTAACTTTGGGACATGGATTTAAATACATACACAGGAACAGAAGATGAAGACTTGAGTCTTCACAAGGCAGGCATTAAAGCTGAAACCCAAAAGTGAGACTGGAACCTTCAGTAACATGGGAGTTAGAAAAAAAATCTTCTCATTACTGCATGAACACAAGAAAGTTGTCTTTCTCAGTGTAGTCTCTGGAGAGAAAAAATGTCTCTCTCCGAGAACTCAAAATGATAGGTCTATCTTGAATTGGAGTTTAGATTTCTACTACCTATGTGGTCTGAGATCCTGCAGTTTGATTAATTAACATAAAGAGTATACACAGCCAGTGATATACTGGGGTGCCTAGCAGAAGAAACCACAAACCCTCTTAAGATGATAGAATATCTAAAACTATAAAATGATTTTTTAATCTATAAAATTAATATACTTAAATATTAAGGACAAATAAAGAATTAAAAACATGAGGATAGAACCATATACCATAAGTAATATAAGGCAGATATGACAAATAGAATTTTCAGAAATTAAAGTAGTCATTGAAATTAAAAGATATACAGACTGTTCAAACAGGAGATTAGACAGTGCTGAGGAGAAAGCTGGTGAATGGAATCTAAGGCAGAAATTACCCATATGCCTCTCTCCAAGAGACAAAGAGAAGAAAAATATGAAAGCAAAGTTAAGAGACATGGAGGATAGAATGAGAAGATCCAATACGTGTTTGATGATAGTTCCAGAAGGAGAGAATAGAGAGAATGGAAAAGAGACATTATTCAAAGGTAATGGTTGAAGTTTTTGCAAAATTTATGAAAGCCTCTGCTACGAAGCACACTGAATTTGAAAGGATAAGTTAAAGCCACTTTTAGACTATTGTAATGAAACAGCATAGCAACAAAGACCAAAAAACAAACAAACAAAAAATCTTGAGAGCATCCAAAGATAAAAGAGCTATCCTACAAGAAATCACAATTAAACTGACAACAGTGGCAAAATAAAGGAATAATGCCCTCAAAAGCTGAAAGAAAAAAAAAAAACAACCCACCTAATCTAGAATTTTCCTCCTAGTCAAACCTTCATTGAGGAATGAGAGTAAAACAGAGACAATTTTAGACAAAGACATCAAATTTACATCTCAGATATCATTTCTGAAAGGACTGCTAAAAATGGATATTCTTCAGGAAGCAGAAAATTGAATCCAAAAAGAAGTAGTGGCATGAAAAAAAGCAATAGGGACTAGAGAAGTTGGTAAACATGTGAGTAACTCTAAAACAAACAAACAAAACCAGAAAAAACCTGACTGTTCAGAACAATAAAAATAATGACTAACTCAGGGAGTATAAAAACAAGGTGAAATTAAGATATTGGGCAAAACTATGTGCAGGGGAGTAAAGAGAAAAGAGGAATGATCAGTGTTAAAACATACTAAAACTTGGGAGGACAGTAGAGCTGCTGATTGAATTTATACCTAATGAGTAAAGTGGGCATGATTTTTTAAAGAAAAGGGTAACCACACAAAAGATAGGAATAAATGTGTAATTACCAGACAAAGGAAAAAGATTTGCACAAAGGAACCCATGCAAGAAAGCTCAACTTGGCATAATCTGTAATAACATTCAGAATAACCTAACTGTGCATCATTGGGAGAAAAGATAAATACATTGTGATATAGTCAAACAGTGAAAATAAATGAGCCAAAACCATTATGTATTACCATGAATACATGTCAAAATTAAAACATTGACTGGAAAAAGGCAGCCTGGAGGCAGATTTAGAATAGCACCACTTATATAAAGCCCCAAACAAGCAAAAGAGTCTGTATGTAGTTTATGTATATATACACAACGTTGTAAAACTATGGAAATATATTTATGGAAATAATACACGTTAATTCGGAATAGCTATCTCTGGAGAGGAGAGGTGGGGGGATGGGACTGGGGAAGAATGTGCAAGAAATTTCAACTGTGTAGTTAATGTTGCATTTCTTTTTTTAAAAATCTGAAGAAAATATAGAAAAATATTAAGATTTGACAATCTAGGTGGTGGATAAACAAGTATTACATCATTCTCTAAATATTTCTTTATGCTTGAAATTTTTCTTCATTTAGACAAATGAGGAACTTAAATTTAGAGAAATGTGTATAGTTGCTGAGGACTCTAATTAGTTAAGTTTATTGTTTTGCACAGTAAGGCACGACATAAGGTGATGGCAGGAATTTAGACAGATACTACTGCATCTGATTAAAATTCATAACTTTAAAGAAGTAAACAGACTTGTATTTCTCCAAGGTCATGTTTTCCCTAAGTGGAGGTTGCCTAGAGAAAGTACACTGAGTAAAATCTCTGATTTGTCCAGTTTCCAGTATTGCTGCTTTACTCAGGTTTGATCTGACCAATCCAGAAGAATTTCATTAAGTTCTAGTCCTCATGCCCTCATGACACAAATGGAGCATTTTCAAAGAGGAGCCTTTGGGCTGAAACTGTTCAAGAGAATAGGGGCAGTGTAGCTTGAAGAAGTGAAGTCTCAGGGGGACCTGCTCACTGTCCTCGACAGTGCAGACATTTACAAGGAAGGAGCAGACTGGCTTTATATCGGCAAAGCCAAAACCAAACAACAAGCTACAAGACAGCAAATTTTGGCCCGGTTTAAAAATCAGTTGTCTGAAAAGGAAAAAGAAAATTAAAACCCTGAAAAATAGTAATTTTTCTGGTGACTCCTTGTTATGAACACTGTAGTACAGATTCTTGCATTGAGTGGGAGATGGGATTTGATGACCTAGTTTTAAGTTTCCTACACATGAGTGATAAAGACAGACTGTTATGTCTTTAAGCCATTCAAGTGAACATAGACACATATCAGAATGGCTGGCACAAAGAGGGAAGCTACTTTTAGCCTCAGGATTTCAGCTTTATCTTAGAAGAATCCCCAAAATACAAAATTGAGAACCTGGGAAATAAACAACATTCAAGTAGAAATTTCTCTTCAAGAGAGTACTTGTCAAAGTCTCTGTTTCATCCTTCCCAAGATTCCAAATTATTAGTTTCACATTCAGATGAATTCCTAAGCTACACAAAATTTCTCCCATTCACCCTATAGTCAGAATTTATCACTCCTTTCTCTGTACTATAACCCGAACAGAAAATCATGTATGTAGAGTGTCTGGGATGTCTGTTCTAAATTAACAATGTCTTTGAAGTTTAAGTTCTCTAACTCTAAAAGAGCACAAGAATTTTTTATTTTTTATTCTGGTAAAATACACATAATGTAAAATTTACCATCTTAACCATTTTTAATGTACAGTTCAATAGTGTTTAGTATATTCACATTGTTATGTAATCAATCTCCAGAACTCTTTTCATCTTGCGAAACTGAATCTCTCTACCCATCAAACAACAAATCCCTATTGAGCACAAGGAAATGTAGATGTTTTATCATGTAAGATGTGATAAAAGAAATAAAGAAATTTTAAAAGTATATATGTCTTAACTAAAAAGAAACTGAAAACTTTAATTTCAAGAGTTGAGGAGTTGTTTAGAAACCTGGTGAAAGCCGCTATGAAAATAAAAGAATTAATATTTATAATGGTTGATTATTAGTGAGGGAAGTACCAAATTGTATCTAAAGGTGTTAGTTGTCTGTACTGTCTTGTGTGAGCATCCATTTTTAAAGCTGTATTTTTACTACAAAAATCATACTTCCTAGGAAGCCATTTAAAAATTGTCGTAGAAATTGTGATGTTCAATTGTTTTCATTACAAAATTTTATTTTAAAATTAAAATAGAAAGCATGCATAAGGTGAATATTTTAGAAAATTATTAGTAAATAGAGTTTTTTTTTTAATGAATTCTCTTTAAAATTTATTTTGAGTAATTCCATATTTGAGAAGTAGTGTGACGTGACTTATAAGATCTGCTATGGAGTCAGTTTGCATGGTCTCAAATCCTGAATCCACCACTCAGTAGTTGTATGACCTTGAACAAGTTAGTCTCTCTGTGCCTTAGTTACCTTATCTGTGAGATTAGGAGATAATGCTAGCTGGCTTGTATGGTTGATGTGAGGATTAAATGAATAAGATGTGTAAAGTCAGCACAGTAACTAGTGCTTACTACGTACTTAATAAATATTAGCTATTAACAGTTTTACTGTAATTGATATAATTCTGGTAGTTGGACTCTGGGATAAATAATCTTCTATGCCTCTGTTAATGCTAGTATATTTTTATTCTTTGCGTCCAAGCTGGATAAGGTCTATAGTCCCTACTCCTACCCTCCAACCAGTGCTTTGCGTATGGCTGGAAAAATAGTAGGTACCTAATCTGATGAATCTTTGTTGAGTAAGTAAATTGTTAGAATATTTTTAAAGATTTATAGAATATATTTCACTATAACAACACTGGATAATAGACTCCTTTTCAAAAGAATGTATCCAAACACTAAGCGTAAAATTCACAGGGTTTTCAGGCAAATCAGTTAGGGTTGTTTTTTAAAACTACTCTTTAGTCTTGTTGAATGTGAGGATCGTGTATCCTCAGTGGCTCATTAGAGATGGTTGAGAGGATGGATAGATTCATTGTGGAGAAGGGAGCCAGAACAGTACCATATGTCTCTGTACTTCCATACCAAGGCACGAGCTTCTATCCAGATCCACCCTGAACTGAAGTTAGTGTAACAAAAAGAGCTCTATTGAGAAGAGATCAGTGTTCCCACCTTGTGACCTTGGGCCACTTTTCTCCTTTAAGCTTCAATTTTTTCACCTATAAAAATGAGAGGATAGCATCTGAGATTCATTTCTCCATTCCGAACACGTATGGCTCCATGTTGCTAAACTCGGGTGCATCTGGGAGCCTGTGGCATATCTCTCCCAGGACAGTGCCAGTTCTCCCAGCCTGCCAAAATTCAGTTGTTAGTGCCTATTCTGGTGAATGATATCTCCCCTTGAATTGTTGCCAGATGGAAAATTGTAGGACGGAATGTGCCACCTGGGTTTGGATTTGGAAATCCAAAGTGTTGTTGCCTTGAGGTACAAAGATAAGTCTGCCCAGCCGTGGTGGTAAGTAGGCTGATAATACCAGCCATGGCAGTTTGCACTTGACTGGGAAAAGAGGGTCACATCTCTGCTTATGAGAACGGAATGAGGGGAGAACTCTTTTCTTATTTCCTTCTAGCAGTTTGCTGTTAGAACCGTGTCCTGGTGATACAGTTTCACAAACAGAATCAATGTATCAGTAAAATGAAAAAAAATTTCCTATGCTTCTGTAATGCTCAGCTGTTTATATTCTTTATCATAACTTGATCTCACAAACACTCTGAATGGAAATTAAGTCCTCAGTTTCCACATCTTATAATATCATTTATGGAACTCTGTCTGTTGAATTCCACTATTCTTCAATTTTTGGAAGATTGCTTTTCTTGGTCTAAGGAGGCAATGTGGTAGAATGTACCTGCCTCTGACTCGGTGTTTGACTTTGAGCTAATCAGTGTCTCCTCTCTTTGAGCCTCTGTTTCCTCATAAATAAAAGGCCTCTAAACAAAAATTTCCCTTTCAGAAAGCTGAGGAAATACTGTGTTATTAATGTTTCATACGAGAGTAAAACCTCTAAGCACTTCAGTATCTGGTATGTTGATTTATACCTAAAGAAGAACATGAAGACGGAGGGTGGTCTCATCGCACATTGTAGTAGGTGACCGTATTCCTGTCCACGTTTATAAATGCCTGGTCGGCATTTGAACAATGAATCAATTTTGTTGAAATGCTCTCCATTTTGAAGGACTCACACAGGCACACTGTTTAACCCAGTGGTTTTTATGTAAAGAGGGGAGAAAGGGATCTAAGACGTGTGAAAGGGTGCTGTGCTAGATACTTTACATACTCATTAATTCTTTCAACAAATATTATTGGGTACCTGACATGTTCTAGGCATTGTCACACAGCTCCGCATGGGATTGATAAAGCAGTTACCACAACAGCAAGGTCTCTGCTCTCATAGAACTTACGTTTTGGTTTGGGGAGATGAATAATAAACACACAGTCAAGGAAATTTTAAAATAAAGATAATATCTATGAAGATTATATAGAGAGTGATTGGGAAGGGAGGGGACTACCTTAACTCAGAGAGTCAGAAAAAACCATCACTGAGGAAGTAATGTGTGAGCTGAGACTTGAATCATGAGAAGATACAGGACATGCAAAGATCTGGGGGAAGGTTGTATACAACGGCAAGTGCAGTAGCCCAGAAGAGATGGTGAGTTTAGCGTTTTGGATAAGTACATTAAAGGCAGGGTCATTTAAATCTAACAAACCTTAGAAGTAGGTGTTATCCTTATCTTACAGACGAAAATTCAAAGAAGTAGAGAGCCCAAGTTCAGGTAGTAAACTGATGACCTGAGATTTAAACCCAGGTGAGTCTGGGTCTAAAATCCAAGCTCTTTCCACTGGGCCATGCTTCTCAGCAGTTGATTAACATGAAAAGTTTTTGAGTTGGCTTGAATAACTCGTTTCCGTGTAACATGGTGGGGAAAGTTCGTTCTCTTTCTCCCTTTTGATTCAGGGAGTGAATAACCCACCTGAAAGGTGTAAATGGCTATTTGTTTTTGGCATTTAAGGAAGATATACTATTCTGTATTCTTTAAATACTGTTTTCTATTACTATTGTGGTTCTTCATTCAAGTCCCAGGTGAGTGGGTGTCCTCTGCCGGGCATCAGGCAATAGGTCTTTATTAACAGTGTTGTTACAGGGTGAACGTTTGTGTGTCCCCATTTCACCTCCCCACCAATTCATTCGCTGAAACTCTTACGCCCAAAGTGATGGTATTTAGAGGTGGGTCTTAGGAGGTAATTAGGTTTAGGTGAGGTCATGAGGGTGGGGCCCCAGTGATGGAATTAGTGTCTTATAAGAAGGGGAAGAGAGACGGGAGCTGTCTTTCTCCACCATGTGAGAACACAGCAAGAAGGTAACTGCCTGCAAGCCAGGAAGAGGTTTATCAGGAGTCAAACAGGTCAGCACTTTGACCTGGACTTCTCTGCCTCTAGACCTGTGAGAAATAACTGTCTGTTGTTTAAGCACCTAGCCTGTGGTATTTTGTTACAGCAGCTGAGGAGATATATGTCTCTATCTATCTCTCTATATAGATAACACATAGAAAATAGATTATATATTCTTTCTCTATGTATTTATATAGGTACGGAAATAGAGAGAAAAAATATAGGTGTATTTATAGATATATAAAGAGAGAGAGCTTTATTATAAGGAATTGGCTCATGCATTCATGGAGGCTGAGAAGTCCTAGGATCTGTTGGACAACTGGAGACCCAAGAGAGCTGAAGGTATAGTTCCAGTCCAAGTCCAAAGGCAGAAGACTGATGTCCCAGCTCAAAAACAGTCAGACAGAGAGAGTAAATTCTTCCCTTACTCCTTTTTTTTCAGTCAGGCCTTCAATGGATTGAATTAGGTCCACTCACATTGGGAGGGCAGTCTGCTTTACTCAGTCTTGATTCAAATGTTAATTTCATGTAAATATTAATGCAAATGTAATGCAGAGACACCTTCACAGACACACCCAGAATACTGTTTAGCCAGTCTGGACACCTGTGGCTCTGTCAAGTAGACACAAAAAACTAACCCTGGTGTGCTTTGTATAAAGCATTGGTGAGTGTGAGGGTGCATGGCTGGGGCCTAGGAAAGAGGTGTAAGACAGTGTGCACCATCAGAGGTGATACGGTAGGGAGGGAGAGGCACAAATAAAATCAGCTGATGATACTAAGCTGAGTCTATTTAAAATGACAGGCTAATGCGTTTCAGACTAAGCTTTCAGAGGAAGGAGAAACCACTGCAGGGGCGAGGACAGGGAAGATTTCAGAAGGGAGCCATACTTGTTTTGGACCTTGAAAAATAAGGAGAGAGATGATTTCTTTTCTTTTTTTAATACTACTTTTCAAGTGGTCTCTAATATGCTTTAGGATGCATGCTAAAATGATTTATAAAAATTGTACTAGAAAAGAAAGTGGAAAACTCTTCATCCAATTTTCTTGAGACTGGAATAACCTTGACAATAATTTGGATAAAAACAATTAGAAAATGGTATTTGTCCTATTCCACTTAAAAATCTAGATGCATTCGTTCTTTGTAATATATTAAATAATAGAATACAATTAGGTGCTAAAAAGAACATTCTGTGATATAGTAAAGATTTATTCCTGGATCCAAAGGCTGGAATAAAAGTAGAAAATCTATGATTGCTTCACCGATGAATTCTCCCAAACATTTATGGTAGAAATAATACAAGTTTAACAAAAATATCTTACTTCCCAAGTCATTCTGTGAAGCCAGCATTATTATTCTGACACCAAATCAGGCAAAGACACTACAAGAATAGAAAACCACAAACCAAAATCCCCAATAAGCATAGTTGCAACAATTCTTAAGCATTTTAGCAAATTGGATACCATGATATATAAAAAGAATCATGCATCATGACCCAATGGGATTCATCCCAGGAACTCAAGTTTCAGGTAACATTTAAATATCAATGTAATTCACCCTCCAGCAAATGTAATAAGAAAAAAAAAAGTGTAAAAAGTCTTTGAGATTATCTTCTTTGTGTGTGTAAATGTGTGTGTGGTGAGAACGCATAGCAAAATTTTGTGGTAAGAACTCTTAGCAAATTTCAAGTTTACCATACGCTATTGTTAACTATCATCCCCATGCTATACATCAGATCTCCAAAACTCATTCATCTTGCATAACTGAAACTGTGGGCTCTGATCAACATCTCTTCATTTTCCCCTCCCTCAGCCATTCTATTCTCAGCTTCCAAGTTTGACTGTTTTAGATTCCACATATAAGTGAGATCATGCAGTCTTTATCTTTCTGTGTCTGCCTTATTTCACTTAGCATAATGTCCTCCAGGTTGATCCATGTAGTTGCAAATGGCAGCATTTCCTTTTTTTTTTTTTAAGGCCAAATCATGTTCTATCTTACGTATATATCATATTTTCTTTATCAATTTGTTTATCAATGGACATTTAGGTTGTTTCCATATATTGGATACTGTGAGAAAAGGGTGCTTTCTAAATGCAGCAACAGACAGAAGTGGTAGTTTGACAAGAGGTCGTTGGGAAACAGTATCTGAATGGCAGATTGACATAGTGTCTGAATTCAGAGTCTGAATGTTAGTAGCTAACAGGGCTCTTGTGCAGGTTGTCCACTGCACAAGGGCACTTGACTGAGGAGACAAGATGGGGTGAAATGCAGCCCCACCTTCTGCTTGCCAAGCCAAGTTCCCTAGTGTAGGAATGTCTACCTGGAGGAAGGAACACCTTTTTCTAATTCAGACTCTGCAGCAGTCTTTCAGGACAGAAGTAGTGGGAGATAAGTTGAGGACAGAAGAGAGGGGCAGATCACAGAGGATGTTTCGAGATGGATAGCTTTGACCGTAGTGGTGAGTGTGGGTGTGGTTTGTGACCCAACACTGGAATTAAATCTGGAGATTTGCCAATGCTGGGATCCCTGTTTCTCTGGTATAAAATAAATCCATATGTTTTGAAAATTATACTTGCTTGATGTTTCTCCAAAGCAAACTTCAATACTGACCTACTTAACTCCAATATAAAATCAGCCTGATTTAATTTTATAAGCCAGTCATGCAAAGTGAATCTGTCCCACGACTCCAAATCATTCTGTTCTGTAGCTCCACTATAATTACAGACAAATGCTTCTCATCTTCCCCCCATGTGAATCCTGAGTTATAGGATTCTTTTTTCCCTCTGTGTTTGATAATCTTGTTATCTTGTGATGCTGCATCATTTAATTATTCCCCAAAATAGAGATCTTCAGAAAATCTGCTCAGAAAAAGTGATTTGCTGTTCCTAACTGAAGTCACAGCTGGTGTGTTTACTCAGAAATTAGTCATTTTCAGAACTCTGAGATTGCTGTTTTTCTCAAGGGGTCTTATCTGCCATCTAAGTCTGTTGCAGCCCTCCTGCAGATCCGTTGAGGGAATTTTATAAACTCCAGAGAAGGACTCACTAGGTATCCTCAGAGATCTGCAAGCCCAGGACTCTATCAGATTGAGCCTGGCTCCTCTCTCTGATAACACCCTCCAAATGTCTAGCTGCGTTCAATTCAATAACTCCATACACATTTCCTAAGCATCTGCTATGTGCCAAAGAGTAGGACAGGCCTCGGGGCTACAAAAATGACTAGAGCACAGTCCCCACCTAAAGAAATATGCAGTCTCTAAACTTACCATCGCAAGTGCTGAAATTGAATTTTAGTAGCTCTGCCACCTACTCACTGCTACTTTTAAGCAAGTCACTTAATTTATCTGAGCCTTCTTTTCCTATAAAACCAGTAACATTGAAATGATGTTCCTGTAAGGCATGAAATATCGTGCGATTAATGTGGTTCTCTGGGAGAATAACGTGGAGAGTGTATATGGGCACTCAAGTTGTCTTTCCATCCTTTACACTCTTCTGTCCCCTTCAGATCTTTACTTTTACAGACTGAAGAAGACTCATTATGCCAATCTTTCCTAAAATCAGAGCCTTTTCATTTTGTTCTGTTTTTCTCTGGGCCATTTCAACTTTAATCATGTCATTTGTGTTTAGATAAGTGGCCCTTTAATATGCTGTATCACAAATATGTGAAAGTACGATGCCTTGTCCAAGATGAGGTCAGAGTGTGAGAAACTCTTCATGTTGAGTTTCCAATAAACTTTCTGATGATAACCAACAATTTTTCACCTTTCACTCTCTCAGTCTTTTTGTGTTTTGTCTGTGACATCTCACGGGACTAATGTCCTCAGGAAACAATTTTCTGTCATTTGAGGTTCTTTTTCTGGATTGTAGTTGAGCACTCATGATCCCCTGGTAAAATCACTTCCCATTGAATATGTTTTCTTACACTTAGTCACATTACAACTCCTCTGCCACTTTTCTGCCCACGTCCACATCTTCTTTCACGTTATCCCTCATCAACTTGGCATTTTAATCCTTGGAAGAGCGGAATGCCATCTGCAAACTTGGCAATTTCCCCATGCACTCTCTTCCAGATCATTTATATGAATGTTCACTAAGACACCATGCAGCTTGCTTTCTATCTAAGAAGTACTTTAGTTGCAGAGAATTTGATTTAACAGTTTAATCACTGAATTAATAATGTCAAAAACCAGCCACAGAACATTGCTGTTATCCAGAAAAGTGGTCACTTCTTCCTATTATCTGTTTCCTATTCCTAAATCAATTATCCATAATAGACATTTCTCTATGTACTGGAAGAAAATTTCATGGTTCACGAATTAGATAACAAGTCCATAATTGAGTTAAGAACCCCTTTTCCAGTATAAAGCCTACCTACTTGAGGTCTCATTTAATGTCCTTGTTCCAAAACATCTATAGGTGTCCAATACTACTTTCTATCACTTAATTAAATCCTATGTTTAAATATCACTGTCATTGCCAGCTAGCATCTATGTTCCTAGGCCTAATCAATCGAATGATCAGTCGAGTTGCCAGATGAGTGTTGTGCAGTAGCTGTTGGTTTGCCACGTACCAGTGGAAGAGCAAGTCCTGAAGTCTAGTTACTGCACCTGCTTCTCAAATGATCTCGAGCCCTGGTTGGCTCCCTCCAGTTTCTTCCGTGTTCCAGATACATCTTAGCACATCTGATCGTGTCACCTCTCTGCTTTAAAATCTTTGACAGTGTTTTGGGAGACAGTTGGGAAAACTTGAATATAGACTCAGTAAAGATGTTTAAAATTACCATTAATTACTAAATAATAAATATTAAAAAATCAGTAACCTAGGATAGGTAAATCCATAAAGAGAAAGTAAATTAGAGGTTTACTAGGGACTAGAGGGGAAGGAGGCAGGGAGGAATGGGCAATTGTTGCTTAATGGCCACAGAGTTTCTGTTTTGAATGATGAAAAAGTTTTGGAAATAGTGATGTTGGTTCCACAACATTGTGGGTGTACTAAATGCCACTGAATTATACACGTGGAAATGGTTAAAATGGTGAATATTTGCTGTATATATTTTGCCGCAACAAAAAAATGTTTAAGCTGTTACCAGTTAGAGATAATACTTAAAATGTTGTAAGAGAAAACATGATATTTGGAATGTGCTTTAAAACACAGAAACATAGTCCCAACAACAACAGTGAGGATGATACATGGAAAAGACAGGCAAAATGTTGATAAACACTGAAGATTGAGTTTTTCATAATAGAAAATTTAAACAAGATCTTCTGGAGGCTAGCCATCACGTCCCAGCTACTCAGCCTGACATCTGAAGGTCTTGGACAGTCTGGCCCTTTCTCTGGAGCTGAGGCCTGCAGAGCCCCTCCCCCAGTCAACGGGGCTTTCAGTTCTGCTTTCTCCTTCTATGAGGCAAATTCCTCCTCATTCTTTAAGACTCAGCTAGTCTCTGGGGCCTTCCCAGACTCCTCCAGGCCAAGAGAACTCCCTCCGTTGGGTTCCCACAGTACCTTGTGCAGTGATACTGCTCCCCACTGCCCTGGGGGCTCCCTGCAGGCAGAGGAAGCTGACTTTTCACTGCACGTCTTTCTGAGCTGTGTGCAGCTTTTGTGGCTGTTGTAGTTGTGTGCATTCAATATTTTTTTAAGGGACTTCTCCCTTAAAAAAGCGGGAATGTGAATACTAGTTATAAAGCGTAAGAGTTGAAAGGGACCTTCGCAATCACCCGTATGCACACAGGTCTCCCTTTCTAGACTGCTTTCTCTACTTGCCAACTCCTAATGCATTTTTACATTTTCAGCTCCTACCACCGGGTGTTCGGTAAATCGTTGCTGAATTTGCTGACAAATTACAGCCTTTCTTTCTACAGATGGCCAATTAACTATCTAGCTATTTTAGAAGAAATAGTTAATTTTCAGGGGCGGTTTGTCAGAGCAGCAAATAAGCACCTGGAGGGCCACCACTGGGTCAGGGAGCCAGCGAAGCCAGGGGGTGAGGGAGTGTGGTGGGTGCGCAGCACACATCTTGCCAGGGGGTGGCGGCAGGAGCTCACAAACTCTCCAAGGCCCTCAGGCCTGGTTTTACCCTTCGCGTGTAGGATGGGAAATAAGAACCCTCTCCTATTCCTGATTTATTTTCTAACTTCTTTACGCCTCGAGACACTTGACCGAAAGAACAGGGCCTGAGTTATAGACACTGAGAGCCAGAAACTAGGCACCTTGTTAGAGATAAGTGTCCAGACAAGTGCTAGGCATTTATTAGGGGCATTGTTAGTGCTTTTGTCTTCTAGCTTGAGGTTTCCACCCTTGTGCAGGCCTCAGGCACCCAGGGAGGGTGTTCGGTCCTTTAGTTCCAGTGTGGATGGAGATTGAGAACAGATTTTCACGTGGGGAAGAAGAGGGAAGAAAGACCATGACACCGGGATGTGCACAGGCGAGAAGAGAGAAGATGGCGGGGCCTGCAGAGACAGACTCAGTCCACCCAGTCCTGAGGGTGGCCTCCTCTGATTTTCTACATCCGTCCAGCCAAAACTATCACTCCTACCATCTCCAGTCAGTAAGCAAGCACCGATTGTGAATAAGTACACAGCTTGGGGAAGGAGCTGGAAGTTTATAGATACGATGATTATATTTGTTCACGCCGTAGCTCGGAGCATATGACAATGGGACATAATCAATATTGAAAATCCAATTTGTTGGAAAATCCAGGGCTCATATATGGATGGTCCTTGCTCTGAAGTAGAGTTGCATAATCCAGTGGTCTGAGGCTGGGGTGGGAGAGAGGTATCACAGGTTATTAGACAATTGAGTTTGAAAGGTGACATCAGATGATGATGCTATGAACCAAATATGATGAGTAGACAGTAAATGGGAAGAAAGTTCAGGAGAAGAAGAAGCCCTGGCTGTGGTATTAGTAAAACAGCAGTAATACCTGGTGCATAAATGTTTGTTGTGCTTTGCTGATAGTACTTCATATTTACAAAACATTTCAGAGTTCCTGAAACACTTTCATGTCAGTGATTCTCATCTGGCTTCATTAAGTCTTAACAGCAACTTGTGAGTCAGGTGTTATTAAATGAGATAAAATACAGAAAGCACTTAGGATAGTGATTAGGAGGTAGTGAATGTTTGCCATTATTATTAAAATCGTCATTAGCCCTATTTTATACATGAGGAAACTGAGGCTCAGAGAGGCTGTTACTTGCCCAGAGTCACACAGCTGAGAAGTGGTAGAACTCAGCCTGAACTCAGTTCCCCTGGTTCCTATTTCCAGAACTTTCTCCATTATCCCATCTATAAAGAGGGAGTATTTAAGCTAAGCTTGCCAAGGCTCAGCCAAGTTTTGAGGCAGCCTTAGCAGAGAAGTCTCTGATGATGTCTCCTCAGCCTTCTGAGCCCTAGTTGGTAGGTGGTTGGGAATTGCTGAGGATATTCTGTGCCCCTGAGTAAGAAGAGTTAAATCTGGGAGCATCTACTCATTTTAGCAGCAAGAGGAGATGGTTCATTGCCTAGTCCATCAAGGAAGCTGCAAGTCATTAAACTCACATAGATCCTCAGCTGCTAGGCTTGTTAAGAAAATGTTACAATAGGGGGAAATTGACAACACAGAGACCATAGATATTTTTAGTCTGCGTCTCAAGGATGTACATCTTGGGTTCTGTTTAGATTGAGCACAAGAGGGTGAATTTGGATTGATTTGACAAGACTGGCAGTCAGAAAGTCCTTACTGAGCACCTTTTCTGTGCCTAGCATATGCACGGGACTGTGGGGTCACCCAAGAGGGGCAAAGTAACTTTCCCAAACTTTCAACACTGGGGAGAGTGATATAAATTTTTTCTTGGCTGGGGGGAAGTGTGCCAACATCAGTAAAAATTCTTGTGTCTATTTCCTGCACCAGAAATTCTTCAGTAAATTGTTTATCTTTCTAATGTACAATGTGGTGACTGACTACAGTTGATAATACAGTATTATATACTTAAAATTTGCTAGAAGAGTAGATCTCAAGTGTTCTCACCACACACACACACGCACACACACACTAGGTAATAATGTGAGGTGATGAATGTGTTAATTAACTGATTGTGGTTATCCCATTTCACAAAGCATACATATATCAAATCATCATGGTGTACACTTTAAATATTACAATTTTATGTGTCAGTTGTACCTTAATAAAGCTAGAAAAAATTTATCTTATGAATATATTCTTAAATGTAAGCCATTGTAGGTCTGTTTGTAATAGCAAAAACAACCCCAAAACTGGAAATCTAAGCACTCACCAGTAAATATTGGTTAAATTACTGTATAATCTTCAAATGGAATCTTCTACAACTATTAAAAAAGGAAGAGGTCTATCAGGATGTGCTGGAAAAAATATCACTAAGATATATTTTAATTGAAGTATAACTGACTGACAATAATATATTAGTTTTTTGCATACAGCATAGTAATTCAATATTTTTCTAGATTATACTCTATACAAAGTTATTATAAAGTAGTAAATAGTAGGCTATCCCATGTTCATGGATTGGAAGAATTCATATTGTTAAAATGTCCACAGTACCCAAAGGACTGATAGATTTTTAAGTGCAATAAAAATAAAATTAAGGTTCAGAAAGGAAGAGTTTATATAGCATGATGCTATATGTATGTTTGAAGGATATATATATATTCAGACATTTGCACACATTTTCCCAGCGCTGGAAGGGTATGCTTGCAACTGGTAATTGGGAGTATGTGTGCTGACAGAGGAACGGGAAAGGAGAAATGTATTTTTCATCTTATTCTTTTAAGTGCTTTTGAAGATAGATTGATTGGTTTAACCATGTGACATACTTTTTTTCCCCTTAATTTAAGCCGCTTGCCTATATGGTCACACTGCCAAAAAGGGGCACAGCTGGGATTCCCACCCAGCCTGTGATTCCAGAGCCCTGTGGTCCAGAACCCCTTTGGATCCTAGCACACTGCCTCCTAACATTGCTCTCTTGGGATCAGGAAGTAATTGTGTCACTTGCTTGTAAGTTAGAAAACTTTTCATGAAAACACCTGGGAGAGTGTGCTCATTCTCCAGAAGAAGGGTCTGTGCCCCAATGCCTGCCATCTTGGCTCTTTCTCTGTAGGACTGTGGCTCAGCCAAAGAAGGTCAGTGACCTTGAGGCAGGAAACACAAACTAAGGTTTCCAACAGGACAAACCACCTTAAGGAAAAGGCATTAAGATAATTGGAGAGGTGGGGGTGGGGAGAAGACATGAAAACAGTATCATTAGCCAACTTGGTCAGCAGGCAGGTGCAGGAAGTGGCAGATAAATGCGGCCAGAATCTATAAACATACTTCAATATCAGTGTTCAAAACTGACAAAATAAATGAGTGAATTAGAGAACTTGGGAGCATCTGAGTATCTAGAGATAAACTCGTAGTTCTAAGCTTAACTCCTATGACCTTTTCTGGGATTTGAGCATATTATTTAACTGCTCTGGGTTTGTTTCCCCATTGGTCAAAGGGATAGCATTGTCTGTCCCGGCTGCTTCACTGAGTTGTAAGGAACAAATAAGGCAAAGAATGTGCTTTGAAAATGCAAAGCATCCCTTAGAATGAGAGGTTATTGTTAGTGTCTCCAGACTTACCTCACAGGAGAGCTATTTTGAGACAGGAAGGTGGGAGGAGGCATCAGAAAAGCATTGCTGGAAACAAGGTAGACACCTCACCAACACAAGGAAGGAACCTCATCAGACCATGTACTCTAGTTCCTCCTTTTATAGTTGTGGACAAAGACCTACAGGTCCTCTAGATCTGCAGAGCAGTGATGGCGCCATGTGCACACTATTATTTAGACCCATAAATAAGCTGGAGCAGTAGCCAAAGGGATGGGATGTGTTACAGGCCCCCTGCTTGAGGGGCTTGCTGGGCTATGAAGGTGGAACAGGGTCTGGAAGCAAGCTGATGAAGCTGAGTAAGGAATTGGGGCAGAGGTGGGACTTCAGTGATCCAGCTCCACGATGGCTGAGTGCCTCTGAGGAACAATTTGAGGGTAGCCAGGGACTTGGATAGGACAAACGACAACTTCCTGGAACAGGCTGTTCCAGAAACCAGAGAGGAAAGGAAATAGTCTGGCCTGATCCTGGGTAGTTCACAGGAACCAGGGTAGGAAGCAGTGGTAGTGGAATTAGTGCTCACAACATCAAGTCCCTCTTGAGCAGAAGAAGGAAAACGGGAAAAGAAACATGCAACACAGCGCACGGGGCAAGTCCGTTTATGTAGTGATAAGAGTGAAGATGGAGAGAATGAAGGAGCAGAGGGAGACAGTGCCGTGCAGCACCAGGGGCACTGGATTCGGACTTGGGTGTGAATCCTGGCTCTGTCACTAACTTGCCATGTGACCTTGAATCTGCCATTTTCCTCCTCTGAATCTTGGTTTCTTCACTAACTTGCCATGTGACCTTGAATCTGCCATTTTCCTCCTCTGAATCTTGGTTTCCTCATCTTGAACGTGAATACCTTTCTCTGGATCTTGTAAGTCGTTATGAGGATTAAATGGGGTATTCTTGAAAGCAACTAGTACATAATTCCTAGAACATGATGCCCAATAAATGTTAGTTTATCCCTTTTGGGACTTTTAGAAAACCTCCAGTGGAACATACTAATTTGGAATTTCAAGCATTGGGAAAGCAAGCTCCACCTACCTAACAGGTACAGTGTGGAAAGTCCTTTGTTACAGATGGAAAACCAGCCTAAATACACAGATGAGAAAATCTGGGAGGGAGGCTAGGTGAAAGGCACAGTAGCAATGTATATATAAATATAAGCGTAAACCCATTCCCCTTACCAGTGGCTGTGAGGCCATTAATGCATTAATGTGAGGTTCCTCCAGATCTGAGACAAAATGGGAAGATAATCAGTACAGTGTATGTAAGTTTGACTCATTCCCTTGACTACTCAGAAATACAGCATAAGTTTTGTGTTCAATTATAGTAGCTTTCTTCAGCCACCCCCCCCCCTTTTTCTGGTATAATTAACTCTCCTTCATTCATTGATTGTCCTTTAATCCTTATTTTGTTGGTTATATTTGCTTTTTAAATTATTAATTGCCTCAAATCCTTTTTGGAAGTATGAGTATGAAGAAGTAGAATGGTAACAGTTTCTTTAGAAACTAAAACTCCAAAGGTGGAAACCAACTAGAAAATCTGAGTGAAATTAGGATGGGGGAAGACAAGGGAACTATAGAGATTTATAAAATTGACCTAGGCTTTACCAGAGGTAACATTAAGGAAATTCCTACTTCTAGACTTCTTCTGTAGCTGAGGATATTATCATAAAATCACAAAACCTGAGAGTGAAAGTTTCACGCTCGGTTTATTTCATGGATGGGCAAGTTGATCACAGAGCAGAGGCAGTGATTTGCTTGAGGGTCCCTCATGGTGACCCAGTAGCAGAACTAGGGTGCGACCCTAACCAGGTCTCTTGACTCTCATTCCAGGATCCTGTCTGCTATAGTCCTCTTTGTGAGAATGAATTTCTTGCCTCGAACTAATTTGTGTGGGTTTTTTTTTTTTTTCTTTCCCTTTTCCAGGGCCAAGTGCTTTCGGGGCAAAAAAGTCCTTGGAGATTATGATATCAAAGTGGAACAGGTAACCAGCCTGGAGCCCAGGGTTGCTTCTGTGTCATCTTTGTTCTCTCTTGACATTCCAGAGTGAACCACCTCGTTCTGCCAAATGGAGAACAGTGTCCATCACTAGCATCCAGTCTCTCTATCTCCTCCCCCGACCCCCACCCTTTCCAGGACTGTTCTCTCTACGAGACCCAGTCCTGAAGGCTGCATTTTCAGCTTCCCTGACTTCTTTTCATGGTTCTGGTGTCTGGAGGGAGGCAAGCAGTGTGGCCCTTAGGGCCCTCTTGCAGTGCAGGGTTCTCAGGCTGAGGAACACTAGAGGAATATCTTCCTAGGACATGGCCACACCTCCACTTTGCTGGTGGCGTGGTCCTCCTGGGTGGGCCCACGTCTGCCATTCAGGTGTGCGGCCTCCAATGGTGCCCCCTCTGTGCCTGAGGCTACTCTTCAGAGAGAACTTAGAAAAGAACACTGCCTGGCTTTAATGCAGTGAAGTGCTGAAAGGCTCGTTTTTAAAAAATATTCCTCTATCCTCTGCTTCATGATAAATAGAGGTTTGGTCCATCTGAGTGGAGAGGAGGATGTCCAGTTTAAAGAATATGTGTATTTTCTATGTAATGATAGAAGCTACTCATCATTCCTTACACAGTGTGCTGTGATTTACAGAGTACTTTTCCTATCCATTATCGCATTCTATTCTTGAAATTACTTGTTAGATAGGCAAGGGTGATAAAAATTATTCCCATTTTTTAGGTGGGAGAAGCTGTCCCCTGAGAGAGAACGAGTAACTTGCCTATAGCATCTTGTGCATCTAGTTGGGTACAGAGCAGAACTAAAACCCAGTTGCCTAAACTAAAACTTAGTGCTTTCATGGTGAAGAAGGGCATGTTTGCCCCAGTTTGCATTCCCGCTCTGCAGCGAGGCAGCACAAAAGATACTGGGCTGGGAAGTTGGAAGGACCTGAGTTTTGCTCCTGTCTCTGCCAACAAAAATTTTTGTTTGTCCAAAAAAGTCACTTAACAGCTCCTTTGGTAGATAGGGACAATTCTCTCTGCCCCTCCTGCCTCAGAGAGTAGCTGTAGAGTTAGATGAAGTCAGTTTGTGAAAATGCTCTGAAAACCGTAAATGAACGTTTGGTGGTAAGGATGCTGCTGCCGCCACGTGTAGGACTTGGCAGAGTCACGACTGTGGGCTGAGTCCCCTACTCTTATTTTTATTTATTTATTTTATCATAGTAAAAAAACACGTAACATGAAATCTACCCTCTTAATCCCCTCCCGTTATTTTCCAGGCGGAGTTTTCGGAGCTCAACCTGGTGGCCCATGCAGATGGAACCTACGCTGTGGACATGCAGGTGCTCCGCAACGGCACCAAGGTTGTCCGGTAAGATCCTTTCTGCCCTCGGGGTCACTGTCATTCTCTCCAGGGTTACCGTCTGTGGCTTGCAGAGGTGGTTTCACAGTCAAGTGATGGAGTGGAATGGTATTGTTGTGAATAGTGCACGGGACTGAATGGTCTGTGCTGGGTGGACGTGGCAGAAGAAGGCAGAGGAAACCAGCCCCTGCCCTTAGGGAGGTCTTAGTCCAGAGGTAGAGAAAGCTCCATGGACTCAGAGCTCACGCATAGAGGTAACCGGATTCCTGTCAGCGGTGTTCCAGGACTCCAGCCCTACCTCAGCTAGGGCAGTCCTGTGCTTTTCTCTCTGAATATATTTCCCCTGAAAAACAGGATTCCATTGCTTAAAAAAAAAAAGTTTGAAAACCTCTTCTCTAGTTTAACCTCCTATTTTACATTGATTTGTTTAGATTCACTCAGCGAGTTGGTGGCAGAACCTTGTATTCCTTGTGAATTCTTTTAACTCCCAGCCCCGTGTTCTTCTAAATTCCGAATTCCTGGGACTCATAAGTCTGATGGGAAAGCCTGGGGTTGGAAGGGACATTGGAGGTGGAAGAAAATTTGCAATTACAAGGCACTTAGGTGGCAGGTGGGGTGTTGGGTGACTTACAGACGTGATCAGATATCATACAGCAGTTCTGTGAGGGAAAATCATTTCCACAGTGTATTCTTCCCAGCCTGGCTTCACGTTTTCAGACATCAGGGTCTTGCTCCAGGAAGTCTTCACTTCACCCTCTTCCCTGCATCAATCTGCAGTCCTCTGAAACTGAGGCCTCCAGTGTCCAGCAGGACCTGGATCAGGGACAGGGAAGGCAGAACCGGGTGTCTGGAGCCTCATGTCAGGAAATGTGAGCTCATCCATCCCAGAGACTGAGGAAGACAGAAGAAAAGATGTCTGTCTGGAAGGGGAGTGAGCTCAGGGAGCTCCTGCTAGAGAGAACGACAGGTTCCTCCAACTGCAGATGGAGTGAGTCACAGGGATGTGTGACACCAGCCAGTGGTGACAGAAAGGCCTATAGCAAGTGCTGGGTGGTTTCTGGCAAAAATAAGGCAGGCCCTTCCAGTTAGCAGGGTGGAAACTTAAGAGCTGACCTCAAGTCTAGAGTTCAGTTCCTGTAACTGGGATGTCAGGTTTGGTCTCAGGTGTACAGCTGGAGCCAGTTTCCCAGAATGAGGGCACAAGGTGGTAGGAGCACAGGCCGTACTGACTAGGTGCTCAGTCCCCTGAGTGACTGAGGAAGGGTCCTTCCATCCACTTTAGAAGACTGGTTTCTGGGCCTGGGTGGGACTAGAGCTATAGATGGGGATTGGACGGGTGCCTGGGCAGAGAACCAGTTAGGTCATTGCACATGGAGTGAAACGGCCAAGGCCTTGAGCCTTGAGGGCCAGTGCTGCCACAGAACTGCCTCTCTCAGAATGGGGGTTCCTCTGGAGTCAGGACATGAAGACGTGGGCCCTGGTCCTGAGGAGCAGCTGTGGCTGGGAGCTTTGTTGGCCAGAGGTGAAATGCAGGGAACATTCTGAGCTTTCAGTGCTCCCTGTAGCCAGTTGCTCAACCTCAGTTCTGCGAAAAATATTTCCACCCCTCCCTAGTGTCCGCTTTGGAAGAATAACATTAGGAAGTCTGGTGTCTGTACTCAGCCTGGACCCTTGCTCTCCTGGAGTGGGGAGCTGCTGCTGAAGGCGTTGCCTGTTTTAAGGAGCAGCTTTAAGGAGTCGGGGCAGGATGTGGAGACCAGGGATCTACGTGGCAGGGTGATGAAGTCAGCTAAGTCTGTTGTCCTCAGAGTCTGCTGGGTTCCCTTGGAGTACAGTGCTGGAGCCGCGAGAGCTTAAGTTCTCATACTGCCCCGTAGGGACAAGGGGGATCCTTGTCCATTAAAGGTGTGAGGATCTAAATGTGTTTCTTCCCTCCTCAGGGCATTTGTACCTTAGAAAAACGCAAGGCTTAACCCAGAAGAATAAGAGAATTTAAGAAAGCTGTTCTTCAAATCGCCTTTGAAAAATGCTATATGTAAAACCTCATGTCCCAGTCCCTAAAAGAATAATAATGATAAAATGAGGGGCTTAGCCCAGGTAGCCCCGAAGGCCTCTTCTCTGTCTTGGGCTTTAGAAATGGAAGACAAGGTGACGTATGACCTGAGGTACTGGTTGATGGCAGACCTGCTTCTACGTTCTTCCCAGGTCCTTCCGGCCGGACTTTGTGCTCATCCGGCAGCATGCGTTTGGCATGGCGGAGAATGAGGACTTCCGCCACCTGGTCATCGGCATGCAGTACGCAGGCCTCCCCAGCATCAACTCCCTGGAGTCCATTTACAACTTCTGTGACAAGCCATGGGTGGTGAGTGAGGTCCCCTCCCCCCAGGTAAAAGAGTAGGACCCAGGTCCTCTATTTCCCAGCCTCCCAGGAGGCACCACAAGTAATCCAGATTCAGGAGGCACCAGCTGGGACACAGGGTAGGGTCACTCTCACAGTGACATTGTCATCATAGGCTGGGCCATCTTTGCTGCAGAGTGGACCTTTGGCGTCACAGCGAAGTCACACAAAGATTCTGTAAAGAAGCCCTCACAGGTCTGTAGGCTGTGTCCTTAGCCATAGGATGCAACAATAAAAATACCTGTTTCCCGCCTCTGAAAGGTCTAACCATTGGAAAGGCCTGAAGCCAGTAGGGACTCAGGGGATGGTCCATCTCAGAGGGATGTTAGTGTCAGAGTTCTGCCAAGTGTTTAAATGAGATTTATCCACACACATATCAATCAGACACTTACATGCACCGAAAGTTTCCCCAGAGATCATCACATCTCACCCCTTCATGGCAGAGATGTGAAAATTATGGAAGGAAGGTAAGGAGTATAAAACCACTTACTATGTGCTGCCACCTTGTGAGATTTTCCTACATTAATTTTGCTTAATCCTCACCACAGTCTTACAAGGAAGATACTACTATTATCATTATTATCATTTTTGCAGAGAAATGAGACCCAGAAAGGATTAAGTAACTTGCCAAAGTCATAGAGCCAGGGTTTCTCTAGATCACACTGTATGTATCCCACATAAATTGAATTACCGTGTGAGGAGGAAGCTGGTCTGGTGTTCTCTTCCTTGGCCAGTCTGGAAACCTTGGAAGCAGTGGAAACTTTTGAGCAGAGAGAACAGTGGAGATAGGAGGGAGAGTGACCGGTGACAGTGCTGGGCCTCTCTGGCTGCCCCTCTGACAGCCGAGGGGTGTAACTCCTGTAACTTTGTTGCTCCAGGCTGGTCCTCTTGGAAGGAAACACCTGCCCCGATCACATCCTCCTCCTCTTGTTTTTCAAAAAGTCGTTTCTGCCATCCCACACCAGCTTGCCAAGGGTCACGACACTGGTCACTGACTGTCAAGTTCCCAGACCCCAAGCCTCTATACCACTCAGAGAGCTGGAGGGGGTGTTTCTTAACTAAATGGACTCACCACCCTTGATCTTTTTTTCACACCTGAACTCAGTTTTCATGTTCCGTTGGAACCAGGAACCTGACAGTATAAGAGAAAGACTGATGAGCGAGGAGTCGGAAGACCTGGGAGCTGCTGCGGTCAAGGAGGGGTTGCCCCTTATTTAGCCTTTCCCTGTGTCTGGCCTGAGGATCTGGAACCCTAGAGTTTTGCAGAAACAGGCTACAGGAATTGTGTGATTTGAATGAATCACTAATCACAGAAGAGCACGTGAGGCCTTCCCCAAGGTTCTCTTCAGTCACAGGACCATCCCTACTGATCTTTTGCCCGGCCCTCTCCTCCCTCACCCTTCAATGCCAATTTGAATTTGGCTTCCTCATAGCCACGCAGGGCGATTCTGCTATTATCAGCTGTTTCCTGGGCTATCTCACTAATCAACCTTCTGGCTAAACCTCTCTGTGCCCAGGTTTCTTTGTCTGTAAACTAGGAATAGTCATAGTCCCTGCCACCAGTTTGCCAGCCTAGTGTCATAGTCGCCTAGTATTTGGGATCTTAAAGAAACTAGTTCCTCACTTTATGTTCCAAAACTGTGCCAGAGGCCAGGGAGCTGTGGATCAGAGAGCCTGTTCCTAGGGCTTTGCCCCACTAGGATCTGGGATCTGGTGAGAGTTCACACTCTCACCCATTCATAATCCCGGCATATCGCCTTTGGCATCGCTCCCTGGCCAGACACCAAGTTCTCCCTTCATTTTTGGTGAGCAGCTGCCACACTAGTGGCATTTTATATGTTGTCCTCTGCCTGTTAATGGGAGTGAACAAATTTGGTGACTGTGAGGGGAGGGTCCCCTGAAATGATGACTTTGTTTCATATTTTCTAATTTTCTCTATTATGGGGGCTCTTGGTGTGAGAAGAGTCCTCAGTTGGGTTGGGAAAGGCTCTGTCTTGTGTGCCCGTGTCTCTGAGCACATCTGCTATCTCATAAATTGATCAGGGCAGGCACGCTGGGATTTTGGAAGCAGAAGTAGACCTAACGATGAAAGCATTCCAGAGAAAGCAAGAATGCCACCATCCCACATTGCTTCAAATTTATCTGAAAATCCTGCTACTTTTTGTGAGTTTTTTAAGAGACAGATGCACAGAGTTGAATTAAAGCATTCTATTTCCAGGAGATAGGACAATATATTAAATTCAGACTGATCTTGAAATCCCATTTTTTTCCAAGACATCTGTCCTGATAGATTGGATAAGTGGGTATAATGAACATTATCTTCCTATTCATTGCCAGTACCACCCCCAGCTCCCAAATCCTTTCTTTTGTCTATACATAGAGGAAATAACCCTTATCAGACGTTACTTTTGTTTAATCGGTGACTGTGTGCTTGTGACTGAATCTAAGTTTCCAAGGAGGCAGGGGTTAGAGGCTAAGCCCAGAACTTTGAGCAGACAGTGGCTGCTGGAGGTAGAAGAGGGTGGGTGAGCTCCCAAGGACCCGCTAGTGCCTGGGAACTGGCTGCCACTTCAGTCTTGGCTGCCTGAGGACCCTGGGAGTCCACCGTGGGCCTTCTTGGCATCAGTGTGGTGTCTGTGTAATTCTCCCACATGCTGGGAAGATAGGGCCCCACATGCCTTGGTGCGGTGCCAGGGCGTGGGCCGCAGCAGGACACAGGTCGTTAGGCAGAGCTGGCATCAGCTTGCTGGGGATGCTGGAGAGCTCGGGGAGCTCAGGCAGGTTTCCAGACACAGAGCAGGAGTCCAGCCAAGCTGAAGTGGGCAGGCAGGATTTAAAGGTCAGATGAGGTGGTGGGGAGAATCAGAGATGGCAGGAAGGGTCTGAGGGGTGGTCTTGATAGTCAAAGAACATTGACAAGCCAAAGAATGGTGAGGACCACGAGTTCCACGGAGAATGCACTGGGCCAGAAGAGAACCGGGTGCCGCCCTAGGGCAGCCTCACCTCCAGGCGCGAGGTCGGGAGCCTCCGCTTTCCTTTGCTCTTCTAGCCTCAGTCTCCTCATCTGTAACATGAGATGTCTCGTCTAGAGACTCTACAGTCCCTTTCAATAATAAAGCCTTAGGGGCCGAAAGTCCATTAATCATGCTTCCAGCCCCGGAGGAGGCCTTAGTGATCCAGAGTCACCAACTGTGTGTCATTAAGGGAAGTGACCCAGAAATTCCAGTGTTTTTCTGCATTTCAAAAATTACATAATTCTATCTTTACTCACAAAGGGACCACAGCAGATGATCACTTAACCAGTAGTTTGATCATGGAGTCTGGGAGGAAATATAATAGGTGTTCTTTTGTGGTGAAAAGTTTGAGGAAACTGAGTTTTCTCATTTTATATGTGGAGCAAATGAGTCCTGGAGAGGAGAAATCATTTGCCCAAGGACACCTGGCAAGTCAAGGCGGAACAAGAAGAATCAGAAGATTCCAATTTCCTAAGAGCCCAGTTCTTCACACTCGTGTCCCCACACTGCTCGTGTGCTGACGTACCTTATGGAGAGTAGGACCTGAGCGTTTGAGAAATGTTCCAGCTCTCCTTTCTCTGCTAAGTAGAAGGCAGGTTCGATCTGGCAACTTTTCCTTCTAGCAGTTCCAGACATCAGTGGCTTAGAGCGTGGACCCAGTAGCACTGCCGAGAAGATGCTGGATTACCCCTGCTGCCAGGGCACTAGGGGTGGATGTGGGCATGTGTGGGAATGGACTGAAAAGGAAAGTCTCCTGTGGGAAGAACATGGTCTCTTGAGAGCCTGAAAGGCAGCTACAAGAAGGAGTAGGGAGACTTATGAGTTAGGAATAAAGGAGCCTGGCCATGAATTTGGCTCAACTGCTGTGTGACCTTGGGCAAGTGACCTCTCTGGGCCTCAGTTTCTTCACTGATAAAGTGTGGGGGAGAGGGGGCACCAAGGGGAGCTGCATGTGTGCCAAAGGCAAGCCCTGACGCTTACATGTGTGTACCTCACCTCTTCCCGTGGAGCTGTTCCGCTTTCTCATAGCTAAAGGGTCCAGTGAGTTCAGTTCTTGAACGACTATTAAGTCCCAGAAGACTGGGTCTGTCTTTCCTGCATTCCATGACCACCTACATCTTCGTGAAGAACAGTTTCATTCAGGACCTCCCTGCTTAAACTCTGATGACTCCGTACTCCCTACAGGAAAAAGCTACCATTCCTTTGTTTGGCATTTGAACTTCAAGACTGGGCCCCATGTTACCTCCCCAGCTTCATCACTTGCCATTTCTAGAGATGCAGGCATTTAGAATTAGAGACCCAGATTTCAATCCCAGCTTAACCCCTTTGCAGCTCTGTGACTTTAGGCAAGTTTCCTACCCTCTCCGAGCCTCATATGTAAAATGAGGATGATAAAGTACCTAGTTCATCCATTTGAAATGAGGAAATATCAGTAAAATTGAGTAGGTACTGAATGAATGTTAGCTCACCCTGTCTCCCTTCCCCAACTGGAGCACAACTTCCTGGAGAACAGAGATGGGACACCTCTTTCCTATCCCCAGAGTGCTCTGCACAAAGCCCTCAGTGGTGCAAATGCTAGACAAATATTTGTTTGACAGGTTGACATTTTGTCTGTCTGTTCCAGAAGCTGTCTAGGTGAACTGAAGTGTTTGCTTCTCTTTTGCAGTTTGCTCAGCTGGTAGCCATCTACAAGACACTGGGAGGAGAAAAGTTCCCACTCATCGAGCAGACGTACTACCCCAACCACAAGGAGATGGTAGGTGACTGAGAGGGCACTTCAGCCTCTCTGCTGTTTGCACTCTCAGCTTAGCCACATGGTGACCATGCTGCTCTGAAGAGGGCTTCAGCATCTCAACCCGAGAGACTCTATTGAGGATGAACTGTGGACCCGCTCTGTGGGGCCAGAGTGTCTGGGTTTTACATGGCAGCCCCTTTGTCTCCAAAACCTGGAGACAGAATAGGAAAGAGCAGAAACAAGAGCAGTGTGTCAAGATAAAAGAGTAAGAACCCTGTAGATCAACAGTCAGAAGATCCCCTGCTTGGGTTCTAGCCCTGGGGCTGCCACAAGTCCTGGACAGTTGCACCCCTCCCTGTGTGTCAGTTTCCCAGTCAGAAAGCCAAGTGGACGTAACCATTCCTGACCAGCATCTCTAATATGGTACTTGCTTATAGGTGAGAATCCTTAAGTAACAGCCTCTGGAAAGTGTGAGGTGCTCCTCAGATGTAAGGTATTGTTCCTATTTGTATTCCCCAGACACTTGCCTTCCCTTGGCTTTCCTGAGATTTTGACAGGACTGGGTTTGCATTGTGCCTTCTCTGAGGCCATCCTAGGATGGCAGAAGGGCAGAGAGATGAGATGGACTGTTGGTACAGAGGCTGTTACTAATGTTTTTCCTCCGTGGTGACCTGGAGCTTAACCCCCTTCTTCTCTGTCCCCACATCCTCTGCCCCAGTCTTGCATGGTCAGTTGGCGACCCTGCTTAACCCTCCAATGGAGACTTTTCCATAGCTCTCCAAGTCTGGTGCTCTGGACAGAGACCTGCAGGAGGAATCTGCATTCGCACTGTTTCTGTGAATCAGGGGCCTTCTTGTGGCATTTGTACATGGCCCAGCTTATTAGCAAGCCACACAGAGAAGACGAATAATAACCGAGGGCCTTGAAAAGAACTACCGCCTTCATCTTTGCCAGAGCTTCCCCAGGAGAGGCCCTGGAACATTAAGCCCTTGCCCTTAATAAGCCGTTGAGACCCACATCAGGGCTTTCCCTTTCAGGGTAAGTCAGGAAGGCATGCAGAGGCTGAGGACCCCTAGGGGTCTGTGCTTGCAGACTCGGGGAATCCAAGAGGGCACTGAGCTGGAGGCTGGAGGGGCTCTCTGGGGCCTCAGAGCTAGCTTTCTCCTGCTGTAGCATCAACCAGGCTGACCACTGAACAAGATGGCAACACTCGCAAAGTATATTCCCCATCCACCATCCTTTTCCCCCAAAGGGCCCTTGTGTTATTTCTCTCCTGTCCTCCATCCTGAAATTTGCCCTCAAGAAAGGACCTCCTAAGATCTCCCTGAGGTATCAAAAGCTAAGTGGGAATTTCAACTCTAAGAGAAATGCTTTTCTTGGCTTAAAAAAAGTTTTGAAGTAGGAATGAAAACATTAGTAATCTAGCAGAGAGAGACCTTCTAAAAGAGAGAGAGGAGAAACCTTTTGGACCTCAGTCGAGGGCATTAAGTACAGTTAACCTGGAGAGACAATGCCCAAGTCTGTTCTTGTCCAAAGAGGTGTGCCAGCTGGGGCCAGGCCCTCTGCCAGGGATGGCGCAGAGAGGATTAGAGTGTGCGGAGGGAGGTGAGGCCACTGTAGGCTCACACTGAATGATTCCGTGTCCCCCGAGTCACTCCCCCAAACAGATGAGTGTGTATCAGAGGATTAGGATGAGCTGAGACAGGAGGAGTAGAGGACACGCAGCCAACGCATGTTGTTCTTTTCATTCCTCCGCCTCAGCCTGCTTAGGATACTGTCCACCCACTTCCGGGTACTGTCATCACAGGGCCACACCATCTCGTGTGCATAATATCTACCATCTCTCCCCTGTCAGATCAGTTAAGAGAAGAGAAAACGCATTTTCCTGTGGAGAAAAAGGAATAGTCCCAGCTTTGGAAAACTAACTAATCTGGAATCAGTAACAAGTACCAGCTCGACTAAAAGGGTTTGGGAGGCAGGGGTGAGGGGCTGAGGGCAGGAGAGAAAAGCCAGGCTACTTTCCCTAGCCCTTGACAGATTCTGGGATGGGGTCTCAGACACAAGCTTTTATACGCCCCACCCCTGCCCTAAAGCTGGCCAGACCAGCCACTTGGTACTTCCTGCTGGCTGGCAGCGATGCGGCAGATGGTGACAGCCAGACCTCTGCAGAGAAGGAGAGTGGCTTGGTCTTTAGGACTCTTGAAGGAATGTGGCAGTCCCTCCTAAGGCTGGATGATGTCAACAAACTCCTTCCGGAGGGGCAAATGTCTCTGGTACCAGCTGCAGGTGCCGTCAGCATGCTTTGTGCAGACATAATGCTGGGCCTGGTACCCATAGAGCTTCCGTTCCAACAGCCAGTCTGTCCAGAGGCACTCGTTGGGGGCCGAGATGGTGCAGGACACTGTATAGCAGGTGGTGATCTAGAGTCATAGACACACAACATCAGAGGGAGTTAGGGGTCCTTTCTCCATTACTGACTTTCTGACTTCTTCATATTCTTACATCCCAGCTCACATGCCCCCTCCCTTACGAAGCCTTTCCCAGCCTCCGTATTTCTCCCTTAGTTCTCCTTCCCCTGTGTTCTCCACATATAGGATTGCCTCTCTAATGGCATCTCTGGAGTCAGAAAGACCTGAGGGTCCTTACTGTACCACTGGCCTTACACAAGCCACTTTACTTCCTAGAGCATTAATTTCTTCACCTTAAAATGGGAACCGTAATTCTTCATAAATTTGTCTTAAAGACTAAATTAGATATTTTAAATAACTTAATCATTACAAGGCTTGGCAAAAAGTAGACTCTCTTTAAGTGATAGTGCATGATCGCAGCCTGCCTTATATGATGGCTGCCTTCCCAGTCAAAAGGTGAGTGCTTTCCGATCAGGGAACTATGGGCCATCTTGCCTTCCCATCCCCAGCTTCATACAGTGTGTGGTCCATGGCAGATCTCAAGTACAGTACAGTAGGTGAATAAATCACGCATGCTTGAAGGAAGGAATACACGAAGGGTGAGGCTGCAAGGCTCAAGACCCCTCCCCACCCCCTCAGAGACCTTGGAAATGGACGTTCCCTTACTTGGCAGCCACAGTTCAGATGGTAGTGGTGATTCAGACTTTCTCTCTGCAGAAAGGACAGGTTCTCCCAGGGCTCAATGTAGTTGCACAGATGGATGAAGACTTTCCCATCACTGAGGACCTGACCTTCAAGGGGAGATGGAGGAGAGCCTAGCATGAGGAATCTGTCCGTGGAGCTCTGGGTTCTTGAAGGAGCCCCAGATCACAGCCTCTTCAATTTCTTTGGGTGGCAGTGGTGACATTGGGCTCTTGAAGGAACCAGAAAAACCTCTATAGTCTGTGTGTCAAAACTATTACCAGGTGATATTTGTATGAGGGACAGTTGGGGGAGAAGGCCTTTATATTAGCGTGGTGCAGAGGGGAGCATGAGCTACAAGTCAGAATCTTGGTGCATCCCCCTTCTTTTCCATCATTTACTAGCGTGTGACTGTAAAAAAGTCACCTGAAGGATGAGAATAATAAGGCTGTTGTCAGGACTAAATGAGAGAATACCTGTGAAGTTCCCAGCACAGTTTTGGGCCCACAGAAGATGCTCAGTAAACACTAGGTCTGTTTTCCTTTCTAACCCTTCCGAGTATCTACATGGGCCGGCCTCCTGCCCCACTGATACGTGTCTTGGTGAGTCCTTCCCCTTCCCTGCAAGGAAATTCCCCTTCTTTACCTATCAGACTCCTTCCTATCTTGCAAAGACTCTTTTTTTAGCACCGCCTCATCCTCAGAGCCATCCCTGACCATGCCAGCCCACACCTCTCTTAGAACTTCAGTCACTCAATCAGTAAATGATTACTGCTATGACCTGGTGCCAGGAATACAGAAATAAATATGACAGGATCTCTGCCCCCAGGGAGCTTAAAAATTAGCAGGGCAGATAGATAAATAGGTAAAAATCACACTGTTGTGTGATTATATACAAGGTGCTCTTATATATTCTTATATATAAGACCAAGAACAAGTTCTTATATATATAAGAACAAAGGAAAGCACAGTTATCTCTGTCTGTGGAAGCGGTAGGGGCAAGAATGGTGACTCAGAGCAGATGATGCCTGCGTTGGGCCTTGAAGGGACAGGTAGGAATTCACCTGCCAGACAAGCTGGGGAAGGACCTGTGGACAGTGGGACTATCCCGTGCAAAGACAGAGGGGCACAGCCCAGCAGAATACCTTTGACGACTGCGAGTAGTTTAGTCCAGCTCTAGGGGACACGGGGAGCTGGGGGTGGTCACTAACAAGTGGCGGGAGACAAAGCTGCAGAGGTCAGCAGCGTCTGGTCACAGAGGGCATTTGGTATTAGGCAGAAGAGCTTGTGCCTTCTGCAGGGCGTGGGCACCACTGATGACTTTTCAGTACGCTGGTGCTTTGTCATTTAACCTCACTTCCGTTTAGACCTGACCTTGAGGGCAGCCAGCATGCTTCCTGCTTCCCCTGATGTACCGCAGCACCCAGAGGGAGGTGCTTAGGAAGCAGGTGACTTGTCTGCTAGTCCTGGGACCAGGAGGGCTCAGGGGTGTTCCCTTCCTCTGCCTCTGCCATCCAGAGGCTCCCAGATCAGCCCAATTCCATATCCTCAGAGCTGGGGAGCCCCCACCAGTGTGGCCTCCAAGCCTGTGACTTCTCAAGAGCCAGGTTTGAACTGTGAGCTCTTTGAGGATAGGGACTTACTACTGAGTCTTCACTCTCCTGTCCAAGGCCTGGCAGTGAGTAGGGGGTCGTTCATTGCTGAATGGATGGACAGATAGTGGAATTCCTCCTCCTGTCCTCTCCACCTGCTGTGTTTTTCTTTTCCTTGCCTTCTTTCTAAATATTTTTCATCCTTTAGGGCCAATTTAGATCCCACTTACACAACAAAGCTTTCCTAATTGTGTACAACCACACAAATCCCTTCTTTCAAAACTATTGCAAAGTAGTTCAGTATTGCATGTGTTCACGTATGGAGTATATTCTTATGTGGTTCTTTAACTGTTCTATTCCCACCACTTCAGCATGAGGAGATCCGCCTGGGCCCAAGTTCATGGAGACAGAATCATGTTAGACTCAAGGCTCCTGTTAGGGCCTGCGCTTTACTGCACCCCCAGGATGGGCCTTGGGTGTGAGTTAGCCACAGGCTCACTGGGAGTCAAGAGTGTGCCCCGATGTGGCCATCTGAAGCTAATGCCATCATAGGCCACAGTAACTATTACGTGTGTACTGGGGGGTGGGGTTTACGAATGCACAGTCCTCCTTTCCTCTGTGAAACTAAGACCTCACCTGCAGTTGGTGTCCAGTTCGGGGTCCTGAGTGAGGGGAGGGACAGGGACAGGCTATATCCTGTTGAAGGTGGCCAGAACAGGAAGGGGTCTGGACCCACAGCCAGCAGACGTGGAGCCAGAGTGCGTGTATCTGTCATCCTCAGGCCTCTGAACTGAAGGGTCGTCATAGAACGGGGTGGAGCTGAACCCACAAGGGGCAGATTCAGAGGGACAGATTTTGGCTCAAGATACCAAAAATCTTACACCAATTAAAGCTGTTTGGAAATGGAACCAGCTGCCCGAGGCTGGGAGAGCAACCTGCAAAACAGCGAGGCACTGGCAGTGAGGACTCTCGAGTTGAAAGGGAGGTTGCCAAGGCTCCTCCCGACTCAGAGGCTGCCTCTTAGTAACGCAGTTCCGTTTTATGCCCAAGAAGGTGCCACCTGGCTCAGCTAGCTGCCCAAGGCCAGCCCTGGCTCCTCCTTGACTGCCTTCTTTAGGACCGAGACCCAAGGGCCACTCGCTGGTCTTTAACTCACCAGTCAGGAGATACTGCTTCTGGCTGTTAGCTTCCAGTCTCACCCCACAGAGGGAGGAATCAAAAGGTGTATAGATATACTGAATATCGCTGACTTTCTCAAACCCTTTGAACATCTGAAAGGCAGTCACAAAAGAGCAGTGTTGGGTCAGTGAGTGTACTTTATATCTTAACAGGGAAAACTTTTCATTCTAAAGCTAAAAAAATTAAGCGAAAATCTAGCTCGGGATTTGTTGCACACAGATAGCCCAACTAGGTCCTTTCTTAAAAAAAAAACAAAAAACACTTCTCAACCTTGGTTTATTCCAGTGAGAGGGGAGGTACCTCCAGCAGCCCCAAGCACAAGCAGCTGCAGGCCTAGGTGGACCCTGGGGCCTCTCCTGCACAGTCACTTGGATTCTGGGAGCCCTGTTCCTTACATGTCATCCACTTCCACTTTGGCATCTCTATCCCAGCATCACTGAGCCGGGCCGCCTCACCTACCGGCCTCATGCTTCCCAGATCACAGACCCCACTCCTCCTAACAGCCCACAGGGTAAACGCCCTGTCCTGTCCCCATGTACCTTTATCTGTTTGATTTCATACCGGATCATTTTTTGAGTGTCAGCAGGGTCTGCACTGGCAGGAACTACCTTCTCACTGGAGATTTTGGCCCGGATTGCTGCACAGGGAGAGAAGAGAGGGAGCCTTCAGTAACCTGTGGGAGCAGTCCATCTGGGATCTGGGTGACCCAGAGCCCCTGGGAGAATTCTGTAGGGGGATTCCGGGTCTAGGTCCTGCTGGGTTGTGAGGAGGACGCTGTGTCCGAGCGAACCTCCGCCTCTGCGGTTGCTGGAAGTTCCAAATCCCACAGGCCTATTTGGGTTTCCAGTCTCTACCCTGTACCAGCTGGATATGGGAGTCTGGTTCTTCACAGCCCAGGGTGCAGTGGAGTGGAGGTGAGCAGCAGGGTGGGGGAGGGAGGAGGAGCCACTTGAGGGGCAGTCCATGTGGGGTCATCTACTGATGTAGCCCAAGGCCTCAAAGAGAGCTGATATTAGTAAACGTTCATTGAATTAATAAATGTTTTGACCCTGCACAGAGGTAGTTCACCTCTTGCCATTTGGGCGTTAAGCAAAACCTGTTTATGAAGTTCGTCCTCTGTGCCTGGCCTAACACTAGGTACTGGGCCCACAAATGTGGTTAAGACAGGGTCCCCACCGTGCAGAACTCTTGGTCTAGTGGAGAACACACTCAAAAAGAACAGGACAGCATGATAGGAACACAGAGATGTTAGAGATGCTGTGGTAGCACCAAGAAGTCAGGAAGCCTTCAGAGAAGAGGAGGTACCTGAGTAAGGTCTTGAAGGATGAATAGGAGTTTGCCAGGAATTTAAGGGTGTCAGGGAAGGACATCCCAGGCAGAGGGAGAGAAAGGACAAAAGGCGTGTGTTGGGGTGGGGGCCCAGTTATAGGCTTGGATACAGAGGGATGTTTATCATGAAAAACTAACCCCCTAACCCCTGGCTCCCCTGTCCCCGTATCCAGATAAGAATAATCACTGGATAGTTTCAGCGACTTGTTCAGTGACACCCGATAACTGCAGTGGGCAGGGATGAGGGGGTCACAGCGGAGGTCCCTTACGCCGCCTTTATTGCCTCGCAAATCAGCGGGTCTCTGTGCTTGCAAGGTTGCTATGGTGCCAGCCTTGCCCCGCCCAGCAGCCCTAGCAGGAGGCACCTAGGGCGGGGTTTGAGCTCCTCCCTTTACCTCCAGACTCCGGGTCGCCAGCTCAGGCCGGTAGTGATCCCACACAACCAGACCCCTCTGTGGACCTTGAAGGCTCCTGGGACTCACCGAGCGCCGAGCGGCAGACATGCTGCTGGGGGTGCGCGGGGGCGCAGCTGCACGCCTCGCCCAGCCCCAGCGGCCGAAGCAGTGCCAGCAACCGCAGCAACAGCGCCCAGCTCGGCGCGATCCGGGGGCCCCGGGGCATGTCACTGTCAGCCCCGGCTGGGCCTGTGCGGTCTGTCAGGCTAAATAGCCCCTCCAGGGCTCCTTCAGGTCGCGTTGCGCCTCTCGCCCCTGGCTTTATGAGGTGGACCTACGGCCAGTCCCGCCCGGATGGGCTCCGCCCTCTGGCTGTAGGCCACCCGCGGCTGCAGAACCAGCGGCCTCCTGACTGACAGGCTCGGTGAGATGGGGAGGGAAGCCAGGAGAGAGGCCCCTAGCCTCTGCTCCCTTGCCTGAGCAGTCAAGCCTCCTAGAAGCAGAGGGAAGGCGCTAGGAAAGGGGATGGTGTCGGGACAGAAAGTGCACCAAAGACCACTGCTCAGAGAGGGGAGCAGAAACACCAAGGCGCTGTGATTCCGGCAGAAAGGACCCGAGTGCAGAGAGGCACGAACAGAAAGGGTGAGACAGGCAGAGTCAGAGAGAGGCGGGCGGAATTACAACAGGCGAAAGACACAGTGACAGAGAAGGACGGACCCCTCGCCGAGCTGCACACTGGAAGTGAGACAAGCTACTCAGGGCCTCTTTCAGCTGCAGGAAGTGTTTTCAATGCCCTATTTATGAGGCTCCAAAGCAACAGCAAACAGTAATGGAACAGGACCGAGAAAGCTGGGGTGTGTGTGTGTGTGTGTGTGTGTGTGTGTGTGTGTGTGTGTGTGTTGGCTCTGTTGGCTGGGGGGAGGGAGAGATGTCCGAGAAAGCAGCCAGTGCTTTAGAAACCCTTGCCCGTACCCAGAGCCTCACACTCTGCAAATGGCCAAGGACGGCGCTCTCGATGGGGGCTCAAAGCACAAGGTATCCATCACTTAGGGCAAACCTGGGACCTCAAAGTCCTCTCCAGACCCTACGCTACACAGATCTCTGTCTCAGCTCCCTACTCAATGGAGAGATCACGTTTTGTTATGGAGGGTAGGGCAGCTTAGAAAACAAAGAAGCGTGGCATTTGGAGCCATCTGGCTGGAGTCTTGTCCACCGTTTGAGCCCAGTCCTCCAAGGCTCTAGACAGAAAGACACCCGTGGGATGATTGTTGTAGACTGTTTCCACAAAGTGTTTCGCCGGAAGCTAGGAGGCTGGGCACTGATGCTGTCACTAGATAGCTTTGCACCCTTTGCCTCTCTGTGCCTCACTTACTTCTCCATAAAGTAGGGTTGAACCACATGATTCCCAAGGCCCTTTGGAGCTCTTTGCCTCAGCCAGGAATACTGGAATCCCCAGGTCAGGTACTCCTAGTATCTGGTCACTCTTAGGGGTCCTGGGAATCTGACTTTTCATCAGAGTCAACATCACTTCCTTTGAAAGACATCTTTTCATTTAGAGGTGGTAGTGATGTTTGAAAAGAAGGAAACCGAAAGAGAGCTGAGCTTGACTGAGAAGAATGAGATTTGGTGTCCAGGTTGGTTCTTCATGCAGCCCCCAGACCAAGGTAGAGTCTGGTATGTTAATGGATGGCATCTCGAAAGCATCCAGTTCAGCCTCTTCATTTGGCTGAGGTGAAGGCTGAGGCCCAGGGAGGTAAAGGGACTTGCAGTGAGGACTGGAATGCAAATCTCCTGACGCCCAGTCTAGTGCTCCTTTCCCTCCACCACGTTATTTCTTCCACCACCACTTTATAGCAGTTTGAAATCCTGCCTTTGGAGGCTAGTTCTTCTTTTAAGTTTTTTGTTGCTCTGTTAAAATATGGCCACCTCAAGGTAGCATTTCCCCTCTTACGGATCTGTCTTGAATGATAAACTGTTGAATTCTTATGTCAGCTCTCCTCCAAACCCCAAGCTGGGCAGAAATAGGCCTTTGCATACTAAGCTGTATTTGGTGATGAGTTTGGAGTGTTGATGAACAAGGAAGAGAGTGTGACAGTGGGGGGAACAGCCAGGTTCAATACAGGAAAGCTGGACATTTGAAGAGGAAGAGATGGGTCTAAGAGATACATGGCAAAAGGGACATTAAGATTCCAAAGATACATTTCTTTTTTAATTTGAGTTTACTAAAGTGCAATTTACATACAGTAAAATTCACCCTTTCAAAGGTACATTTTTTATAAATTGTTTTTTTACTAAGGGCCAGTCCAGCCCAGGGTTTGCCTAATGCAGAGAAAGCTGAAGCAATGAGTTTTAAAGATGTAGAGAGTACCAAGTAGGAGAGCAGTGTTCTCATAGCTCTGACACCACTATTTGCTGTGACCTTAGGCACATCACTGTTACCCTGTGGGCCCTAGTTTTTTAATTTGTGAAGCAAGCAGGTTGCACTGGTTCTTAAAAGAGCCCTTCCAAGGATGTTCCCAAGGAAAATATCTGTAAGACTCCACGGAGAAACGAGTACACGTGGACCAATTCATCCCTTTCTCCTCTGCTTTCAGCTGACCCTGCCCACGTTCCCGGTGGTGGTGAAGATTGGCCATGCTCACTCAGGCATGGGCAAGGTAAGGCGGGCTGGCCAGGCTCTGGGGTGGAGCCGAGAAGGGTGCTTTGCAGAGAGCCCACTTGTGGACCGTTCTGCCTCTGTTGCTGATAATTCTTTCCAAGGAGGAGATGGTGTGGCCCCTCTGAAGCCATGAGTGTTGCCCAGCCAGGCCCCTTTTAGCAATCAGAGTGCAGGCCACCGGACTAGTCCCAGGGCCCTTTGCAGTGCCTGTGGTTCCTGAGCGGGGGGAAACGGGCTCCCAGCTCTGCATCTGGATGGAAACAGCACAAGGGGTATAGAGGCTCAAGGCTCTTGTGACTCAGTGTGTGTATGTGTTCCTCTCCCTCCCTTCTCCTCTCCCTTGCCCCGCCATTAGGTCAAAGTGGAAAACCACTACGACTTCCAGGACATTGCCAGCGTGGTGGCCCTCACCCAGACCTATGCCACAGCAGAACCTTTCATTGATGCCAAGTATGACATCCGGGTCCAGAAGATCGGCAGCAACTACAAGGCTTACATGTGAGTGGGGGCGGGGTCTCCTCACCCTCCAGGAAGCTGCCAACTCCCTGTTTCTCCTCACCTGGCCCACGAGGCAGAGGACAGAGGGCACTATTCAACTCAGGGAGTCTGAGCCTGGCTTCCTTTCAAGGCAGAGGAGGGGTTTGCAAACTAAGATAAGAAATAAAATTAATATTTATTTTCACTAGCCTCTCAGTGAAGTCTGACAGCCTCCTCAGTTATGAACAGAGACAGCAGACTAGAGCAATAGCAGCAGCACCTGTGATCTGTCACTAAAGGTGATCACAGAGATTTTTGTGTCACATACACTTGTGACAGATGTCTCTAAATACCAGTTACTTTTATCACTACTTAAGAATCATGGCATTCAGAGTTGCCACTACATTTATACCTGTAAATACATTTGTTATTTACAAAGAAACATGTTTTTCACTAATCAGAGATTTGTTTGTTTATTCTTTTGACAACTCTGTTTTGATCACTGTTTTACGTAACTGAGTTCCTTTGCCATCCTGTGTACTTTATTTTATACGTTTGTGCATCTTGCACATTTTATGCATTGAAAGGAATCCACAGCCTTCACTAGGCTGCCAGAGCACAGAGGAAAGTTAAGAAACTCCTGATGTGAATATATAGCCCTGCAAACACTGCAGAGCATTAAAAGCCTAGTAGTTATAAGAGATGACTTCCCCATGGGACTGTGTCCATTCGCCAGAATGGAAAGTCTTCCTCCAACAGAGTTCAGAAAAAGAATAGATTTCAAGATGACCTGATCTTCCACAATATACATAAGGATGCAAATGGCTTACGATTCCAATTTTGGAAATATTAACTATACACTTTTAAAAATATCTATGGTAGTGCTTTCTTTACAAAGAAGGAACATTTACAATGTGTGAATTTGGTCTTTGCCGCTTCCCTCCCCTTTCCCCATCCATTTCCACTCCTCTTCCCTGGTCGGTCTTCTTAGTATTTATACTCTGCCTGCAGAGTTAGTTAGGAGCCCCTTCCACTCACTCTCTTCTCATAACCCTCCACACACGGCTAGTTTTGCCCTTCTCACGCTGGGGCGAGTGTACCACTCTCCTCCAAGCCCCCTGGGTGATGGCGGGGGGGTCACCCCTGCAGCCCTGCCCCCCTGCGCAGCAGCAGCAGCAGGTGCCCAGTGATATGCAGAAAGAGCCCTCGTGGAGAACTGAAGCAAGGATCGTTTTTATCTGCATCGACCAGATTCCTACTTTCATAAAATGTATACTTTTTGATATATAGCCTTTCCGCTTCAGAAAATAATTTAGGGTTGCTTTAGAATTATGCACAACACCAAGTTCCTACTGTACAGCACAGGAAACTGTATTCAATATCTTGTAATAGCCTACAGTGAAAAAGACTCTGAAAAGGAATACATATTCTATATATAAAACTGAAATCACTATGCTGTACACCAGAAATTAACACAACACTGTAACTGACTGTATTCCAATAAACAATATATAAAATAAAATTGTGCACAATGTAAGACAATGATTTAAAAGACCACTGTAGAAACTAGGTAAAAGAAGCAGAGAAGTCGGTAAGTTCAGGACCTAGGAAAGCAGATTTCCTAACCTTTAGTTTTAAAATCCCCTAAATAAACACAAAGTGTTTATGACGGGGGAGCAAGAGTGTCTTGATGCTTAAAAGGAGGCACCGCCTCTTTAAAGTTTGGGGTTTCTTAGAACAATTTAAATGAAGCATAAGAAAAGGGAATCCCCAAACACTATGAAGGGTGGGGGACCAGAGCAGCTTTGGAAAACATTTACTTACTTTTTTGTTTGCAAGGGACAGTCCGTGGTTTGGGGGAAGTTCAGGCCCTCCCAGCTCCTCTTCCCCAAACTTTTGGCCGTCCTCTGACTCTCAGAAGAAGGAACAGACTTGGCAGTAGCCGAGCTATGGTTTGAGTCTTCCCCTCTCCCCTAGTCCTTGCCCGGTGTCCCCTTCCCTCCCAAACATCCCAGGTAGCCTGCACAGATCTGTGCCCCCGCATAAAGTATGCACGACATCATTATTACTCACGCCAAGTTTCTGAGGCCCTATTATGTATGGTGGCCTCGTGCTGGGATGTGGAAGTGGGCAACTCTCTCCCGCGTCCTTGAGGAGCCCAGCCTGGTCAGAGGAACACCTGTGAACCACCAGTGTTAGCAAGACAGCGTTATTTTTACTATGATCTGTCTTTGTGTTTCTATGCATATTTTGCAAGCCACTCAGCTGTTAGTTTGCTTTTTCTGAACTAGGTGGGGAGTGCAAGGAAGGTGGAGCTCCACGAGGGAACCGAGAGTCCTGGGTTTTTATCTTGTGTCTCCTTTGACTGGATAGACAATCTTGGACAAGTCATCTAACCTTCCTGAATCTTAATCTCCTTGTGTGTTAAGTAGGGGCAAGAATCCCAGCTGCTTACAGCAGGGGGTTTGCAGGGAGGCTCTGGGGAGGGGTTGGGGAGGAAGAACCCTGGAGGGTAGTCACTACTGTACACATGTGAGGCGTCGTTATTACCACAGCAGTTGACTCTGGGCCGCCTCAGGGCTCTGAAGAAGTGGCTGTGTGTCTCGGATTCTCAGTGTCTGGAATCAGATCTCTGGAGAGGATGACCTGATTTCTGGTTCTGGATATGCTCTTGACTGGCCCTGGGAACTGCAGCGCATCATCCAGTCTCCAGTAGCAAGGATTGATGAGGATGGCAGGTGATGCTCTGTCAGGGGTTGAGCAGGGCTTCCCTGCCCCCAGACCATCCCCTTCCTCTTGACCTTGTCTGAGTGAAGACTCGTAATTTAAAAAACATATTTGGGGTGTTTTACAGTTTATTTAAAACTGTATCAGTGGATCCTCATGTTTACGCCGGAGTAAGGGAGGCTCAGAGCGGTGAAGGGATTCACCTACAGTCGCCCAGCCAGTCAAGAGCAAATCCAGAACCAGAAACCAGGTCATCCACCTCCTGTTTAGTCCACGAATGGTTGACTCTAACACATGCTCAGAGATGGAGGTGCAGAGGGCATGGAAGAGAAAAGGTTGGTGACCTGAGTCCATCAGCTCCATTTGATGGATGAGGCAGCCTAAGCCTGAAGAGGGCACCTGACTTGTGCGGTCACATTGCTAATACCGTTAGGATCTCAAAAGTAACTGTTGAGTAAATGAATAAGTGAGCTAGTAAGGAAGCTGTTGAGAGATGTTCACAGGAGCCCTGAGGGTATTTCCAGAAGCAATAGAATTCCATTCATGTACACCAAGATGGTAGGCTGCTGGGAATATAAGACACAGTTTATACCCTCAAGTGGTTTGTAGACTCGTGGACAGAAGATTCAGCTCAAATAACTAAAGTAAAAAGTAGACGTAGGATTTTAAGTGAGGTACAGGCAGAGTCCTCTAGGCAGTCTAAGGGGATCAAGTACTCATCTGGTTGAAAATGCCAGGGAAGGCCCCCTGGAGCCAGAGCCAGAGGGCCGGACTCTCGTAGAAAGGAGGCGAGCATTGCAGGTTGGGGTGCGGCAGAGGCAGCCAGGCTGTGGGCTCAGCAGACAGGCCCCTGGGCTATTGGTGGGAGAAGCAGCTGGGGAAAGCAGGAATGGGCGAAAATTCTGGAAAGCTTCACGCCCTCCTCTTGCTGGTGCGGCTGACTGTTCTGTCCTGGCGGGACCTTGTTGTAGGAGGACGTCGATCTCAGGGAACTGGAAGACCAACACTGGCTCTGCGATGCTGGAGCAGATCGCCATGTCAGACAGGTGAGTGACAGAGTCAGTCCCAGCCTGGTGAGGGGCAGGCTTCCATAGATGAAGAGGTGTACGAAATGAGCCCTGGCCAGAGGGAGCTTCTAATCAGGCAGGACATGCGGAACACGAAGGCCCACGCACCCCGTTAACAAGATCAGGCAGGACTGGGTTATGTGCTAAATTATGGAGATAAAGGCCAATAATACCATAGAAGCTCCACAAAAGGAGGACTTACCCTGGGCTGGAGTAGCCAAGGAAGGCCACCTAGAGTAGAGGAGCCCTGCTCTGAGCCTGGGAAGACCGGTAGAATCTGGAGAGCAAAGCGGGAGGGCACATCAGGAAGGCACCGTGCTCGACGGGGATGGACAGTGGGAGGGCTAGGCAGGGAGGCTACGGGAGGTGGAGGCAGCCAACAGGCTCGACAGGAGCTGATGCCCCGGCCTCGGGGCCCTTTCCCATCCCCTCCAGGTACAAGCTGTGGGTGGACACCTGCTCTGAGATGTTTGGTGGCCTGGACGTCTGTGCTGTCAAAGCTGTACATGGCAAAGATGGGAAAGACTACATTTTTGAGGTAAGTCTGGCCCAAGGAGTATCTCAGTAGGAGACAGCCTTCCGGGCTGGAGGCCAAGCTTTTTTGCTTGAGAACTATGTGGGAAGCCTGGACTGCATTCAGGTAGGGTCTCCTGGGCCACGGGGAGGTCCTAGGTGACACAACCAGGGGATGTGCACCGCAAAACACATCTGCCAGCAGGGAGCTTTTGTTTCCAACCAGCTGGGCTGACCCACATCTTGTGAAAGAGATGCTGGACCTGGGTTCCTGGGTCCCAGCCTGCCATTCCCCTGGGAAGACTGTAGCAATCTTGCCATTCTTGGTCTCAGGAAGCTGGCCTTGGGCATCATTCGGTCCAATCTGCTCATTTCGCCAGGGAGAAAATGGAGGCCTAATACCATAAGCGTTTGCCCAAGGCCACAGAGTGAATCAGTGTCTCAGCCTGGGCTAGAATTCAGGTCTCCTGGGTGCAGGAGATTCTCCTTAGCACCTCTCTGAGCCTGGGAGACACTTGACTCACCCTGGGCCTCCAGCACAACTTCAGTCTTTTCCCGTATTAAAGGGAGAGTCAGTGGCTGTATGGGTCCTTCACACACATTGCCACCTAGTCTTCCTGGAAGCAGGAGAGGCTCTTTGCCTGGAGGTGGTGGTATCAGAGTTAATGTCAGGAGCCCAAAGTGGGCTTCGGAACCTACTCCATGGGCTGCTTGGCATGTAGCCTCCTGGATGGTCTTATCTCTCCGCTCTGGGTGGGCCTCAGTTGTCTCCTCCTTGAACGAGAGAGTTGGACTACAGAGTCTATGACTCTGGGCAGGCAGACACTTCCTAAAGGAGGAGGGCATTGATCTGGACCTTGAGGTACAGGAAAAATCAGGATTGGAGGTGAAAAGAGAAGGTATCCCAGGTCACAAGCAAAGGCAGCAGTCTCGTCACTTAATGGGCAGAGTATGTGTGGGGACAGAGATCATGTGGGTGAAAAGTCACAGAGATGAAAACTGCCTGCTCCTCACCAGAGTTAAGGGAGTGGCCTACCTGTGTCCCTGCACCCCTGCCTGCAGGCCTCAGAGCTGGGGTGCACTCTCTCCTTGCTTGCTTGCTCCCTCTCCCCACCACCTTTAGTACCAGACTGAAGTCTCACTGATCCCTGGCCTGGGTGAAGGTAGGGGGAGGCCTAAGGCAAAGATTTGTAGGAGAAGGGGATGAAGGGCCTATTTATGCAAAGGAACATGCTTCCAGCTGAAATTAGAAGTACCACCTTCTCCTCCAACCTGACTCTGCTGGCAAAAGCCCTACTTATTCTGAAAGACCAAGGTTGATGTTTCCAACCCTCGCCAGGTCATGGACTGCAGTATGCCACTGATCGGGGAACACCAGGTGGAGGACAGACAACTCATCACCGAACTGGTCATCAGCAAGATGAACCAGCTGCTGTCCAGAACCCCTGTCCTGTCTCCTCAGAGGCCCTTAACCACCCAGCAGCCACAGGTAAGCAGGGAAGAGACCAGGAGAGCAAGACCCACTCCCAAGCCCACTGCTCTAGCCTGTGGAGGCTCCAGGACGGAGCAGAGGACAGAGACCCACAGGCCTGGATGGGATCTCGGAGGTCTTTTCCCTCCCGCTCTTCCCTCCCCTCTTCTCTGGAGGCCTCATGACCCTCCACCACCTCTCACAGGAGCCTTCTCGTTAGCAGTCCGCACGATCAGCTATAGAACTGTCCAGGGATGGAGTTCTGGATCGCTCCCCTCTGAGCTTAAAGTCCCCAGGGAACCAGAACCAGTTTCCCCTGGGACTCAGGATGCTCCCGCTTTTAAATGGGAGGTCTCTGAGGAAGGGCTGGGTCAGACCTCTCAGGACCTGCTGGTGAGGCATCTGCCACATTTGTAGAGAAAGGAGGGTGTTTATGAGAAATCTGCTGGTCTGGAGAGAGGAGAGAGTCAGCTCCTTCATTCTGGGAGAGGGTGACAAGGTAAAACTCAAATGAGAAATCTGCTTTCCTTCCTGAGGGAGAGGAGGCAGCTTTCTTCAGTTGACTGTGGCATGTGACTCGTGACCAGTCACATTCACAGTGACACAATTGCAGCTGCAGGTCTAGCGGGGTATCCACACTGATGTTTTTGTAGAACCTCAGGCCCTGTGGCTCTCGAATGGGCCAAAGAAAATCAGGGACCCTGGGCCGGAGGGACCTTCGTCCCATCTAGGAGGTAGCTCATTTTTCAGAAATATCCCCAAACTCTTCTCTCCGCTGAACAAGGGTATAATGGAGCAGCAAGAATGTAGGACAGTGAATCCAGGAACTGAGTCCTGGTCTAGCTCTTTGCCTAAACAACCGTGTGACTTTGGGGGAAGTTGCTGCCTTTTCTAGGACTCATGTTTTTTCCCTTGTAAAGGAAGGTCTCTCAGCAATCTCTCTTTCATGACCAGACTTCAAACAGTTGGGAAGGTGGAACAGAATAGTGACTCAGGTGTGGGCTTTGAAGCAAGGACGACTCAAGTTTGAATCCTGGACCCTCCATCTGCTGGCTTTGTGACCTTGGAAGAGGAGAGGTCTGAACAATAGCACCTACCTTTTAGGGTTTGTCATGAGGATCAAATGAAGTAAATAACCTAAAATATGGACAGTACGTTGTAAACACTCACCTGAGGTTCCCTGTGTTACTTCACAAGTGAGCACCCTCGGTGTGGGCTCCTTACAGCCTTAGGCTACAGTCACTCGCTTTCCTAAAGATCGGTGCCTCCCTGGGATTATACTGCAGTCAGAAACTAAGTAATTAGATGCCTGAAATCTTTTTAAGTAAGAAAGAAGGAAAGGGGAGAGGGTATATAGCTCAGTGCTTAGCAGGAACAAGGTCCTAGGTTTAATCTCTAGTACCTCTGTTTAAATAAAGACATAAATAAATAAACCTTATTACCTCCCACCCCAATAATTTTTTTTAATTGAAAAAAAAGAAGAAAAGGAGTGGGAGAGGAAAAAAGCAGTACAAAGTAGTCTGGATTATTTAGTATAGTAGCAAATAACTCCACGTTTATCTTCTCATCATTTGAATGTCTCAGAATTGTAGACTAGAGGCATAGTTCACATTCATAACAATGGGCTTGAACCATCAGGAGAGGGCTACATTTTAGTCAGTATTCCAAATTCTGTTTAAGAAAGCTAAACACGTAATATCTAAGTATTTCAGTAGAAAATCACTGAAATAAAACTGTATGGACGTTGGTCAGCCAGTTTCCTCTCTGGATCTCTACCCCTCACCCCCCACATAATGTAAGATGACATTTAAATACCTTTTGAGCTTTAAAAATCTCTTTGAGCAGAATTCTTTCATCCCAACTGATGCTGCATTAATGGGAGCCTCTGGGCTGACGATGTTGACGCTCTGTGAGCATAGCCCCGTGCGGCGGGATGTTGCCCTGACGAGCTCTGTGTGTGTCCCTCCTTCTCTACATGGCTCATGCTGTGTTGGGCCTCTGACCAAGTGCAAGATTCTGTCCCTGCGCATCAGGAATGTGGTCACTAGAGAATTACGGTCGGGTAATGAGGAAAACACAGCTTAATTGCTTGTGAGAGACACCAGCCCATTATTTAAATATTGTGTTTAACTAGACATGATAAAAACATTTTCCTGGTTAAAGTAATATCAGGCCTGCAGTAGATTTTACGATGTTGTAAATCTGACGGAATCAAGGCATTTGAGTTTTAGTCTTGCCTTTTCGCCCACACTGTCCCCAGCGACGGGACTGGTAGATTACTGCTCACTCCTGCTCTAGAGGAAGACTCAGTCCCCTTTCCTGCTTTACCCCTGAGAAATATGGAGACTATTTGGTAGCTGCTTAAAGAGTTTTTGACCGAGTAAGAGAGCCTGACACTACCCAGACAAGAGAAACAAAAATGGGCCGCTCTGGGATCCTGTGAGGGCCCCTTACGTGCTTTTATAAACGTGTGCAACACTCTCTCAGCCTCCTACGGGGAAGTCATTCTGGCTAGAATGAAGGCTACGCAGCGAGTCAGGAGACTGAGTTCAACTCATCCTTGCCCCTGACTCACCAGGTCACCTGGGGTAGATTTCCAATTTCTGTGCCTCAGCGTCTGTGTGTGTAAAATGAAGAGTTTGAACCAAGAAATCATTAAGATCTCTTCTAGCAATAAAATTTAGGTTATATAAAAATGACATCTGAAACCTAAACGTTCAGTAACAAAGAGAGAATTTACCAAAACAAGAAAAAAAATGTTTCCACACAATGAAAGCTTTGGTTCTTCTTTCATATAAAGTCCTTTACTTTGTAAACATTAAATATTGCAGCTTAAATATTTTAAAGAGAAATCTGTCAGAGTCAAGGCAGGATACCTGGTAGCAATGAGCTTCCCTAAGTAGAGGGACACCTGCAAACACTCCTGGTAGCAAAGCCAGTCCAGCTCCAGGATAAGCGTTTCTCTGCTGATCATCACATTGGAAGTTACAGCAGGATTTTGTGAAAAGTACACATGCTGGGATCAGGACACTAAGGGGCTAGTCCCACTCTGCCAGAGCATTACGTGACCATGGGTAAGTCACTTCCCACTCTAGGCCTGTTTCCTCAGCTGTAAAATGGAATTGGATTAGATGATCTCTAGATCCTTTTCAATTCTAAGGTCCCATGAAACCTGGCATCAGCCCAGCTGCAAAGTCTGAAGGTACAGGCCTCCACAAGGCTGCCCTCACTCCGGAAACGACAGGAAGTTTGGATAGTTCCCCAGACCATCCTCACATTCGATCATTCTCTGGAAGGACTCAAAGAACTTACTGGAAGCGATTATACTCACAGGTGTATTATGGGAAAGGATACAAATCAAAAATAAGCCAAAGGAGGATGCATAGGGCAGAGTCTGGGAGGGTTCCCACACAAAGCTCCTGTTGTCCTTGGGGTACACTATCCTCTGGCATCCGTATGTGACAAGGCACCCAGAGTATTACCAACCAGGGAAGCTCACCTGAATTTCAGTGTTCAGGGTTTTTATTGGGGTTTCATTTTGTAGGCTTGCTTGCTTGATTGATCACCTGATCAAACTTGGTCTCCAACTCCTCCCTCCTTAGGTGGGTCTAATACCACAGGGCCCCCCTTCCCCCAGGGGCCCACCAGGAGTCACCTCATGATCATACCCCATTAGGTGTGGTCTGAGGGTCCCCACCATGAATAACTAAAACACGCCTCCGATCACTCAGGAAATTTCCAGAGTTTAGCGGCTGCTTCCCAGGGGGGTGTGTTGTGAACAAAGGCCAAATCTCTCTTTGGGCAAGGCCAAATTCTTTGTGACATACATAATTAAATTAATTTAGCAAATGTTTCTCAAATACTTGGATGCCTTATTCATCTGTGTTTCTACTGACTAGCACAGGCCTAGCTCAAAATACGTGCCTAAAATTAGGTAACAGACTTAGGGCCACAGTGATAAATGAGGTGCCCCTGTACCATCCTGGCTCATGCTGTCTGCGCCCTCGCTACCCCGGAAAGGGCCTCTGCATTAGCCGCGGCGTTTCTCTGACTTTATGACTGTGTAACTGCTATCTTCTCAACCACCCAGTCCAAAGTTGCCACCTAGCACTGGCTCCCACTCCCATCCCTTTTTAATTTTCTGCACAGTACTTGCTGTCAGCCAAGGTCATTCTCATCTGAGTGCCCCTTGTCCCTTCCACTGGAATGTAAGCTCCTCCAGAGGAGGGACTTGTTCACTGCTGTGTGTCTCGGGCCTCGCAGAGTAGCCAGCACCTGGTGAACTGGGGAGGGGCGGGCATGGTCTGCCCAGCACAGTCAGTCATGGGCAGAAAAGCCCAACAGCAATAACACAACCCAGCCTGTCTGCTTTTTGCAGTCCGTATTTGTTGGGTGAGTTCCCAGCTGGAGTAAGTGTCTTCAGCAGCCCCAGCAGCATATCAGAGTTGGTGTCAGGATCCTATGAGCGGTTTTGGTGGAGTCCAGGCGGAGAGATGTAACCCAGAGCGTGTCATCTGGGGGACCCTGGGGACCCAGCCAGGACGCTGGGTGGCAGACTGAGCCCTTAGGTGCTGCCACGAGCTCACGGTCCACTCCTCACACTCAGGCCCCTCTCGCTGGCCTCTTGCTTCTATGGCCCCGGGAGCTCAGGCTGCAAGAGCTTCTGGCCTGAGTCACAAGCTGCAGACGCTGCTTCTTGCCCGGTATTCTAGGCTGGGCCCCGGACAGATGGATGCTGAGCCATCTGTCTACCTTTCTCTCCTTCTCCATCTCTGGCCTGGCCTGCAGTCCCCCTGTTAGAGCTTTCATTTCTTGGAGCTAGAAGAGTGCCCAAAGGAGGCTGGGGGCGGGGGGAGGGGAGTAGAGGGCACCCCTTACCTTGCTGTCAGTCAGCTCAGTAGCCCGAGGAGGATTAATTACAGAAAACAAAGAGCAAAGTCGTCGGGGTGGGCCCAGAGCAGCTCTGTGTCCAGTCCAGAGGAACAGGAGTGGGGCTGTGAGAGGCACTGACTGAGTCACTGAAAGCTGGGAGGTGCGTGGCAAAGCCTTATTTGGCTGATGGTAGCTTGGCCTCAGCCTGTCTGGACTGCTGGCTTTGGGGTCGCCCTGAGAGTTCGCCAGGACAGGTGACGCACTTCTCCGTGGGCTCTGGAGTGCTTTAGGAGACTGTTCTCAAGGTGGCAGTGACACCTGGTGGCCAGTGGCGGCCAAAGCCTCCAGGCTATGTACCTACAGAACCTCCTCCCTGTCCGCCTGCCCTCCCATCCCCTCACATTCACTGCTTCTGGGGTCTGTCTCTGGGATCTGAGCTGGGCCCTACACCCTGGGGCCCTGGAGAAGTGTGTGCTGCTCCCGAGACTCCTGGGAAGGAGGTGAACAAATCTTTCCAGTCATGCCCGGAGGGTAGCTTCCTGGTACGCTGCTTCATACATCATAGGGATAATCTGTTTTCTTTTCCCATTCACAGCTCCCCTTTTAATTTTCCTGTAAAACCTTCGGGAGCCAGAGGGCTGAATTGATAATGAAGGGATTTCAGGACCACCCACTCCCCGGCTTTCTGTTGGGCTGGGAGTTAGACCCATGGGAGTAATTCTAGGATTCAGCCTTTGGAAACATTATCACACATAATGTGTCTAGGAGAAAGATGAGGCTCTTCCCAACCTTGAGCTGACCAGACACACCTCCAGTATTGCTCTCAGTCTGAGGGTCGCAGCATAATGAGGATGAACACTACTTGGAAGGTGCTCAGAGCAGAGAGGCTTGGGTTTGGGGCATTTGACAGATCTGTTCTATAGCAGCAGGGCCCCGGGGAGTAGCATTAAGTCTCAAGGAGCCCGTGACTCAGTATCTTCGGCTCCCTGACAGCTGTCCTGGCACAGAGCTGGTGCCAAAGGCAAACCCACTAGAAGACGTGAGTAAAGTCTCCAACGCCGAGAGAGGGTGGGCGCTCAGGAAAGTGCTGCGTGGCCACCACATCACTGCTGCTGTCCAGGCCACTTGTCAGGGACATTGTGAAAGGCTGGGCTGGGGGCTTGGGCTGTTGGAACGGGCAGCTTTTGAAAATCTGCTTTCAGACGCGAGATAGTGTGATTTGAGATGTGTGCTCGCCACAGACCTGGGGAAGGCGGTAATGGCGTTCCCAATTGAAGGACTGAGGCCTAATAACCCCCAGCTTCTGGCCTCTGGTGGCACACTATGCACGTTCTTTTTCACTGGCTGTGGTCTAAAGAGATACTCAAAAATATTTCCAGCCACATCTTTCCAGCTACAAAGGGCTCAAAAAGATGAAGTCTCTTGAGTAGAAGGAGACCAAGGTTGAGGAGGGGTTTCTTGGAGTCTTAAGGGCCATGCATTTAGGGAGGACACACAACTCAGACCCCAAACTCGGGACTGAGAGGGCTTCACTCAGCTTCACAGAAGTTAGTTTCAGACAAAGAAAGGCCTTCCTGCTTCCCACAGCAGGGCTACTTCAGGGAATTTGTTCCCCAGTGAGTATACGCTGAAAATGTGAGATTTGAGGCAGGTTCAGATAAAGTCACTAGTGACCACATCCCTTAATAGACTCTTAAGGGAAACTGACTATTTTGGGGCTGTCTTAACTTTTAAGGGACATCTTTAATCACTTGTAGCTGACATTCTGACCTCGGGTGACCTGGCCTCAGGGCCCCCATAGGTCCCACGGACTGCCCCTATGGGACGTTCCCTGTGTTCTTAGGAAATCGCTGATTGTGGGGGGGGCTCCAGTCCCCGAGATGGGTTCTCCCTCGGAGCAGCAATTGCCCTCAGGAAAGGAGGAGGGGCACATCCTTGGGCACCTTTTATAACCTTCCAGAAGTAGGGAGGTGGGCACTGGTGACTGCAGGAGTGATCCCAGGGAGGTCCCGAGGTGCCTGAAAACATGCCGTCCCCTTTGCTCTGACTGAACCTCAACCTCCCGACCACATTCCTTCCTGCTGCCTCATTCCCCCTGGGGTCCTGGACCGGGGGCGCAGGGCCTGGGGAGCTGATCAGAATAGCTCTGAGGCGTGACCGGCAAGGAGCCTGGCCTGGCCTCTTTCCTGGGGCCAGGCCCTGAGACCCTTTCCCAGTTTCCTGTCTCAGATGTGCTGAGCAAGCCCGGCTTGCCTCCGTGGTGGGGGCAGCTGGACTCGGGCCAGCGACTCTCAAGAACTGAGTCACTCAACGTCTTTCCTTCCTCAGCTTCCCATCCTGCTGGGACCTCAGATAGGCGCTCCTCTCTCCCAGCTGGTCCGCTGACGGCCACAGGCTGGCAAGTTAAAGGTGCCTTTGGCCAAAACCCGCAAACCCTCATCCGTAGGCTTGGTTTCTCTCCCAGACCAGTGATTTCCTTTCCAATCAGCTCAAGAGCTAACATTTACTGTTTTCAAAATGACTTTCCTGCATCTTCAGGGACCTTGCTGGAACAAGTCGGTGATACACGGAAGGCATGACATAGCCTAGCCCAGAACCCACACCCTGCCCCTCCCTCGCTGAGCTACTGTACACCAGGTAGCAGGAAGCCGCTCAACAGTGTCTTCTCCACTGATGCGTGAAATCCTACCGTTAAAGCTGCATTCCTTTGGATTGATATTTATTACTCTCAAAATAATAGTAATGATGCTCATGTCATTACTTTGCCTGGCACTTTATGGTCTACAAAGCACAGCTTTACAACCCTTCCGTGAGATGGTTTGAGCTGGTATTTCTTTCTCTGTTTTACATATCAGCAAAGGGAACAGAAATGATTTGTCCAAAGTCACACAGCTTATAAGCAGGAGAGTTGGATCTTCTGGTCCCCAGTTCCGGGAATGCTCTGCTGTAATACCCCGCACTGTGCCTTTTTGATGCTCCCCCCAAAGCATAGGGTCGGTAGGAATGGAGAGAGCTGGTCCTGTGACCCTGCAGTGGGGAAAGTCTTACCGTCCTCCTCCTCCAGCCACCCTGAACCTCCCAGCCTGGCAGCGTCTCCACACTTCACCAGCTCTCTCCTGCTGTCCCCTCCCTGGCTTCTCTGGTCTCTAACGCCAGTGGACTCAGCCTCATGGGACATGAGCTCAGTCAGCTGGGATAGAGAGCAGCAGCACACACTCCTTGCCAAGCCCCCAAGAGCCCGTGCCTGCAGGACACCTGTGCTCAGGCCCCGTACCCCAGCTTCTTGCTGGGCTCGAGATTCTGCAGCTAAGAAGGGCTTGTTTCATACCTCAGGCACCTCAAGAGCCAAAACACACACGAAGGACGTAATGGAAGCCCAGAGCCTGTGAAGTCACCTGCCTGCAGTCTGCAAACATCTCTGACAAAGAGCATGTCCAGGCCCTGCCTAAACACTAACGCCAAGAGGCTCACCACTGCCCACGCCTGCCCTTGACCTTGATCAAATTTACATTTGACTAACTTTGATCTTCTGCTCAGTACTGGGGGCTTCCACAGTTACCTCATTTAATCCTCAGACTCAGCTTGTTTGGGAAACTGAGTCTCAGAGATTAAGCAACTTGCCCCAAGTCACATGAGGAGAGATGTCCTTCCCACATTTCTCACCACCCATCTGTTTCACGAACCCTTTTTATTCCACTGGCGTCTGCCTTAAAGCGGGTGCCCGGTACCTCCCTCTCTCGTGAGGCTTATCAGCCAAAAGTGCAATGGGCCCATGACCACCCCCGTCCTGGGACACTAATGCACCTCTAGCTGCAGCAAATTTTTGGCAGCAGCGTTACACACTGAGCCCTTCTGAGCTTGCTATCTTGAGTACAGGGTTGTTCGGGGCATTTTCCTTCTGCTGCGCTAAGGCCATTTGCCCCCTTTTTGTGTGCAGCTGGGCACAAGGACTGGACCTCGCACTCTTACCTGTTTGAGTCAGCCCAGCTTCCCAAGGGAAACGCTGCCGCTCAGCCTGGCCGTGGGTTCCTGCTGTGGGCTGGCTGCTGCCCAGACTGTGACAGTGACGCCAGAGTGGCCAGACTTCTGTGGAATTCAGCATCCCAGGCGGCTCTTGGTGACTGGAGACAGATTCCATGGTAGCCAGACCCCACAGGGAATAGCAGCCCCAGCAGACGGAAGGCTCTTGGGCGGGGCCAGAGAGTCTCAGCCTGGCAAGGGATGGTCCTGGGGGACTCTCCTCCCGCCTCCCATAACCCCTGGGAAGTCTTCAGTCCACAGCCTTGGTGGGGCCAGGGACAGGAGAAGCTCCCTAGGCACCAGACCAGGGTGGCCAAGGCACATTCCCAGGCTCCAGCCCGGAGGACAGCTTCTGGGAGCTCTTCCCCTAAAGCTTTCGGAAGAGGCCTTTTGGTCTCAGTTCATCCTTGGGTGTCTCATTTGTCTATTTCTGAGTCTGAGGGGAGCCGGGGCCAGGCTTCACGGGGTGATTACCCCTATCGGCTGATGCTGCGAGTATTACCATCAGAGCTTAATCTATGGGATCTTTAAAGTGTTTCCTGGAACCCTAGGTTCTCGTAGCATTCATCTAATCTATCCCACTTTTAATGAAGGTATATTCTCTGCAGTCTCTTTGGCAGATAGTTCTCTAGCCTCTGCATGAACATACCCACCTCCTAAGACAGCCTTGTCCACTGTTTTTACCTCAGGAAGCTCTTCCTTTGTGTGAAAGTCGACCTTTCTGGAGCTTTTGCCCAGTGGCCCTGGTTCCGCCCTTGTGCTCCACGGTCTTCTGTAACCATCTCTGAAAATAACAGTTCTCTGGGAGGGGGACATCCAAGCTGTTCTTGAGCAGGGTCTGAGCTGGTTCACTGGCAGCTTTCGGTGGTACAAGGGGAGGGGCCCGCCAAGAGCTGGTCTGGTGGCTCCACACACTGTATGAGTTTTGCTGTCTTTCATCTGAGTGTCCCTCTCAAGCAGCGAGGCTGTGACAACGATGGCTTATCAGGGAGCCTGGAGGAGGCTGTGCCCTCACTACTGAATAAAGGTCTCCGAAGTCCAGGAGTGGGAGCCTGCTGAAAGGGGTATTCCATCATGAGAATGAGACTCAGGGAATAACAGAGCTTCAGAAGAAAGGGCCCCATCAATTTAACCAGTATTGTCATCTGTCGTATCTTACGTGGTACCTGCCAGGGCTGGGTGCTTAGAGATACCTCCATCGATTGATCAATTGACAGATGATAGATAGATAATCTCACCTTATGTCATAGAAACCTTTAGAAGAAGGACAGGTGCTGAGGTGGGAAATAACTTGCCCAAGGTCACAAAGCTAGTAAGCCAGAGATTTAGATTTAACCCAACATCTTCCTCACCCAAAAGCCCAACTTCCTCAGCCACTCTTAACAAACTTACTATTGGAGACCCAACAGCAATGTGTGTGTGTGTGTGTGTGTGTGTGTGTGTGTGTGTGTGTGTGTGTGTGTTGAGGGGGGTGTTTATATTGAGGATGGTGGGACTGGTGCCCAGCTCAGGTAAAAAGGCAACCCCAGTATCCTATGCGCCCATTACCAAACACTATATCCTGCAGAATTTTCTTGTAGTTTGCAGCCAGGCCAAGATAAAAGGAAGAGCTCGCAGTGGGAAAGAACTCTTGGGCCGGAAGTGTCTCTAACTTGACTGGCTTGCACAGTCTTGACGGAAGCAGTTTCTGCTTCTTTGAGGCCTTGTTTTGACCTTACCCTCTGCGCCTAATACACAGGCACGTGTAGCAGGCCTCAAGTTTCATTCCCTAACCCAAGCATTTTCAGAGCTGCTCACCACAGTTGACACCAAACACAATGTAGTTTAACATCTGTGGTTTAACAGCATTTTCCTCTCAAAAGACTTCACTCTGTTTTGGATCTCGTTGACGTTGCGTGTTGTGCATCTAATGTGCACTTAGGAAGGACCTCGTACACGCTCAGCCCTGTGCTCGATAACACCGGCCAAGTGATGACCATCTTAAATTTTCCAAAATATTCTTGATTTTAACTATTTTACCTTTTTAATAAATAGTTCCCATATCAGGCCGTATATCCCAATTTTTCTCTGAAAAAAAAAAAGGGGGCACTGTAATCATTAGGACTTCATGAGAGATGAAGACGCAGAGTCTGTGCCCTCAAGGACCTGGCAGTCTTCTTAGAAGCATCATCTCCGTCTTCTGGACAACAAGACAGCACAGCACTACACACGCCCCTTCAGTAGTCCTGAGTCTACTAAGTCTATTACAGGATTTCAGAGAGGAGATCACAACTGAGCTGGCAGTCAGAGGAGAGATTTCATGGATGGGCTGGAATCTGACTTAGACCTCCAGGATGTTGGATTGGATTAGTAGAAAAGGACAAAGGGCATTTCTGGAGGGTACTTAGCATAAACATTAGAGTGGCCTAGACTGGAGAATAAAGGAGTGGATGTGTTTACAACAGGAGGGAGAGAGAAGGCTACGAGGGCCAGTCCAACCGTGCTGATGCCACCTGGTAGACGATGGGCAGAGACGGTCAGACTGCCTGGGCCCGCACGCCAGCTGCACTGGCCACCCCTCTATGGCCCCGGGCAAATGACCTGGCTTAGTTGGGCCTGTTTCCTGATCTAAAAATTAGGTATGTTTATAATACATCTACCTCACAGAGCGGCTGTGCGGTGTAAAGGGAAATACTGCGTTAAGCTGTCCATCCTATTACCTGGCACATATCTAATGTTAGCTGTAAGCCACTTAGAGCAGTAAAGGGACACAATTGGAGAAGGCGTTTAGGAGGAGCATAAGTATGCAGACGAGAGACTGGAGAGAGCAGACACTAAAGAATTGGGAGACTGTTCCTAGCAACCTGCACAAGAACTGACATAGCCCTGACCAGAGCTGGGCAAGAGAAGCTGGTGAATCTTAGAGGCCAAGACAGAGAAACTGGTGGGTCTCGATGGCTGACTGGACAGTGTGGGCGTTTCAGTGCCAGACTCAGCTGCGTGGATCCCACAAAAGGCCTTGGAGAAGGGGAAAGGAAATGTGGGTGTTGTCGCTGTGGCCAGTGAGAGGCCAGGATTGTGGATGGAATGGGCCCCCTCTGATGCAGCAGCACGAGGGACGTTTCAGAGGCCCCCTGCCTCCCACTCTCTGAAATCCTCTCAGAGGAACAGTTTGGGGCAATGCTGTCACTAAAAGACCACGACACTGGAAAGGGCAATGCTTCTGCTCTCCTGGTAGTGGAGCGGAAAATGGGCCTGAAGAGGCAGGAAGGCAGGCAGAAGGCCAGATTGGAGGCCCATGAGAATGGGGAACAGTTTTAATGTGGGAGTAGGGCTGGGGGGCCCTGTCACAAGGGAGAGGGGCACTAAAGAGGAAGTGGAAGAAGGCTGAAGACAGGCTGAGCCACCGCACAGCCTTGCCCCCGAAGCTCCCTCTTTGACGTCACCTTCGGCACATTTGGCCGCCCTCAGGCCTCACAGAGCATTTCCCCTGTGCTAAATTCAAGCTCCGAATGCTCACCGCCTTCAGTGCAAATGTTAGACAAACTGAAGTCACATGCACCTTTGATCCTGCTGGGGCATAATCAGAATCGCAGCTGGGAGGAGAGGAGCCCTGGGAGCGGAGCCCTGTTGTTGGGCAAAACGCAGTTATGCTGTTTGAGAGGGAAAAACAGCTTGGCCTTGAGCACTTTTACAAACATTAACGTCTTACTCCTTCCCTCTGGGTAAGGAGGGTTCTGGGAGACAAAAGACTGCCCCCTCCTTCAAGTCCCTCCCTGTGGGAGTTCCAGCCCAGCCCAGAGAGTGGCTCTGACCCCTGAGTCAGCCCCAGAGCTGATCCCACCCTGGAGTTAACACCACAGGAGAAGCAGGCCAAGTCTAGGCTAGTTACGGGTCCAGCCCCCGCTGGCTCTCCCGCCGCTCCCTGGAGTTTTGTGCAGATCCTTCCCTCGGGAAGCTGGGCCTGTGGGTACGACAGGGAGCTGGACACCAGGCAGCCCCTGAGAAGAAACTAGATGCAGTTAGAAGACTCAAAGCTTCTAGAAAGAACATCTCCAAGGGAGTGAAATGAAAAAGAGGTGGAGGAGGTCTTGGACACTGTCTGTCAGAGTGGTTCTAAGCCCCAGACTGCCTACTCCTAGGCCCCCACAATACCCCAGAGGCTGAGAATCCCTTTGAAGCAGAAACCTCTGGGCCAGATCCCACTGGATCCCACCAGACCCCACCGGATCCTGCTTCAGTCGTGCCACAGAACCACAGGGTTTCTCTTTGGAATCTGCTTGGAGTTTTGTTTTTATCTCTTGCATTTTTGTCTTCCAGAGTGGAACGCTTAAGGATCCGGACTCGAGCAAGACCCCACCTCAGCGGCCAGCCCCCCAAGGTTGTTTACAGTATATTCTCGACTGTAATGGCATTGCAGTAGGGCCAAAACAAGTCCAAGCTTCTTAAAGCGATTGGTAGTTAATTTTTCAAAGCAGAAATTTTAAGCCAAAAACAAACAAGGAAAGAAAGGAAAAAGCGGGGAGGGGAGCGACAGACCCTCCCACTGGTGCCGTTTCTGCGTTCTTTCAATGCTGACTGGACTGGGTTTCTCCTACGCAGTGTCAGCACCTCTGTCTGGTTGTTTACCTGTTCCTGTTCGTGCTTGTAATGCTCACTTACGTTTCTCTGTATAACTTGTGATTCCAGGGCTGTTTGTCAACAGTGTACAAAAGAATTGTGCCTCTCCCAGGTTCAGTGTGACTATCTTCTGGGTGGTTTGATAGTAGCTTTTAAAGTATCACATAATGTGGGGTGAAATAGGACTGGGGGGAACAGGGGAGAAGCAAAGAACCCCCAAAACAGAACCCAACTCCTCTCCTCCCCCTAGACTCAGATAAACGCCCCCCACCCCCTGCTTACCTCCATGAGTGTGCTTGGGAACTTCAATGAACTGTGCTTTTTCCTTCCTTGCTGCATGACTAGGGTAAATAGACATTTAAGAGATTTTTTCCAAGGTCTAATTTCCATAGCTTCGTCCTTTGAGTCTGGAGGCGTCCACCTTTTTCTGCATTTGCTAAAGTTCGGTGCGTTTGAGTTTGTGTAACTAGGCTGGCTGTGCCTGCAGCGCCCTGTGTCTTTAGTGATGACGTGAAATATAAAGAACACGCTATTTCCGTGAATGTGTTCTGTATTTGACATCCCAGTGTACCCTTTGTTTTATTATCAACTAATTAGCTATGAGATTAGACAAAAAAAAAAAATGGGGCCGCTGATGTGCAATATCACAGTGAACTTGTGAGTATTTTCTGTGCTGATCTCAGTCCCCCTAAGTTGTCTCTACTTTGTTGCTGTTTCTGAATTGGCTGTGTGTGCGCTTCTGTGGAACTGAGGCTGCTTCGTTATTGCCCAAAGCTGGACCCGTGTACAGAGACGATTCCGTAGCAGTTTGGCACACGGAGTGCAGGGAGTACCGAACGTCTGGGAAGGACCATTCTGCTCTTGGCCTCTCCTGAGGCATCGCCGTGCCAGAGCGAATCCAAACTGCCCCGTCTCCCTTGAGTGCGCCCACTGCCCTCTGGAATTCAGAGCTGGACTGCTGCTTTATTTTCGGCTGTTCTGAGAGCCCTCCAGAGTCCAGACACTGAAGAGCTTTACATTTCCCGGGAAGGCCTGTCTCAGATGGTAGCTTGCGTGCGTTCGGGGCAGCAGCTCCGCAGCCGCGGCTCCTGAAGAACCCTCACGCGTTTGTCCTCTGTCCTCAGCAGACAGCTCCTGGGCGGGGACGAGGCGTTAGTTAAACCGGCCTCAGGTCAGTTCCTCGTCTTGCCACCCCAGCCAGGCCGGGAGCAGGCACCCCGTGGTCCATGGGCGTCCGCGCCAGCAGTTTGCCTTTTAGGAGAAATGCTCTGGCCCTCCCGGTACATCCCCTCACTTCTGTACTGACACGTCACCTGCCGGGACTCCCAGGTCTGAGGAGCGACTGGTGTTGGTAGCGTGTAACGTGATTTCTGTGTCAAGGGGCACGGTGGTTGCTGGTTGGCTGCTGGCAGATTCCGAGGTTACAGGGAAACGCACTGAGTGTGAATGTTCTTGTCTATGATTCCTCCCTTAGGCGTGGGTGGTGGTCGATCTGTTGTAAATATATACATATATATGCAGTTACGCACTTCGGGCGGGTTGCCTAAGAATCAGGTCCTTAAATACCTCCCAGTCTGATGAAATGATAGAAAGGAATAAAGTAACATTTCCCAGAATGGAGGGATACACTTTATTTTTTTCATTTATTTTTGTCCAAGTGGTGAGCTGATGGTGGTGTTGCTTCTCTGCATGTTATCAGTGTGAACATTCAGGTGCTTTTCATGTGACATTTGTGAGCCACAAATACAAAGTTGCCATTTGAATTCAGTCAGGCGCCAGGGTGGTGTCAGCCACGGCCTGTCAGGTGGGGGAGAAACGGATCAGGGCTCCCCTCCACTGCCAAACGCAAGCAGACCGCGTACTGTACCCTGACTGTCCTGTGCCCTCAGGTAGCATGCTAAGGACAACTCTGTGGCCTGGGGCATCCGTGTCACAGTATAGGATTGCCATTCAGGTGTTTTGTACCCATTTCTTTTCTGATGTTGTCCCCTTTTTTTGTACCGATCCAGCTGGGAGAACCTCAGCCAATGCTGGAAGTGTGATTGAAGTACCTCTCTTTTGTGACTCTTGTACAGCTTAATGTGCAATAAAGGAAAAGTTATATCTGTCTTCAGTGTTAAGTTGTAAAGTTTCTGGCTGTTCAAGCATCTCTGTACAGGTGGGAAAGCACTCAGGTTTCTGGTACAAGAGGCCGAGCTGTCAACCTGCAGTACTTTATGAAAACATGCTGATATAAATGCTGCCAAACTTTGGAAATGGCGAAAACTGGTTAATATGAAATAATCTGCTAATCTCTCATCTTCACTAGTTACCTGACTTGAGCTTAGAACTTCTTCAACATGCAAAATCCCATTTATGTATTTACTTATTTATGTGTAACTAAGGCTGGTATGAATTGGTAATTGATGAAAAAGTGGACTTCGTGCCATGTAGTGGGGAAACTGACTTTCAATCATGGATATACAATGGTTTAGACAAACAGGTCTGCCTCTCCAGAGGGTACAGGTGTCCTGGTGTTCCTAGAAAACTAAATTACAATACAACTCTTAGCTGTTGTTGACTTTCTGTAAGCCCAGTCCTTCCAGTGGGCCTGTGAGTGCGGACTCGGGGATTGAGACTGAGAAATAAGATCTCCCAAGCCAATTATGCATCACGTCCACACGTCAGCATGTGCTGATGAGGACATCTTTTTTGACTGCTGAGTGTAGAACTCCCCCTCAGCAGAATCTGAGCCATCTGGGACCACCCTTACTGCCTCTCAACCCTCAGAGGAAGGATGGCCTTTTGTCTCTCCATCAGCAGATGGTTTTCTGTCTCATGTTGGTGATCCTGGTCTTTTTAGGAGTCCTCTTTGCCAGATGGTGCCCACAACATCTCCAGGGATGGGTTTCTGGAGAATTTCACCACACACACCTGGGAGGGACTGGAGCACCTGAGGATGGTACTGAGAGGCAGGAGAGGGCCTGGATACAAAAGGTCCTGGTCAGGGGCGGGAGTTAATGCTGAGAGGAAGGCCTCCTGGGGGCGAGGGGGTGGGTGGCAGTCAGATACAGGCAGGCATACAGCAGGGCGGACTGAGGCCAGCTCCACCAAAACAATATGTCAGTAATCACCCATGATCATAAGGCACAGAATACTTTTTGAAGACCTTTTTCGTCCATTATCATCTTGGAAGTGCTACTATCTTGAAAGATAACTAAGACTAGGACTTAATTTTTCACAGTTTTTTGGTTGGAAACACAGAGGTCCAGAGAAGCCTGTTGACTTGCTCAGGGGGTCGCCGATAGACTAGGTCTTGGCTTTTCTGACCCCCAGACCAGGGGCCTTTCCACCGCCCCGCATGGTGCCTGCCGCGTGGAACCTGAGCCCTCCTAGCGCGCGGGCCAGGCTGGCCTGCACCCGAGGAACCTCTGGCCTGGGGTCCTTTGGTGGGCTAGCTGACCTCCGGGGGGCCGTGCAGCCCGCGGCGTCCACCCCGTCCTCCCGACCGCTGCCGTGACTGAGGCGCACGTGGTGGCCCTGACGGAGGGAAACCAGGGACGCGCTCTCCACCTCGGCGCCTCGGGAGGCTTCTTGTAATAGAGCTTATCCTCTGCTAATTAAAGAACCACACCCTTTGAGACGTAGATTCTAATAAGGAAACCCTTTGATATGGTTAAATTATGAAGTTTTTCTTGTGCCGAACCTAGGGGGCCCTGGGCGACCCCAAGGAAAGCAACCCCCAGGCGCGGTGCTGCCTCCTCGCCGGCTGCCCCCTGGACCATCACTGCCACCTTCCTCTTCCTCCTCCTCCTCCTCCTCTTCCTCCTTCTCGGCTCCTCAGCGGCCGGGCGGCCCCACCGCCCACGGAGATGCGCCCTCCAGCAGCAGCTCCCTGGCAGAAGCCCAGCCACCCCCGGCTGCTCCACCACAGAAGCCCCAGCCTCACCCGCAGCTCAAGTAAGAGACGACTCAGCAGCTCCCTCCCCTCTTCCTGCCCCTCCTCTCAGGCCTCCAGAGCTGCTAGAAAGCGCCTTCCATCTGACCTCCTCCTACAGATATTTTCATGGGGGTTTTTTGGGTTTTGGTGTTTTTTGGTTGGGGGCATGGTTGGGTTGATCGGGGAGGGTAGGAAAGAGGGAAGTGAAAAATCGAAGGTCTGGCTAGATGCTCAGACCCTCCCCTTTCCTCCTGGGGAGTGGTGGTAAGGCGGGCACTACCCCCTCTCCCATTCTTGTATGAGCTTAGGGTATGGGTTTTTTTTTTTTTTTAAATCCTGTCTCCCACTCTTTTTTCCATTCCTTTTCTCTGTGTGTGTGTGTGTCTCTCTCTTTCTAAAAAAAAATTTTTTTTAATTCTCTTTCCTGCCTCTGACTCACAGTTTAGGGTGTGCCAATCAACAAGGCTGCCCAGAAGGAAAAGGGGGAAGTAGTTCAATCCATTTCAACTTTTTACCTTCAGCTTTGTCAGGAGGATGTCGGTTTCTGGTGTGGTCATCAGAGGAGAGGCCCAGATAGAGACCCCAAGGAACTCCATCCCCTGGGGCCCCTCATTCCCAGCAGTAACACTGGAAGCCCCCATCACACTGTCCTGCTTCAGAGGAAAGAACCGAGGGCCCCTAGAAAACAGTCCAGCTGTGCTGGGGGGGGACAGCACCTGGGCGGGCAGCTCCACCCTCCCCCCAGAACCAGCAACATCTCTCCTCAGTGTCCCCAAACGCAGCCCTGTGTCATCACTGTCAGCACAGACAGCTGCAGCCCCGGGGAGAGGAAGTGGTCCCTCCCAGCATCTCAGAGTAAAGGAATGAGAATCTTCAGGGCCGGAGCAAAAGGGCTATAGAATTTTGGAGCTGAAGTGAACGACTCAGGGATGAGAAGACAGTGCTCAGAGATTGACTTTTCTCTTTCAAAGCCACCCCGCTAATTAGGGGCAGAGCCAGGATGAGGGCTCAGGTGGTCCAGATGACCACTTTCTCTGGGTCTCCTCAGGCCTCCATGATGGAAGGAGCCATGCCCAGTTCTGTTCCCCAGCTCCGGCCGGGGGCACATCTCACATCTCGCCTGCCTCAGAACCTCCCCTCAATCCAGTCGTTTTCTGCCTGCTGACTTTTTAATCTCTCCTACTTTCTCCTGAGCCAACTGGGAGGATCTTGGGGCTGTCACTGCCTCTGGGCAGAAGCTGTTGAATAGGGCTGGCCTCATGACAAACAACAAGTGGGACGCTTATACCCAGTGCCCTCGGCCTGTGTGTGCAGAGGAGTTCCCACTCCCAGGGGCCAGCGAGCTGGGGCGCATCCTGGGCCCAGTGAAAGGCAGGGCACCTGTTCAGTCTCTGAGGGAGGAGAGACCAGCTTAGGCTCCTGTAGAAGGGAGTTTCGGGGCTGCACTCGAGTTCAAGGCAGAGGTGAGAGCTCGAGACCACAGGAGAGGAGTTCTGGAGCCAGAAACCAGCAGGAAAGAGACACAGGGGAAGTCAAGAAGGAAAGAAGACAGCCATGGAGACACCAGATCGCGTGTCCTCGCCTGCAGGGCTGGGCCTGGCCTCCCCTCGGCCTTCTTGCCTCCACGATTTTTCTCTCTGAATCACTAGGGTCTCAAGGGAAAAACTGATCCCTAAAGTGTGTGCAATTTGGGTTTTTTCGTTAGAAAACTGCCAGTAACCTTGTGTAGGCCTGATGTGTGTCTCTGTCACCTCTGGACACCCTGAACCTTGCAGACCCCATGGCAGGACTCCTCTGAGGAAGGCTCAAGGGTGAGAGCGGTAAATGGAGGTAGTAGAGTGTGTGACAAGCCAGAAAGTTCTTTTGGAATCAGAGGGAAGAAAAAAGCAAAACAGAAAGAGCTGGCGGGGGGTGGGGGGGGGACCAGAAAGAGCTGAAAAGGACTAGATATCATTTTACCAGACATCTACCTACCGCAATTAGGAAACCAAATAAGAAACTGAGTCCATAGAGGCCCATGGCTTGCCTAAGGTTAAGGGTGAGCGAGAGGCGAAACCGAGACATTGACCCAGGCCCCTGACAGCGGCTGCACAGTTGAGGGGGAGAGGGTGCAGGAGTCCGTGGGCCCCGGGCTGCTCCATCTCATCCCAGGGGAAGGGCGTGAGATTCCCGGGCTGGTGCTCACGGGGTCGGGGCCGTAGAGAGTTAAGGAAAACAAACAGCCTGGACCTCCCCTTCTTCTTTCTCTTCTCCTTCCTTCTCTTTTCCCTTCTTTCTTTCTCCAACGCAGCCCCATCCTTCCCTGTGTTAGCAGCCCTGCAGGTGAAGAAACAGCACAGGGTCTCCTGGGGGCCTGGGAGCGTGCAGGGCGCACTCTCCTCCGTCACCCAGTGGCCCTGGGGGGGAGTCGGGGTTCCGGTTGTGTACCCTCGTGTCACCATCCTTCCCTGCCTCTCTGGGGACACCACCCTCTCATGTTCTCTCTGGTTTTTATCTTCAAGCAAGTCGCAGTCCCTGACAAATGCCTTCAGCTTCTCTGAGTCCTCCTTCTTCCGGTCTTCAGCCAGTGAGGATGAAGCCAAAGCAGAGACCATCCGGAGCTTGAGGAAGTCCTTTGCCAGCCTCTTTTCAGATTAGCTCTCCAGGCCCGCCCAGGAGAGGCATCTGAGATGTTTGCCAACAAGTCAGCCACGTGTGGCGGTGTTGTCCCGTGACCTTGACGTGTGTGGCCCCTTCCTCCGCTCCGTTGTGCTCAGTGATGTGGTGCAGCTCACAAAGGACCAGGTGAAGGTCTCAGGGCAGGTGCCGAACCAGCAAGGGGCACCGACGTCAGAGAGGACGGAGCTGCCTCCCTGTGGTCATGAGCAGGTCCTCTGAGATCGTCGTTTGCTGTGATTTTAGTGGCCTTACTGTGACGGCGCCATCATGTCTTATTCGTCCTTGTGAAACCAGGATCCCCTTCACGGAAGACCCCGGTAGCTTAACCTAGCTCCGATGCAGCACTAAGCATGCCCCACTGTGGTCCTGCTGCCTGTTTGGGGAGAATATACTCACCCCCCAAACACTCTTGGCTCTGAGTGTCAGGGACTTACCCACACCCGATCCCTTGTCACACCTGTTCAGCTGTTTAAAACACACGTGCCCCTCGACAGCTGTGGGATGAAGCACCTGTGGTCTGCTGTCCTGGAGAGACGAAGGACCCGCAGCCCCCTCCCTTCCCAGCGCGGTTCTTCCATGCTGGGGGCAGTGACCTTGAGCCCCGAAGCCCTGCTGTAGAGAATGCATGTCACTGTAACAGCAGGATGTCAAGTTCTGTGCTCCTTCCCAAATAAATGTTAAGACCGTTGGTGTAATAAAGGCAGCAGCGTTAACCAGCATTTGATTCAGCTGTGAGGTCTCCCCTGGGCCACTCCTTTGACTGAGAGCATGTACGTGAGGCGTGTGTGTGCGCACGCTAGGGTGTAGGGAAGGAAAAGGTCTAGAAGGGTGAAGCTGCTTGTGTCCGCGTGTGTTACGGGTGCGTTATGTGTGACTGTGACCGTCTTTGCAAGTGGATGGGAACAGGGCTTCCTGACACCTGCTGGGTGGATCTGTTTCCTCCAGGACAGCTGCGCTTCTTTCAGTAACTCGGCATTTCTACCAGGTTTACGGAATTTGGAGCCTTTCTAATGAGCGTAGCATCCTTGCTTCCGTAGCAGCCAAGGGGGAACTACTTGTCTGGTCCATCCAGTTCCTCAGCTAAATGCCACATGGTGGTGCCAATGCGCAGGGCCAACCTGCTCTGATGAGCTGAGCCCCCCAACCCCAGGCGTCCCAAAGAGCCTGTGCCTGAGGGTGGGCTCGTGGGATTTCACTCTGGTGTCTTCCTGACTCTCCGACCCTCAGGAGTATGTTCCCCCAAACCACAGATGCGTGAGGACACCTACCATGTCTGCACTGATACTAACAGTTTATCTAAATAATTTCGTACATCCTACTAACACCTCAACAAACTAACTCACATCCAAACGCCGCTATCCTGCAAACTCCCTGCGTGCAGCAGGTGCTGAGAGGTCAGAGAATGAATTCTGGGGCCAGGGTCTCCTTTCCAACTCAGCCCTCACTTTCAGGGTCCTAGGATCTAGAACCGTGCCTTCTTCCTACACTTAAAAAACAGGAAGGAGATTGAGTGACATCTGGGGTGGGGGGGCAGCCCTCTCCCCACCACGATGCACAAAACTAGGAAGCAAACTGCTAACAAGCCAAGCAAAAGGGTGTGGGCGGGGATACTTGTGCTCAAGGGATCTTCGTGGTCCCTTCTGTTTCCAACCAAGAAACAGTAGTCACTTCTAGCCCCCAGTTCCAAATGTGTTTTAATAGAATGCATTCACTTCATCAAAAAGCATGTATTGAGCATTTAATATGAGCATAAATGTTGTGATGGATTCTAGGAAATATTTACCAATATTTCCATGGTGCCTACTAGGTTCCAGGCACAATTCCAAGCGCTTAACGTTTGTTAATTCATTTATTCCTCACAACAACCCTGTATTATAGGCACTGTTACTGTTTTGCAGATGAGGAAATGGAGGCCCATCAAGAGTCAATAACTTGCCCAAGGTCGCCCGGCTGGCGTGTGGTGGCGCTGGGATCTGGAGCGAGAAGCATGGCCCCAGAACTCATGGCCTCGCCTACTCTGCTGTATTACGTTTCTTTTAGCAGAGGCAACACGACATAATTGTATTAAATTGCACATGTGATAACAAATTTAGAGATGTACCCCAAAATTCTTTGCATCCACATCCACCTCCTTTCGCCTTCTCCCTATCCCTTGGCCCCAAGGAAAGGAGGGGTGAGAGAAGGTTAGGGTACTTGTTACCAGTGTTGACCCCTTGTCCTAGAACCATGAGTAACATACACAATGTATCTTACTCTGATCGAATATAATTCTGGTTCTTAAAAAATTACTCATTCTTCCACATGTGATGTCAGACCAAAAACCACAAGTGGCTTATTTAGAAAATGAGTCAGCCGGGAACTGCTGGGGTGACAGGAGGGGGAGGCACTTACCATAGGTCATGCAGTTTCCTAGTCCAAAGGACACATGGATTCTATCCAACCCTTAGTAATGGGGTGGGCCAGTGGTGGGGAGCTCCATTCAGAAACAGCCCTCTTGTAAAAAAGATGGCCCCAGAGACTGGATAATTTGCTACTCCCAGTAGTCAATACATATTTGATGGGTATCATGATAAAAATAATCTAAAGTTGGGATCTCCAGAGGTTGGCGACAGTCCGATACAGAGCTTGAAGCCTTTGGTCTGTCGGCCAGTAGTGAGCACTGTGCCACCATCCCTGCACTGATGGAGATTCCCTTCCCACCTCCTCGCCCCAGACTGACATGGACGGAACGCCTCATGCCCGCCTCATGGAATCCCCATCTCCTCGGGTCAGGATGAATTCATTCTGCTCGTCATTTATTTGCTCACAGCTCTTTATGTGTGCTTCCTATGCTCAATAAATTCTGTGGGGTGAATATAAAAATGAGTTAAGCAAGGAGTCTGCCCTCATGAAGTTTACAGCCCAGTAGGAGAGGTAGCATATAAACACTTAACAAGGAAGAAAGCGGTTAAGTGCTGAAAGACAAATGCAGTCAAAACATTAGTTTGGAAAAATAGTCAGCTTGATAGGTGCTGGTGAGGATACAGGAAAGGGAACTCTTACACACTGCGCGTGGGAACATAACGTTGGTACCAGCACTTCGGGGAGCAGTTTGTCAATATCTAATACACAAACCCAATGACTCAGCAATTCCATTTCTAGACACTCATTCTAGAGAATCACTTGCACATACACTCAAGGAGGCAAGTAAAGGAGTATCAGTCTCAAGACAGTGAAAAATGGAAACAAGCATCTCTCGTGGGGGAATTAAAACGTAAATTGCCTTCTTCATACACTGGAATACTATAGAGGAGTTAAATAAGCAAAATATTTGAAGAATTCAGAATGCAAGTGGGGAGGGCATAGCTCAGCGGCAGAGTGCATGCTTAGCGTGCACGAGGTCCCGGGTTCAAGCCCCAGAACCTCTATTTAAAAAAACAAATTAATAAACAAACCTAATTACCTCCTCCCCCCAAAACAAAAAAATATATATTTTTTTGATATGAAAGGAGAATGAAAAAGATGAGCCAAGTAAGTAAGACGGACAACCACCGCAGTGCCGTTGGGGCGGAGCGGCCCGGCGTGGGGCCAGGGAGGCGGCGCCTGGTGCTGAGCTGCGCGGAGCCCACGCATCCGGAGGCGGACCAGCTGCGGGGACTGAGGTGAGCGCAGAGTCCAGTCACGGGCTTTTTCAGCTGGAAGTTTCATCTAGTTCTGTCCTCTCATTGGACAGATGAGAAAGCCGAGAGCCAGGCAACCTAGGGGGCTTGCCAAGGTCATGCAGGAAGCTGGTCATAGAAGCCAGTGAGGCTCAGTCCCAGGTGTGTGATGGGCCGGCCATTCCGGACACCGTCCCCGGCAAGATAAATGAATGGCTTTCACTTCTAGGGTCTTGAGGGCTTGGGGGCCGGAGTCGGGGGAGCCTCCGGGAGCGTTTCCCAGACACAGGGAAGAAATGGAAGAGACAGTGTCCGGCGGCACGAGGAGCCGGGGCTCTGAAACCAAATATGGGCTTGGCTGACTTGGCTAATTAGCTAACTGATTTTAAGTTGTGTAGCTTTTCTGGGTCTGTTTTCTCATCTGTGAGGACAGTACTATCTTTCTGAGGAGGCTGTTGAAGAGTGAAATGAGCTAATTCATGGCAAGTCTGTTTCTGACGTCGGCTGGCCTGTGGGAGGATCACAGGGTATACTCCCTGTCTCAAGAGAGAGGGCACCAGTGTCAGCCCCCCCAACGACCCCCTTGGCCAGGACTCCGGGAGCAGCTACCCGGATGCCAGTCATGCCCGTCTTCATCCTCTGGAACCAGGCGGGCCTCGAGCGTGGTGTCAGCCCATCTGACTCCTTTACCTAGGGCGTGGCTCTTTCAGGGTGAATTGGTTTAATTGAGTTAAGGGTTGACACCTGGGGAGGCAAGTGCTGCCACCTTAACATCCCACTAGTAATGAACACACACACACACACACACACACACACACTCTGCAGCTACAGAAATGACACAAACCCCCTATGACTCTAATACTCCTTTTTAAACACTCATACCGTATGATCACTCTTACAGTGGTGTGGTTTCCTTCAGCCAATTCCTTTGGGAAGCTAAACATTTATTCCAACAAGCCTGCTGCTTATGCTCAGAAAATAATTGCCCTCCAATCTCTAGCCCTCAAATTTGAATTTCTATAACTCTTGGAAGATCAAGAGTTCTTTGCCTCGGGATCGAGAAATTCCCATGCAAACAGTTCTGTACATTGTGCATTTTGGCAGGCCCTCAACGTACATGAAAAAGATTAAGGACCATTGCTCTAAGGAGTGAATTTTGACTTAAATAAAACAACATTCTTTTGGAATTAGCTCTAATGATTAAGCTAGATAACATGTAAGTTTCAAAACACAATGTGAGTGTAAATTAATGAGATAATTTTGTGTGGCTTGTAACCTGGTTCTGAAGGAAATTAATCCCAGAAAAGGAGTTTCGTGTGTTTCGAATAGTTTCTCCTTGAAATAAAATCAAGCCCCACGAAGATTATTGATTTTGAAAGAGAGAAGATGCATTTCAACAGGCAAATTCTGTTGTTTGTTTAAAATAATCTTATTACAGACTACAGTCCAGAATAATGTCACAGACTACATTCAGAAGGCTGTTTTCCTCCTCAAATTATCGTATTATTATCCCTTACATTTGTGTAGTTTTTTACAGTTTATGTATATTTATAGCACCTTGCAATAAATGCACTTTACAGCGTATAAAGTACTGATTCGTCTCTCAATTTGTTAGATTCTCACAATAGCTCCATGAGCCTCTCCCTATTTATAGCTGATTTCTGAGTGAGCTTTGGGCTCATACTTGAATGCAGCTCTTCCTGCTACAAATCTCCTTGGACTTCAAAGCCTGTTGATTGTAAACGTGGGGAAATAATGCAATCACTCCCTCTGATGTACCTTCCTCTTATCTGATACCGTCTCCCTGTCTGAGAACTTGCTTTCCATCTTGGCTACCGACGTGGTCTCACACACACATTTGTGCTTGCCCACTGGTCTGTCTTTCCAGGAGTCTCTTCTTGTTTCATGTCAGTACTCCCCAGCATGTCACCTGCATCAGGGAAATACTGGAGACAGAAGGGAGGAAGGAACACCAGAGAGCTGTTTCAGGGACCCCACCCACATGTAAACGAATGCTCCCCAGGGATCGCCCCCTCCCCAGGAATTTTCACCCACCTCCATATCCACATACGTCTCTTCTGATGAGAATTTCCACCCTTCAGCAAACTCCTCGGGGCAGCTCACTGTAGAAAGCCACAACCGTCCCAGTGGGTCAGGCTAAGTGACAGTCTTAACAAACCCTAGATGCTCGAGATCCAGTTCTTGGGGAAGGGAGATTAGCTCCATCAGATTACTGATGGGACAACCAGCTGTGGACCTCTTGGATCCATTCCGGAGCTCACCAGTAGTGAGAACGAATTGCAAGACTGGGCCCAAAGGAGCCCTGTGGGCAGTTCAGACCAGCCTGACCTTTTGACCTCTGAAGACCCTCAAACCACCCCTGAAGCCTGCGTGGCTTGCTGAGGGGGCTGGAATGACATTTGAGTGAGTCATTTTTCTTTGAAGTCTCACTGGGCTAATACAATATAACCCTTGGGATCAGGAGATCCCTTTAGTTTGAATATTTACCAACAAAACTGAATTTCTCAATATATTTCACTATAATTTTAGTAGGAGGAGGTCAGTAGATTATTTCCTCTTAAAGATGCTTCCTTTATTCTGTCCCCACAGCTATTATTCTGAATTAGGGCCTTCATTCACACCTCTTACTGGGACAGCTCCCTAATGGGGCTTCCTAGCTTCAGTCTCTTCCCTGTTTCTCTCAGGTACACTTTGTAAACGTCTCTGATCATCAGAATCTTTCCGTGGGCCTCCAGGCTTAGGGAGCAGAGCCCCGACTCCTGACCTTGGAATTTAAGGCCCCTGGAGTCTAGCCTCACTTTACCAGGGAGGCAGTATGTCGAGTGGTTAGGTATTTGGGCTTTGGATCAGACACACCTGATTCTGCTGCTTGTCAGCTGTGTGACCTTGGGCAAACGTTTCCCTACTAGCAACAGTTATAGTTGAAATATCTCATTTGTTTGTTGTGAGGATTAAAGGAGACAATGCATGGGAAGTGCTGTGTGCAGGGGCCTCATACATATAAGGAAGATCCTAGAAAATTTTATTTATCATCATCATTGCTTTTCAGCCTTATCTTTCCATATTATGTTGCAGCTAAGCCAATGTAAAATTCACTGTCCTTGCTTATATATTCCTGCTCCACACATATGCTCACTATATCATTTTCAGCTGTTCTCAGCCCCTTAAAAATTCCTTTTCTTATCCTCATTGCCCATCCAAATTATACATAGCCTTCAAGGCTCAACTGAAATATCACCTCCTCCATGAAGCACTTTCTGCCCCCATGATTGTTCTCTCTTCTCTAAACTCTTATAATACACTTATCGCCTCTACTACTTACATAGATTTTTTGCAAGGTCATACAATTTTATTAAAATGTATGCATCTATTTTGTCTCCCCATTCTATTTATAACCTTGAACTCTTGTGGATGATTTTTTTAAACTGAAATACAATCAATTATAATGTGGCAGTTTCTGGTGCACAGTACAACGTCCCAGTCATGCATATACATACATATACTCATTTTCATATTCTTTTTCATTAAAGATTATTACAAGATATTGAACTGTGCTGTACAGCAGAAACTTAAAATCTATTTTTATATGTAGCAGCTAACATTTGTAAATCTCAAACTCCCAAATTTATCCCTTCCCATCCCCTTTCCCCGCATAACCATAATATTATTTACTATGACTGAGAGTCTGTTTCTGTTTTGTAGATAAGTTCATAGTGTCCTTTTTTTTTTTTTTGTAGATTTCTTGTGGATGATTTTTATATTGGATTATTTTCTTCAGCTTTTTTTCTACCAAAATCCTTATTTTAGGCTATTCCAAAACCCACATTTTTTTCCCCAACGTTTTATTATGAAAAACTTTAAATACACAGAAAGTTGAAGTCATGGTGCAGTGAACATCGTTACACTCTGCAGTTAACACTGCATTATGCTTGCTTTATCCCATCTCTCTCCATCCCCCTGGGCACCCAACCCTCCGTCTTGTGTTTCTGATGCATTTCATACTGAATAGCACACATCAATCCACTTCACAGCTCATGATACAAATTAGCTCCATCTGGTAAGGACTTTGAGGATGATTTAATTTAGCCCATGATTTTATAGATGCAAAAACTAAAGCTCTCAGATATTAAGCAATTAGTCTAACACTGGTCAATCGATCAACAAATATATATCGATCATCTGCTGTGTGCCTGGTATTTGTCTAGGTCCTGGGAAAATAGTAATGAATAAAACAGATAAGGCTTTGCCATCACGGAGTTTACAGCTTAATGGGGGAGGTAGATGTTGAACAGATCATTACAAACAGTTAAATAATAAAATACCTGGGGGCCCAACCAATCGGTGGGTTAGAAAAAGGATCCTGAGATGAGTCATTACTTACTGTTCTGATCTCCAGACCCTTCCTGTTGCTGATTTCCAAAGGCTCGCATGTGTAATAATATTCTCTGTTTTCTCCTACATGAGTAAGTGACCACAGTGTAAAATTATTATTATTGTAAAAAGAAGCGACAGCACACAGATTCCGCCAGAAGAGACTAAATGCTGGGAGGCGGGTGAAGTGAGCCTATGTGGAAAGAAGGATTCTCAGGACCATGCAGGTGTCAGCCTGAGCCCACTCAGTAAAGCGAGAGCGGACACGTCGGACTCCCGGGAACTACAGCAGAGACACTCAGGTCAGACGACAGGAGGGACATGCACTCAGGCAGAAGGACCCGAGACTCTCGGGAAGCTCCCTGTAGGGTGGGACCAAAGAACCACAGATCTCAGGGTCTCATTCGCAGTGGCCTCCTGATACCTGTTTTTAGAGTTGTAACTTCCTGGTCGGCTGAGCACGTGTCAGTAAAACATGACTGTTCCTTAGGAAATTTCTAGAAGTTTCTCTCCTGTTGAATGGTTTAAGGATTTCCGTTTCTCTTCCACGTTTGTTCTGTTGGGATCTGTTTTACTGTTCTAAGGTAAAGACACGGATCTGTGGATGGTCTCCAGACGAGGGAGTAGGTCAGAGATGTATTGAGGCTTTGTCTCACCTTTAGACGTCGGAAGCCCGGGTCTGGCCCTAAGCTAAGCTCACAGATTTAACTGAGCACATTCCCAACAGGACCCCTTCCCCTAAAACTGCCGTTTCAAAGGACAGCGTCGTATCCGAAGGGACTTGCTTTCTTGTCTCTTTCCCTTTTTACTTACTCTCCATTTGGTGAGTAGAGCATTTGCAGATAACCCTGAAGACTCGCTGAGTGAATGTGTGCCATCAATCGTCAGGGAGGGCTATGAGTACCTTATATCATTGCTCCCAATTATTATCTATTAGGGTCCTTTTACCCCAAGGTGATATCAGGATTCCTTCCAAGTGTCTAGAAAAACGGTTTATCACTGATCTAGTCCAACCCTGCTAGACGTCTACGGCGTCTCTGAAGATGTTCACCCCGTGTCTGCAAATACAAGATTTTAGATTCCCTGTTTAGCTGAGTCTGAGCTAAGGCTATATTATAACCTTTATCCAAATGAAGAAGTAGAAGCTACTTAAATCAGTATCCACCTGGGACGCACAGGCCGGGAACCTTCAGCAGTCATGTGTGCCGTGTGGGCCAAAGCACTTGGAAAGCCAGGAGGGGAGAAGTGCTGAGGCAACCTCTGGGTCCGAGCCAGTGCCTCCAGCCCGCGCAGGCAGGAGGAGCTCCACAGAGTGCGCCTTGGAAAATAGGATTGAGCTCTTTGGCAGGACCTTTATTCCTTACAATTGCTTTAAGCCTCAGGGCTGCTGGCTGTTTGAAATATCATTTTAATTAAAACATTCACCCCAAGTGACAGTAATAGATCTAATGAAAAGTCTCAAAGACTAAGAGTAGAGGGTATGAGGCACATGTTTCATGTTGCTGTTCTGTCACTAAAGCCCTCCCAGGTCTGTCTCTTCTATTATGAAGTCCAAGGCTTCAAAGATGCGGTCTTCCAGGATCACTAAATATGTGTATTTTTCCTTCACAGAAAAGGGAGCTTCTTAAAAAACCAGTTAATATTTAGAGGTGGCATTGTGGGAAGAGGGTTCCCCATGCCAGGTTCCACGTCCAAATGAACTGAAGGAAAATATTACGTGGCAGGGACTCCTGGATGAGCATCACTGGGGAGCTTGACTTCCTACTGGTGGTCATCCCCAGCCTCCTGGTATAACCACAGGGCTAACCAGAGCTCCCACTCGCACCCACGAGTCAGGTGCACAGTCCTCCAACAAGCCCTCAAGGCCCAGGCTTGTGGGAGAGAAGGGTGGAGAGAAAGGACAGCTCTGTATGAAAGGAAGTGATTCATTTTTAAATACCTGTATTTAAATACGATATGAAAGTGAGCATAGGATTCCACGGTCTGCTGTGAAGGGTGTGGCTGCTGGCAACCAAACTGGGAGAAAACAACCAAAGTTGGATTTTGGGAGACGTGTACCAGCCCATGAGTAAAAGGCCAGCAAGGTGCCGGCTGGGAGTAGGCACATCAGAGAGCACACACCGAGCTGCATTTCCAAGACAACGCCTGGCGAACCCTCGGAACAGAATCCAGGTGATCAGACAGAACCGTGAAACACACACAGCGACACAAAACCTACCGATCCATTGCTTGGCTTCTTCTGGATTTGCTGACAGTGGCAGCATCTTTCCAAATACGGATGGCTTGTTATTTAATGGTCACCACAAGGTCTGGCGTAGGTGGTTTCATGTAGTCAGTGTATGAGTAAGAGTCAGTCGGGTCCTTGCTGCGTGATTGCCGTTGCTGGAGGTGAACCACGTGCACAGTTTCTGCCCCGTACAGAGCACAGCGTGAAGGGTCTTCAGTGGGATGGTGTGTTACTGCGTGGTGGTGCTGAAAGCAGGGGGCTCTGGTTGGTGACAGCCAGAATAGTATGCAGTTTTTACCTCCTTTAAGAAGTTTTCTGCCGGCTGGCAGTCAGTCTAAACGTGAGGCACAAAATGAGGACATTTGCTTTCTCTCTGAGAGCTGTAAAATCTTTCAGAGAGACACATCCACTAAAAAAAGAATTTTAACCCAGCACCTCCATCAAATAAACAAACAAACCTAATTACACCCCCCAAAAAAAGAATTTTAAAATCTAATTTACCTGCATATATAGAATAATTGAATCTTAGAATTGGAAGGAATTTCAGAGGGCATCTAGCCTAAACTCACCTGTCACGAACTTGGTGTGGAGCAACGCACGAGGCTTGCAAAGTACAGATAAATAGTAAAACTTCATGCTTTCAAATTCGGCTATTTCAAATTTTGCAATATTTCATAAGGCACACAGAAGGGCAAAACGAAAAATAAAACAGTCCATGTTATTTACAATATTTCAAATATGTAATTGAAGAGCTCTAGAATCAAAGGGGAAATACACAATGATATTGCAGAATTTCCAGAGATTTCTGATACTGAAAACAGACACGCCAGAATCTCGGGGATATAGCTAAGCAGTGTGCAAAGAAAATTAATAGTATTAAATATCTTGTTAATAAATATTAAATGAATGAAATATGCAACTAAATTGTAGGCAAACAACAACATAAATGGAAAGGGCAGAAGAAAGAAATTGATAAGGATAAAAGCAGAAGTTAATGAGATTTTAAACTTGCCGCTGATAAGTCAAGAAGCTGGGTTCACTTAAAAAATTAACAAAAACAAACAATCCAATAGCCGACCTGATGATTTTGAAGGGAGAGAAAGGCTAAAGACACAACATAAGAAATGGCCGGAGGAAAGGCATTATCAAGAGGGAGGCACTTTTTAAAACCGTGACTTTGTGTAGGTTTTTAAATGCATGAAGTAGATAGCTTGCTAGGATGGCAGTTCTCAGACTTTCACTTATGTGGGTTCTATCTATTAAAACACTTACCATATTAGATATTAAATTTGAGAATTAAAAACTATCCATTTAAAAATAATAAACCCATTATGTGTTAACCTAAATAACAACTTTATGAAAAATAATTATATTTTCCATAGAAATTGCTGAGAAGAGTGGCTTGTTTACATTCTTGAAAAGCACTTTATTATCTGGCTTAATAGACCAGTTGGATTCTCATCCACCTCTGCATTCAGCTTGCTGTGATGTTACACACACATATGCAGCATAGCCTTTGGGTAACTCTGCTGTATATTTATGAGAGAAAGAGAGTGAAAGAAGCTGAGACTTGATTTTCTAGTAATTTACAAAAAAAAAAAAGCATAATTTACCAAGAAAATATTGCAGACCAATCTCCCTTACAAACGTGATGCAAAACTCTTAAGTAGAATAATTGAAAATAGAATCCAACAGCGTATTACACAAACATCATGGTCAAGCGTGACATTCCAGAACTCGAGAATGCTTCAATATCAGGAAATCCCCAAGTCATCGTAAGTCAAACAAGTAAGTCATTATATTAATAGATCTAAGCATTTGACAAAATTAAAAACCCAATCCTGATAGAAACAATAAAAGAACGAATGGTACTTTCTTCAAATTACAAAATATTAAAAGTACATCATTGCTTATTATCATATTCCTTCCTTAACATGAATCTATGTACATAAATTTTATATATGATACATACATGGATAGAGATGATAAAAATAGAGCTGGAGATAGAATGTAGACATCCCAGCCCGAGGCCAGCATCTCATTTAATAACAGGCACCAAAGACACTCCGGCTAAAGTTAGATGTAAGACAAGGGGGACCACAATCACCATGACTAGCTAACTTGATACTGGAGGTGTTAGTCAATGCCGTTAGGTCAGAGAAAGCAAATGAAGGTATAAAAATTAGAAAAGAGGCATAAAATTGTCTCTTTGGGGGAAAATCAAAGAAAATTCATGGAAAACTACAAAGATTTAGAGAATTTAGTTTCCGAAGCAGGAAAAGTAGGCGTTTCCCCCCACTTATTTAACCATGCCACATTTCTGTTTACTCTTTGTTTTATTCATTAGTCCAGTTTTTAAAATGTGTAGACTAGTGTCATGCCATTTTAATTACTGTAACTTTATAATATGTTTTGATGACGTTAGGAAAATCCTAGCCTTTCTTCCTTTTCACAGTCACTGGGATTATTTCTCTTGCATTTTCCCCATCATTTGACTGTCAATTTTTAAACCAAACTTGCATTCCTGTAATAAACCGGACTTGGTCAAAATGTATTATCCTTTCTATATGTCAGGGGATTTGATCTGCTAATATTTTGTGTAGGTTTTTTTTTTTCTATATTTATGAGAGCGATTGATCTGGAATTTTCTTTATTCGTGATGTCCTTGCCAAGTTTTGTTGTCACAATTATACTGGCTTCATAAAATGAGTTGGAAAATGATCTCTCTTTTTATTTCCTCTGTGAAAGTTTTCATTAGAGTAATATTGTTCCTTCCTTAAATATTTGAAAATTCACTGATGAAGCTAACCAAGCCCAGAATTTTCTTCATGAGAAGGTTTTAAATTACAATTCAGTTTCTTTAATGGATATAGGACATGTCATATTGTCTGTATCTTCTTGTGTCAGTATTGGTGGAAGGTGTTTTTCTAGGAACTTGTCCATTTTATTTAAAATGTCAAATTTATTGCCATAAAGGTTTTCATGATTTTTTTAAGTGTCTGCAGTGCCATGTAGTTATGTCTCTTTTTTCATTCCAAATACTGGTAATTCTACTTTGTCTAATGTTATCGCAGCGACAGCAGCTGTCTTTTGTTATTGTTAGTACATTAGTTTGAAAAGGCTGCTGTATCAAAATACCAGAGACTGGGTGACTTAAACAATAGAAATGTACTTTCTCACAGCTCTGGAGGCTGGAAGTCCGAGGTCAAGGTGTCGGCAGGTTTGGTCTCTCCTGAGGCCTCTCTCCGTGGTTTGTAGACGACTGCCTTCTTGTTGTGCCCTCACACAGCCTCTTCTCTGTGAACGCACATCCCTGGAGTCTCTTGTAATCCTAATCTCCTCTTCTTTTAAGGACATCAGCAGATCGGATTAGGACCCACCCTAATGGCCTCATTTTTAACTAAATCACCTTTTGTGAGGCATCTCTGCAAGTGCAGTCACATTCTGAGGTGCTAGCGGGTAGGGCTTTACCATATGAATTTAAGGAGACGCAATTCAGTCTGTAATAGTCAGCGTGGCTTTTCTCTTCCCTCTTACTGGCAGCTTTTCTGTGTCCTTGTAATGAAGATGGATATTGGATAGGCAATATATAATTAGATTATTTTAAATTTACTTACACAATCTCTCTTTTAAATGGAGTTGTTAGTCTATTTACAGTTCATGTAATTGCAGTATATTTGGGTTCAAATCTACCATCTAATTATCTTTTTTTCTATTTGTCAAGTATGTCCTTTATCCTTTTAAGATTACTTTCATATTTTCTTTTGAATTAATTGAGAAATTTTTATTATTTTGTTTTACCCTTTCTCTTAGCTTGTATTTATTCAATTTTTATTTCCCTTTTATTATTCCTCTAGAAATTACAATACACATTTGTTAACAGCTTCATTATTAGAGATGTAATTCACACACCGTACAATTCATCCACTTGAAATGTCCAGTTAACTATTACCTAGTGTTTTCACAGGTTTGTGAATATAATAATAAGAATAATACCTACCTCACAGATTAATTCATTGTGAAGACAGACTCAATAAAGTAAGGCTTGCAAAGAGTTTAGCACATGGCCAGGCGCCTGGTAAGCCCTCAAAAATTCTAGCTATTACTGTTATTTTTATTTTTATCATCATCATCATCATCATCATCATCATCATCATCATTATGAGATTTGACTCCAAAGCCCACACTGGCTTCATGCCAATACCTCCGTAAAAGATTGTGATAATGAAAAAATATACAATGCCTGTTGGTTCATTATTTATTCATTATACCTCTGAAGTCCTAAATTATGTAACTTCCTATTCAATAAGAATTTCATAAATACACTTGGCATATTGTTACAAATCCACAATTAATGGGATCTGAGCTAACACGCTTAATGCTTTGTTGTTTAATTTTTTTTTAATGGAGGTGCTGAGGATGGAGCCCAGGACCACATGCACACTTAGCACATGATCTACCTTTGAGCTATGCCCTCCCCACTGGTTGTATGTAGGTTTTATGGTGAAGTTCCTGCCCCAGTCCATGTCCCCATCAGCTGAATGCACATTATTTCTGTAAATTTTTGGAAAGTTAGAACTAAGTTTTGTCCCTTTTCAGCACTATGAAATTGAAAAGTGATGTTACCACAATATGTTCTGTACAATAATTATCTATATACCTACGCATCTTGAAGGTGTATGAGGGCAAGGCCACGTCTAATTCAACTTTGTATTCCCTCAGCATTTAGTCAAACATTGTATTAAATCAATTTGACTTAACTGAATGTTACTATAATTTGCCTTTTTAAAACTTTCAGAAATAAACTTCAAGGTATAATTTACACACAATAAAATCTACTCATTTTAAAAAGATGTGCAGTTTGATAAGCTTTGGCAGATGTATACACTCATGTAACGCTTCCCCCCACCCATCAGTCAAGCCATTTCCATCACCCCCTAAAACTCCCTCCTGCCCTTTGCAGTCACTTCCTGGTGCTCTGCTGGCACCCGCCCACCCTCGGGCTGTAGGCAAGCACAGATCTGGTTTCCATCACTAAAGACTGGCTTTACCTGTTGGAGAATTTCACTCTTTAGAATCGCGTAGAGATACTCTCTTGGCTCTGGCTTCCTTTGCTTAGCATAACGTTTTTGAAAATCCTCTATGTTGCGTATATGAGTAGTTCTTCCCTTTCTATCGCCGATGGTAGTCCGTTATACGCCGCAGTTGGTTTATCCATTTGTCTGCTGATGGACATTTGAGTTGTTTACTGTTTGGGGCTATTATAAATGAAAGTGCCATAAGTCTTCATTTACAAGTCTTTGTGTGGTATGTTTATACTTTTCTTGAGGAGTACCTAGGAGTGAAATTTCTGGGCTAGATGGTAAGAATACATTAACTTCATGGAAGATTGCCAGATAGTTTCCCAAAGTGGCTGAGCCGTATTGCACTCCCATGGGCACCGTGCAGCAGTCCTAGCGGTTCCTGTCTTCGCCAAAACTTGCGTTTGTCTCTCTAATTTTCGCCATTCCAGAGAGTGCATAGAGGTGTCTCACCGTGGTTTTAAGTTGCATTTCCCTGGTGACTAATGATAGTCAACACCTCTTCCTGTGCTTATTGGTTACTTGTATATCCTCTTTTGTGAAGTATCTATTCACGTCTTTTGTCCACTTAAAAATAATTTGGTTTCTTTGTCTTCTTAACATGTATAGGTGTTTTTCTGGATACGTCTCTTGTCAGATGTACATATTATCAACACTTTCTTTTATTCTGTGGCTTGTCTTTTTATTTTCTTAGTGGCATTCTTCTAAGAGCAGATTATAATTTCAATGAAGTCAAATTTGTGTTTATTATTTTTCTTATGGTTAGTTCTTTTTGCATCTTATTTGAGAAATCGTTGCTTATCCTAAGATTGTGAAGATTTTTCCTCCAACATGGTTTTCTAGAGTTTTACCATTTTTGATTTTACACATAGATCTGTGATCCATTTCAAGCTAGCTTTGTGAGATGAAGGTTGAGGCTCATTTCTTTCCATAGAAATATCCAGTTGTTCCCGCATCATTGATTGAAAAGACTTTTCTATACTCATTGAATTACCTTGAAATTTTTTGTTGAAAATTAATTAAATTATATATGTGTGGTATATAATAATATATATATTATTATATATATATTACATGTGTGTATGTATGTATGTGTGTGTATATATATATCCTTTTATTGCACTTTGCTTTATTGTGCTTTGCAGAATCTGTTTTTGTTTTTTTTTTTAATGGAAGGTTTGGGGCAGCCTTGCATCGAGCAAGTCAATTGGGGTCACTTTTCCAGTAGTATTTGCTCACTTCGTGTCTCTGTGTCATATCGTGGTAATTCTTGCAATGCTTCAAACCCTCCACCAGCAAAAGAGATTACAACTCACTGAAGGCTCAGATGATGGTTAGCATTTTCTAGCAGTAAGATATTTTCAAGTTAAGGTGTGCACATTGTTTTTTGTAGACATAATGCTCTTGTACACTTAATAGATTACACAGCAGAATATAAACATAACTTTTATATGCACTGGGAAGCCAAAAAAATTCGTGTGACTCACTTTATTGCAATATTAACTTCACTGCTGTGGTCTGGAAACAAACCCGCAATGTCTCCGAGGTCTGCCTGTACAGATAATGGAATATTATTCAGCCACAGGAAGAAATGGAGTCCTGATGAGGCGGGAAGCCCCATAAAAAAAAAACCGTCAGGGCCCCCAAGCAGGGCCGCTACTCTCCTGCCGGCACCACCCGGTTCCCAGGCCCAGAGGCTCTATCTCACTTTTTGCCTCTGAAATGGCTTACTTACCCCTAAAATTCTATTGGTTCCCTGAGCTCATTTCTGATTGGTTATTTCCTTCACTCCTGACTGGCTATTACTCTCACTTCTGATTGGTCCACTTCCCTAACTTCTGATTGGTCCATTTGTAGTACTTCATTTGCATGGAGCACACTCCTGATTGGTCCATTCCCCTCACTCCTGATTGGTTATTTCTACAAAGCTTGTTCCTGGTTGGTCAACTTCTGTTATACTTTATTTGCATACGATGTTGCAAAGTGTAAACTGGCAGCCTATAAAAGGCCTGTGTAAACCTACAGACGGGGTCTAGAGCATGCAGTGTTAATTTCTCTGGTCCTGCTGGTGTAATAAACCTGAGTTCTCCAACTCTCGGGAGTGCTGCTTGGTCTCTCGCCCGGATCCAGGTTGCTATCACAACTGAGCTGTAACACCGAGCTGTAATACATTTTTCCGCAACATTTCTGGAGGCCCCAGTGAGATTCCAACCACCCCGGCCCCTTAAGCCACCAGGGCGGTGGAGCAACCGCCTGGAGGTTGGGAGCTCCGAAAGCGAACGAGGAGGCATGCCACCCGACAGTACTCCGGGTGCTTCTTCGTGGAGGTGATTCAGTCCTCTGGGCGGCTGTGCCCCAAGCGGATTCGGTGGCGGGACTGACCAACTCACCAAGCAACATGACCGAACAAGGTAGGAGCCCCGGGAAGCGTCCATATTTAGGTTAGGGAAATCAGGTTCTGTCCAAGTGGACAGAAGAGGAGACTGATCACCTCCTCCAGGCTCCCCGCCCGACAGAAGTCTGACGGGGAGATCTGGTTAGATTAGGTTAGATTAGGGACGCCCCAGTGATAGGGAATGTGCAAATAATCTCTGTGTGTGTGTGTGGCCTGAAAAGCATGTGATCAGGTTCAAGTTTGTAGCTCCACGGCATTCTGCTACGGAGTTTGAGTCCCAACCTGTGGTTCTGTGGTGACCTCATACAGCTCATGGCGGTATCGGCCCCTCGGGGTATCAATCGGAGTCAGCGGTTTATGCTGACCTGCCAAAGCTAAGAGGCACCTTCGTCCCCGCAAGGGGAGCGGCCAGGTGGACACAGCAAAAACCCTCCCTTTGTCTCGTTTGTGACACCGGCACAGGTTGGCTATGGAGAGAGGGAAAGGGACATAGGACAGCCTATGAGTAAACAACCCCTGTGCCCTCAGGAACTAAGATGAGACTACATTGAAGAGGTTGACACAGCCTTGTCACCAGTCCCCCGGAATGTCCTGTCGTGATTAATCAGCATCAATATACTACTCGGCCTAAAATGAAGACCACAAGACCTGAGCCAGAGGGCGCCAACCCAGGACTGGCTGTAACTCTCTTTTTGAGGCGCCCCTTATTTTGGTTCATTTATTCTGTCACCAGCCAGCCATCCTGGCCTCATATTTTGTCAATTCAGGCTATAAAAAGACTTTATACAGGGACTCCTGGAGCTCATCCAGGCCTGGGGGAGCCTCGGGGTTGCCTGCCTAACGTGGGAACCCCAGCCCATCAGCAGCACTTCCAGCCAGGCAGGTAGATGTCAGGCCCAGTGAGGGAACCAGCTTTTTGAGAACTCCACTGTTTTGAGGAGTGGGACAAATATACTGGGGTCACAGTCCTCAGTGCCAGAGGCAGACCCGTGCCTATAGGCCATAAAATCTGTCAACTAATAGTAATGGGCTCCTCAAAGTCAAAGCCGACAGTTCTGGACTGCATGATTATTAAAAATTTCAAAAGGGGTTTCTCAGGGAACTATGGAATTAAATTGACACCACAAAAATTGTGTATGTTGTGCAAGTCAGAATGGCCCACCTTTGGAGTGGGATGGCCCCCGAAGGTACACTAGACCTGTCAGCTGTCGGGGCTATACACTGGATAATCACCACGCCCCCAGGACACCATGACCAATTCCCATATATTGATTCTTGGCTAACAGTTGCCCAAACCTTGTCTCCGTGGGTCTGGGTCTACATGAATGGACAGGGACAATATAAGATTCTCATGGTCCCAACATTAAAGATGGAAAAAAGACAGAACGAGGCCTGTCCTTTGGGGCAACCCTGAAGAACTGCCAGTGCTACCCCTGCCAAATGTTCCTTCTGCTTCTGCAGCTCCACCACAGCTGCCTCTACCGGATGGTCCACCACCACCTGTACCACCGCGGTGGCCCCGGGCTCTGAGCCGAGAGCCCAAGGGGTGGAAATGCCGTTCTGGCCCATAGGCTGCCCAGCCAGCGGCCACTCTCCAGAAGCCTCTCTGGGAAACCCAAGGGCCCCAACACGTTACCGGCCAAGAGCCCAAGGGAAGGAAACTCCGTTCGATCCTGCAGGTCACCCAGCCAGCGGCCACCCTCTGGATGCTTTTCCAGGAGACCCAAGAACCGCAACAAGTTAACAATGGTGGCCCCATATAGCTCGGCCACTCCATCTTGTACTACTAGCCTTTCAGTACAACGGATCTCCTGAACTGGTGACACCATACTCCCCTGTATTCGGAAAAACCTCAGGCCATGATTGGCGTAGAGTCCATCTTCCAGCTACAACCACCATGATACAAAAGCCAGACGAGTCCCCCATGTACTATGGCGAGAGGCAATTTGGGAGCCCACAGACATGTCAATCAACCACTATAAAGGACACCATAAAGGGAAATGACCCCATAAACAGAAAAAACCAACCAGCAGATCAAGCAACACACAAAGTGGCAAGTCAGTCGGGCCATGCCAGAGACCTTGGGGCCATCCCAAAGGTTCGACCAGCACCCAAGCTGCTGCCAACACCCCCAGCATACAGCCACGAGGAAAACTCATGGGCAAGAACTAAAGGAGGATCCAGTGGAAAGGAAGGATGGTGGGTGATGCCTGACAAGTGGATATATATACCTGAGCGATTAGCCCACCAGGTGGGCCTTCAGCAACAGGAGCTCACCCACCTGGGAAAGACTGCATCAGAGGCCCTGTTGGAGCGGTACTGTCTGATTCCTCAACTTCCATCCCTCTGTGCCTCAGTCTCAGCACTGCCTCATATGTGATCAGAATAATGCACAATGGGGGTCAAGTGGGCCAAGAGAAATCCAGTGCTATGGCCAGGCTCCTTTTAAAGATATGGAAATGGGTTTTGCAGATATGGGGCCCAGCAGAAGATACAACTATTTGCTGGTTTTTATCTGCACCTTTTCAGGATGGGTAGAAGCATACCCAGTACGGACTGAGGAAACAAGAGAAGTAACAAACGCTTCACTCAGAGAAATTATTCCCAGATTCGGGATGCCATTAGCCATAGGGTCAGACAATGGACCCGCATTCATAGCAAAAATAGTACAAGAAGTGGGAAAAACAGTAAACATCTGCTGGAATCTACATGAAGCCTACAGGCCCCGGCATTCAGGAAGAATAGAGTGCATGGGCCAGACCCTAAAAAAGCAGATGATAAAGCTCGGTTGAGAAACTCAACTACCTTGGACTGACACTCTGCCCCTGGCTCTCCAGTGGGTACTCTATGCCCCTTGGTCCAAGACGGGATTCTCCCCTTTTGAAATCTTATATGGGAACCCCCCTCCGCTGATGTTACTAGGAGAAAAAGTTAGAGAGGTAGGAAGCTTAGAACTTCATAAACAAAGGCAGGGCCTCGAAAAAACTATGCAGAAAGACCATAGGTGGGTAACTGACAGGATCCCAGTCTCACTGGGAACAATGTTACACCCATATGAGCCGGGAGATCAAGTCTGCATAAAAGATTGGAGAAAGGAGCCCCTTGAACCCACTTGGAGGGGCCCCTACTCAGTTATACTAACCATCCCAGCAGCTCTTAGGGTTGCAGGTATCGCCCCGTGGACTCATCACACCAGAGTAAAGAGAGAAGCACCACCGCAAGACGAGGACGTCTGGTGAATCAACCAGGACCTTGAGGAGCCACTTGCAGTCGGAGCCAGAGACGCCCGCCTCACCTGCCAGAGAGCGCCAAGCCTTGCTCTAGCCACACCTGGAAGCTGGCTAGTCAATGCACGGCGGGAGCCTGAGGAACCACCAATCAAAACGTAAAAAGAACTGCTGCCGTTACTTTATTTTATTGAGTATTGTTACTTTATTACTAGCTGTAGGACTGACTGCCACTGCATCCCAGGATTGGCACACAGGCCAGAAACTAATACCAGCTGTGCTCTCTCTCTACAATAGGAAGCCTAATGGTCAGTCAGTGTCTGCTAACAGGAACCATACCTCCCTGTTGAAAATGATGAAACCCCAAACCCTTCTTCTTATAAAAGTAGTTGCTGACATATCTTTCCATGACAGGGATTCCAATGAGACCCATTCGCCAAATTGCATTTGGCAGGGACCTACTCCCCAGAAAAAACCCCTGGCCCACACGCTCAGGGCCCTTCTATAGACCGAGCAAGGACTGGGAAAAGAAAAATAGACCTAGGTCCATGCTCTATAACCAGGACCCCCAAATAAATCCCTTAATAAACAAGGTCCATCACCTTCTTAATGCTACTAACCCAAAACTAGCAAGTGATTGCTGGCTCTGCCTGCATCCCGGCCCCCTCCAGCATGTAGCCAGCCCAATCCACCCTGGGTGGTCCCCAGACTCTGCAGACGTGAGCCCCAAGTCATTTAATGTACAGTTGGCCCATATGGCTCCTGACTGCATCTACAACTTGGGGACAAAACATCCTGTAGGAAATCTGGCCACTGCCCAGTGTGCCCAAGCCCATAACTGCACAACTGTTTATGGTTGTGTGCCTGCCAAACTCTGGTGCACACCGAGCCCAGGAACCTTTTTTGTATGTGGGGCACGTGCCTACCAGTGCCTGCCAGCCAGTTGGACAGGTACTTGCCCACTGGCGTTCATTACCCCTCAGATGGACATAATACCTAATAACCAGAGCCTTCCTGTACCCCTGATGGCCCATACTTGATCAAAAAGGGCCATCCTGTCAATACCACTACTCGTTGGGCACAGGAATAGGAGGAATAGCCTCAGCATCCTACTATTACCAGCACTTATCTGCTGAGGTCACTGAAGACTTAAAACAAGTGGCTGAGTCCTTAATGACTCTACAAAACCAGTTGGACTCCCTAGCAGCAGTAGTCATACAGAACAGGAGGGGCTTAGACTTGCTCACCGCCGAAAAGGGGGGACTCTGTCCCTTCCTAAATGAAGAATGCTGTTTCTATGTAAATCAACCATGAATTGTCAGAAATACGGTCCGAAAACTACAAGATCGAGTTGAACGCAGAAATCAGGAATTAGCAAATTCCTGGGCACAGTGAAATAACCTCTGGAGTTGGGCCTCCTGGTTCCTCCCCTTAGCAGGCCCCCTCCTCATGATCCTTCTAGCACTGCTGTTTGGTCCCTGCATCCTTAATCTCATTACCCATTTCATTAGTTCACAAATAGTCACTGAGACTACTGCTACTAGTTACTCAGTACAGGCCCCTGGACCAGTAAGAACCCAATGATGAATAAGGGACACCACTCTAAGGTTGATGCTCGCGACAGATGTTAAAGAGAGCATCAAAAGGGGGGAATGAGGTGGGAAGCCCATAAAAAAAACCAGCAGGGCCCCCAAGCAGGGCCACTACTCTCCTGCCAGCACCATCCAGTTCCCTGGCCCAGAGGCTCTATCTCACTTTTTGCCTCTGAAACGGCTTACTTACCCCTAAAATCCTATTGGTTCCCTGAGCTCATTTCTGATTGGTTATTTCCTTCACTCCTGACTGGTTATTACTCTCACTCCTGATTGGTCCATTCCCCTCACTCATGATTGGTTATTTCTCTCACTCCTGATTGGTCTATTTCTACAAAGCTTGTTCCTGGTTGGTCAACTCCTGTTATACTTTATTTGCATATGATGTTGCAAAGTGTAAACTGGTAGCCTATTAAAGGCCTGTGTAAACCTACAGATGGGGTCCAGAGCTTGCAGTGTTAACTCCTCTGGGCCTGCTGGTGTAATTAACCTGAGTTCTCCAACTCTCGGAGTGCTGCTTGGATCTTGGATCTTGCCCGGATCCAGGTTGCTGTCACAACTGAGCTATGACACTGAGCTGTAACACATTTTTCCGCAACACTGATAACATGCTACAGTGTGGATGAACCTTGAAAACATTGTGAAAAGAGCCAGATACAAAAGGACAAACATTATATGATCCACTTATATGAAATAACTGAAATAGGCAACCTCACGGAGACTGAAAGTAGACTAGAGGTAACCATGGAGGGGTGGGATGGGTGATGGGGTGTTATTTTTTTTGAGGTACAGTTGATTATAATACTGTGTTAGTTACAGATGTACAGGAAAATGATTCAGTTATATATTTTTTCAGACTATTTTCCATTCTAGGCCATTACAAGATACTGAATATAGTTTCCTGTGCCATGCAGTAAATCCTTGTTGCTTGTCTATTCTGTGTACAGTGGTGCATATCCATTAATCCCATGCTCCTAATTTATTCCTCCCCACTCCCTTTCCCCTTTGGTAACCATAAGTCACCTGTGCCCGATAATGTCATTATTTCACCTTTATTTTTTAGGGATTTTTCACTGTTTTTTTAAATTTCTTTCGGCACTTAAAAATCATCTGGTTTGCATGGTTTCAGAAGAGAATTCAGAAATCATTCTCCATTTCCTCTATAAAATGTATCCTTTTTCTCTGACTACCTTTAAGATTTTTCTCTTTATAACTTGTTTTCAGCAATTTGAATATGATGTGCCTTGATGTAGTTTCCTCTGTACTTACCTTGCTTGGGATTCATTGAGCTTTTATTTGTGGGCTTATAGGTTGATTTGGTTTGGTTTTTAATTTGGGGGAAGTTGGCCTTTACTTTCCCACATTTCGTTCTGCCTCTCCTCTTTCTTGGACTTTATTTACATTCATATTGGATCACTTAATGCTGTTACACACATCACAAAGGCTCCACCCATCTCTTTGCCAAATTTTTTCTTCTTTATTTAATGTACATAGTTTCTATAGCTATGAATTTCCTGATCTTCCTTCACACTTTCTAAAGTACTATTAATCTCACTCAGTGAATTTTTCACTTCAGATATTGTATCTTTCAGCTCTAGGATATACATTCAGTCCTTTTACATCTCTTTAGTTTCACTCTTCATTGTGTTCATGTTTTTATTCAAACCTTTGAATATTTACAATAGCTTTTAAGTTCTTGTCTGATAATTCCACCATCTCTGTGTTTTTAGGACTGTCTTTGTTGACTGATTTTTTACTACATCTATGGATCACATTTCCTGTTTCTTTAAAGTCTAACAGTTTCTAAATGGATACTGGACATTGTGCTGCTTTGTGTCGATTGTATTTTGTTATCTTCCTTCAAAGAGTATTGTGGGCTTTTGGCAGGCAGTTAAAATACTTGGAGATGAGTTTGGTCTTTCCAAGGCTTGGTTTTTAAGTTTTGTTACGTATGTAGAAAATAGCCTTAACCTGTGGTTAGTTCAGCCCTACTTCTAAGGCCCAGTCTTTCTGGGGTCTCTACTGAATGATCTAGACGCTTAAAGAGATCTATACTTAAACGTCTCCTAGCCTTGTGTGAGCTCCATGATTGTTTGCCCTGGTGGCTATGTTTCCTCTGGTAGTTATAGTTGTTATTAGCCCTGCCTTGTGGTCTCATTCTGTGCCAGCTCAGCTTAGTATTCAGGCACAGACCAAAGGAAAACTCATGCAAACTTTTGGAGCTTTTTCTCAGTGTAGCTCCCTCCTCACTGTTACTTTACCCCATAAACATCAGCCTCCTCAGCCCCCCAGAATCCTCACCTCCATCTCCTCACTTAGCCAGATCTATGCGCTCTGCATACGTTCCCCCTCCCTACACTGCAGTCTAGAAAGGTGGCGGAAAGCTGGGGTAAGCATAGAACCTACCTCTTTGTTTCTCTTAAGGATCGCAGTCCCGTGCTCCCTGTTGTAATGTCTGAAAAATAATTGTTTCCTACATTTTATTCCAATTTCTAGTTGTTTGGTGAGAGGGCAAGCCTGGTACTAGTTATTCCATCATGACTGGAAGCAGAACTCTGATCTGCTTTGCAATTTCATGGAGCGACAATAGCTTATAGCTGTGTTTCTGCTCAAGGTTAAGTAGGAACAAGAGAACAAAATGTAGTAAAATAAATCACCAGTGGTGTAAAACCAGATCTCCTATGGCCTGGAAAAACATTAACTTCTCGCTTTAAACAAGAATACTCTAAGTTACATTGCCAGTTCAGTTTAATGCCCATTCTTCCTCCCAGTCATGTGTGTTCTAGAAATTACCCCTGCACGTCGGCCCTTTAGTTGATCATTTAACAGAATGCTGCCTCCAGTGACATTAGCCTTCTTCTGTGATCCCCTTCAACAGAAAAGTAGGAAGACTTGAGTATATTCCAGGTGTGCCTTATTTCACCGAGATAAAAATAATATGCTCCTGTTTGCTCCAGGGTTATTGGAATTAAGTCATCCAACCATATTTTCGAGGTCAAGTGTACTAATGTGTGTATATGATTTCACAAATAAAAATGAAGTCTTTCTACGATATAAGATGTAAAAGTATAAGACCCTGCTTTTGAGATTATGGCCAGTTTCCTCAATTTCGTTAGCATAGATGTTACCAGCATATAATGGATTACACTTTTCACACCGTGGAAGCCCAGCCATCAATGTAAATGTCAGAAATGCCATATAATCCAGAAGGCTTGTCTGAGGACAAAGAATGATGGAGGGGGGGAGAAGCTGAGAATGAACACAATGTTTATGCGTTTAAGATTAGAAGACTTCTAGGATCTCAAAAAGATATCAGCACCTCCATCCATGTTCGTTGCATCTCTCTTCAGAAGAGCCAAGATACGGAAACAACCTAAATGTCCTTTGTCAGCTGACTGTATAGAGAAGATGTAGTATGTAGGTAGACTGAAATATTATTCAGCCTCAAAACTGAAGGAAATTCTACCATGTGAGGCAACATGAATGGACCTTGAGGACATCATGCTGAGTGAAATAAGGCAGACAAATACTGCATGACTGCCTATATGAAGTGTCTAAAGTAGTCGAGCTCACAGAATCCAAGGGTGGCATGGTCGTTGCGGGGGCTGGGGGCGGGGGAAATGGGAGTTACAAATCTGCGGGCATGAAGTTTCAGGTGAACAAGATGAAGTTCCAGAGCTCGGCCGTACGACGCTGTACCTCCGTCAATGATCCTGCGTTGCACACTGAAAATGTTAAGAGGGTAGATCTCATGTTAAGTGTTCTTACTGCAATGACATTTTTTTTTTTAATTAGAGAATTCCTAATTGTTTTCATGGTATACAGATATTACAGGAAGGTTTAAAAGACTTCAAGGTTAAAAAAAAAAAAAAGTCTAGTCCTTTAACGACTTTCAGGTTTTCAGCTCATGCCTGGTTCTTTGACTCTCTGAACAGAAAAAGGTGGCATGTATCCACTGGCTTAATCTAAGGTGTCAACAATCCCTCTCTGAAGCTATTGAAATAAGAGGAGTGCCCACAATTAGTAAAGATCTTCCGGTGATAAAAGAGAAATTGCATAAACCTCTGGCTCCGTGCAACAGAATGATTCAGCATTTCATTAAAAAAAAAAGTTCTTCCATTGACTTTCCAGTTAGATAAATTTTCAGGAATACTTTCTCCCCAAGCTGAGCTGAGTCAGTTGAAAAGCCACAACCGCTCACCCTCGGCAGCGGGCATCTGAAAGCTGGACAGATACCTGCTTTTCCTCTGTCTTCTTTATGTGAGAGGGCAGAGGCTGGCTGGCTGGCTTAGAGCAGAAAGTTTTTTTAAGCCAGGTTAGGAAGGGTGAGATGGCCTGTGAGACACAGAGCTTGCTCCAAACTTACCACCGATCTGGAAGAATTCACCTGAAAGAATCTGTCTCTTGCTTATCAAGCGTACTCCCCAGGGGACCTGATTAAGGAAGGAAAGAAACAGGATACAGAGCCGATACCACAGATCTGCAGTGTGAACATCTACCTAATAAAGCGTTTGTTGAAGCCATGCCTGTTAACCTTTCATCGCCATGTCCGTGCGCTTAGTGTAAGTGTGGCCACGCAGATCCTTCAGAGGATGGGGTGGCATCTGAATAGCTGTGAATCCTGCTTTTAAACCACCCACCTTTCTGGAAGGAAATCGTTCTGAAATTTGTCTTTCCTCTATAAACAAAGTGTGTAGAGATCCGTTTTCTTGACGATCTAATCAGGACACACCTCAGTCCCAGTGGCGGTTTGTGATAGGGTGCTGCCGTTAGGCGCAGTGAGACACTGGGATGCACTTTCCCTGTGACACTGAGTGACTCCAGACTCCTGTGCCTTCTGAGGTGGTATGATTTTTTTTCCCTCTCCCTCATGTCCTTTTCTTTGGCTCCTCCCTCACAGACACCTTGTTAGTGGCCACAACTTCCTGTTATTAAGACATTTTTTAATATTTGTCTTAATGTGTCATTTCTCATTAGATGTGGCCGTAGATGACATATTGTCAGGTTTCTTGTGCAGAGACTCCTGTGACTGAAGTTCATTATCTTTGGTGCATAGGAAATTCCCAGTGAAGCTCCTGCAGGCAGATCTCCATCTCAGTGCCTATCTCCCAGCGAAGCCCCTCTCAGGGAGGCAGAGGGAGCCTCTGGGCCAACTGCAGCCTGGCAGAGCTGCTGTGTGTGCCTGAGGATGGAACCTCTGTCTGCCCCTCTTCTCCAGCTTCCTGACTTCCACATTTCCTGTAGAATTCCTTCTTTGAGTAGAGATTTTATAGTTTGCCAGTTGAGGTTATAAAAATTAGCTTCCCAAAGATAGATTATAGGCCAGCATTCATTCAGATAACCCGCTTTGGTGATCTGAATTCACCTATTGAAGGGGTTTTACGTCCTTGCTTGAAGACTAGGAAGTAACAAGGATTTTGTTTAATGTTATGTTATTTCTTCAATGCTAGAAATGTTTATTTTGATTATCCTCTATGTTTTCTTTATTATTTTAAACCAAAGCTGATGGTACAAAGCAATATTTATGAACACAATGTCCTAGTGTGGCCGTCTTCAAATTCCCTGGCTCTCACATTCTTGCAACTAAAATTTAGGGAGTCTAGATTAGTGGTAGAGCACATGTTTAGCATGCCTGAGGTCCTGGGTTCAATCCCCAGTACCTCTGTTAAAAAATAAATAAAATAAAATTTGGACAAATATTGTATCCCTTTATCCTTTTGTTTGATTTGAGGTCTTCATCCTGCTGTTTTAGTTTGCTCTGATAATCTCCCTACCCCATTCATTTTTTAAAATTGAGGTATAACTGATAATCCTACCCCATTAATTCTACCTGGAAGTGTCTAGTCTTAAACTATTTCAGTCACCTGGTCAACCAAGTTGAAAGCAGGGACTAGAAAAACCACTGGAAAAATCCCAAGCATGCTAATGTAGAACAAATTTTCATTTAATTAAACCATGTATAAACAAAAACATATCACTGGGGAGGGAAGGGAAATAGCTCAGTGGTGGAGCACATGCTTAGCATCCATGAGGTTCTGGGTTCAATGCCCAGTACCTCTATTAGAAAAAAATGTTTTTAAAGGAATTAAAAAAATTTTTTTAAAGTATCAGTGATCAAAACCAGCACACCCTAAACAATGTCACCTATTTCAGACTAATAGACATGGAAGGGACCTTAGAATCATGGAATCCAAGCACCTCATTCTATGAAGTCCAGAGAGGAGAAAGGAATTCCCCAGGGTGTGTGGACAAAAGCTGGAATCTGATGCTAGATCCGTTGGCTATTGATTCAGAAATCTTACTGCTCTCCCACAGGAGCGCTGAATTCCTTTTACTTTTTCTCCAACTCACTCCATGAACCCAGGGCAGTTTCTTGACTCAATACTTTGGAGACCACAGTTATTTTAACTTCATTGCCCTTTCAACCTCAAGTGGGTTTCTGGCATTCCCACTTCCTAATGCAGTTATGCAACCATCGACATAATTTAACCAATGCAAATTAGCTTGGGCGAGAAAACATTTAGGCGCTTTCATCAATATCAGTGTTTTTTTGTTTGTTTGTTTGTTTTTTAAGAACAACCTTATAAGACCTTTTCATAAGCTCTACTTGAACCCCATGTACTAAAATAATCAGAAAATGTGCTTGTCCCTTTTGCAGACGGCCTTCCACGCTGTGCTTCTTTGTGTGAATTTTAGCCTCGCTTGTGGTAGGATGAAACTCTTAATCTGATCAAAAGGTACATGCAAATTAGTTCACAACCCATATACTTAGGCTGCAGCTAAAACAAATTGTTAGCTAAATGAGTAATAAATGAACACCCAATTATACAAATAGTCATCATGGAAAGGCATCACGGTGAGCTTTCAACTTGAATAAGAGTCTTAGAATTACTCTGGAAAGATAAGAATGGTGCCAAGTGGAGGGAGCAGGGACTCTGATTTTATTTCACAAATATTTTCCTTTCATATCTCTGGTCTTTGTCAATCTCTTTAGAGTCACCAAGGCAGACAGGCAATCGATAGTTTCTTGCAGTAAATCATTTTGCTTAGAAATCCTGCATAGCAGGTATTGCCTGACTTAGCTGGAAATGATAAACTAGCAATGCTGTTATTCGAGTTAAAAGGACCTGAAGGACCATAAAGCTACCTGCTCTGTTGTCATGGTATCTCCTTGAAAGAGTGATAAAGAACTTCAGTTTGGGGTTGAGGGGGCGGTTTGCAACATTTCTTTCGGCCTTCAGCATGACACAGAGAGCTAGAACTCGCTAAAGTCTTCCATGCGAGTTAAACTGTCCAGAGAAGAAGCCAAACCCAGTCTTGACCTTGTCTCTAATTTCATTCTCCAGCAATGTCTCCAGAGAGATCACAGATCTACAAAAGGTTCAGTTATAGACGGGTTTCCCAGCTCCCTGGCTTCTCATGAAGTTTTCTCACAAGCCTGGTGTGGGTGAATCTGACCTTGCTTCTTGCATTTGCCTGAAGTGAATGGATCACACGAGAATGAACCACATCCCTGCCGCGGGTCTGCCGATGCCTAATGGCAGTGGGTCAGGCTGCTCCTCCAGGGCCAGGTGTTCTCACTTAGAAATTCTTGACTCTCCTGCACCAGCAGCACCATCACCATGCTCACCACCACCACTATCACCGTCACCACCAGCACCATCACCAAGGTCACCAGCACCACTACCACCGTCACCACCAGCACCATCACCACGGTCACCACCAGCACCATCACCACGGTCACCGCCACCGCCACCATCACAGCCGCCACCATCAATCTCCTGACATTCTTTGCTGAGGCACTGAGATTCAGGCTGAGACCTGCTTCCTTACAAAAGACTTGTTTCCTTCCTATCTGGCATACCCCAGGTAGAAATCACGTTTCATAATGTTTTTCTCCTTTTGTTCTCAGATGTTCTAAGTCGGCTCCCTGCAGCACATGTCAACATCAGAACACCTGGGGTAGAGCTGGCTCCCAGATCAACAGGAGAGACCTGCCAACAAGTCTTTTGCTTAGGGTTTCTCTGCAGTGGAAATTTGGGGGCTGGGGCCTGTTTGGAAATACCAGAGATAACTTGAGGGGAAAAAAAAGTGTCAATGCTTCCTATTAGACAAGGACAGAAAACCACACAGATTGTTTTAGCTTTTGACTGGATGTGGGAAGAAATGGTGCAGAAGAGATCACAGGTCACTGCCCCCCTCCTCGTGGACCTGGGCTTTGTTTCCTTGGTCATGACTGGAAAAGGCTCTCTTGCTAACTTTCTGCCAAGATGCTCTCTGTATTACTTGGCTTCCAGTATCAACCCGAGGGAAGTGAGAAAGCTCCTGAGTGTGTGTGGCATAAGAAGTCCTGCTCTTCCTCTTTCATTCCAGTTGCTAAGTATGTTGATTCGTTAAAGTCCAAACTTTCTCTGGCACCACCTTGGCCTCTGCTGCCCTGCCTTGGCCTCTCCCGGTCACCTCCATAAAAGCTACAGGTGAGTCAGCTGAAATGGGCAGGAGGAAAGAGGTGTGTTTCTGGCTCCTCCACTCAAGACGCCGAGCAATGAACGACTGCAAACAAAGTCTTTCAACCTGAAACTCTCAAGGGTAGGGTGTGGGAAACCGTGCGGCCCGGTGTGTGTTCAGCAGGCTGGATGTGTGCACTCTCCCTCCGTTTAACAATTAGAAAGGAATTAACTCTCCCCCTGCACTGTGGTCCAGCTTCTGATGCGCCTTGTGGAAAATACCACCCTGACAACACGAAGCTTCAAAACCCTTGTGTCTTCTGGCCAGGGATAAAGAGTTCACTTTTCCCCCGACAGTGGTTTTTGTTTCTCCCTAGCTGCTCACGTTCTAAAATGTTTATTAATTAAATTTGGCTTCTCTGCTTGATTTTGTAAAAAGACTTTTTCACACGTTGAAGTCAAGCGTCTGCACACACGTTGGTTGACAGTCCACTGACAACCAAGGGCACAGTGGGAACAGCCCTTTGCCTCCCCGCTGTGTGGGGATGGCGGACTCCTATCTTTCATGCAATTTTTCACGTTCTTCGTGACGAGGAGGTGTTATCTGCTGGCTAACAGACAAGACAACATCACTGCCCGCATTCCTCTGTGGAATGTTGCCAGGTAAGAAATAAGAATTGTTCCTCCAGAGCCTGGGAGTCCCTCTCGTGGTCTGCCTCTCATGGAGGAGCACCAAATATTTTGCAGGAATCCTGGGTTTTTTTCCTTAATGTGAGGCTTAAATGTCTAGAAAAACATTATGAAATGTGATTTCTATCTACTTGGCAGCGAGGGATGGTGTGCTATTAGATTTAAACACACACACAGACGCACATACACAGATACACACACTCTCTGTGGAGACAGGTTTTAACCTGTGTCTTGGAACCCCTGGTTAAATCCCAGGAGACAAAAGAAGAGGCACCGCGTGCTGTGGGGTTTCGGTGGGGACCTGAGCCCGACTGCTCGGATTCAGAATGTACTTCCTTTACTTGCCAAGTAGGAGGCTTTGGGAAAGTTAACCCAGTCTCTTTGTGCTGGGTTACCCTGTCTGTAAAATGGGGACCAGAGTAGCCCCTACCTCAGAGCACTGTCATGAGGATTAAATTAATATTTGTAAAGTGCTTAACGTGTGCCTGGCACATAGTAAGCTCTATATAGGTGTTTGCTAAGTAAGTGAAATAAAAGAGCGTGTTCTGACTGTGTTAGCTCAGGGCATCCTCTCACAGGCTGCGGCTCAAACAGCAGAAATTTATCGTCTCCCTGTTCTGGAGGCTGGAAGTCCGAGATGAAGATGACCTCAGGGTTGGTTCCTGGTGAGGGCCGTGACTGGAAGGACTGCTTCAGGCCTCTTTCCTTGGCTTGTAAATGGCCGTCTTTTCCCTGTGTCTTCACACCATCTTCCTTCTGTGCATGTCGGCGTCCAAATTTACCATTCTTATAAGGATATCTGTGGGATTGGCTTAGGGTCCATCCCAATGACCTCATTTTAACTGTACGGGTGCTGCCATCACATATGGTCACATGCTGGCGTGCTGGAGGTTAGGGCTTCCACGTATGAATGCGGGGGGGGGGGCAGTTCAGCTCGCAGCAATGGCAGGTCCAACAGGAGCCCCTCCCCTTTAGAGGGGCCACAAGGAGCTGAAGCAGCCATCAAACCACGTGGAAGGGGCATCTTTTATCTGCATGTCTTTCCTTTAAAAGTCTGTTATAGTCATGTATCAAACTCTTAGTGAAAGCTGTACTTACAGCCTCTGCTTCTCCCCAGGGCTTAATGAGTTCAGCCAGCCCTTGCTGCTTCCTCAGAGCAGCGCATTTTCTTAAATGTCATTTGGCTTATTTAATTGGTCCAGAGCCCATTCTCGAGTTCTGCTGGACTCTCCCTGGTTCCAGTGTCCTTCATTAAAACCGATCAATTGTTACTAGACCTCGATGGTGTGCTCACAAGCCTTCATCCTTCCAGAGGAAGAGTCTCAGTCCTCTCAGACTGCTGGCGTGCACTCAGCATGTGTTTTGAACGGTTTAAAAATTTTGTTTCCAGTTCTTCTTCATGACCTGCCTTTGTCGGCAAGCCACAGAGCCCCCCATCATGCTGGTCATGCAGGGGCTTCCAGCTCATGAGGAACTGGATTTGTCTTAGTGTCCACCAGGTTAAACACACACACACACACACACACACACACACACACACACAAACCCAGAACAAAATAATCCCCAATGTTCTCAACAGGAAAGGAAAACAAATACCACAGGATCAGTCAATTTTGGAAGCAGTAGCAAGGATAAATGTCCAAGTATAACTCAGGATAAGTTGAAAGGAAAGTTTTAAAATTAATAATCCCCTAACCTGGGGTGCAGCTGGTTAGATTCCTGAGCTGCTTAAGAGCAGTACCATTGTCCAACATTGCTCTTTTTTTGTTTGTTTTCTTCTTTTTTTATTTTCTTAAAGCCTCTGTGGTGACTAACATAATTGTAGCCATACATAAATGCTCAATGAGTATTCGTGTATTAAAAAAAAAAACTTGATTGAGGCTAAGGTTTAAAAGAGACAATCTCAGAGTTTATCTATAGGAAACTCATTTCATGTTCAAGGCTGCACAAGTGGAAAATACAAACAGACTTGTAAACGGAGTTCAGAAGCAGAGGGCTCTTCTCCTTGACTCAAAGGGAAGAAATCCCAAAATAGTCTCATACAAGCGAGGACCTACCCACTTGATTTGAGACGATAATTTAACCCTCCTGCTTTAAACGTAAGAAGAGAGAGCACGAAAGCATAGGCCTTAGGACGACCTTCATCCAGACCCGATCTCTCATTTCACAGCTGTGCGGATGTGCAGTGATATTAATTAACTCGTCCAGGATCATGCAGTTAACTGGATACTAACCCGATTTCCACGCGCTATGCTTCCTGCCTTTCTCCTGGTGATTTATTTTGTCAATAAATAATGTAAGATATACTTTGGTTTCCTGCTGCGTACAGTTAGGGAAGAGGAAAATGAGCTACTAGGAATGGAAAGCATGCACAGTAGCCAAGAGGCGGAAGCACCTCAAAGGGCCGGCGGAGGGATGGAGAAACCAGTGTGGTCCACGCACGCAACGGGGTATCATTCATCCTGAGAACGGAAAGAGTCTGACAGAGGCTGCAACGCGGACGTTAAGCGAAGTAAGCCCAACAGCAAAGGGCCAAGTGCTGTAAGACTCTACCTCTGTGAGGTCCGCGGAGGAGTCAAATTCATAGAAACAGAAAGTAGAACGGTGGTTGCCAAGGGCTGAGAAGAGGGGGAGATGGAGGTTGATATTTAATGGGTGCAGTTTCAGTTTTGCAAGATGAAAATGTTCCGGCAATTGGGTGCACGTCAGTGTGAATGTACTTAACAATACTGAACTGTACACTCAGAAATGGTTAAGAGGGTAAGTTTTATGTTGTATGTTTTCTACCACATGTAAAAGAAACAAACAAGGTGGGAGGGGATAGCTCAGTGGCAGAGCACGTGCTTAGCATGCACGAGGTCCTGGGTTCAATCCCCAGTACCACCATTAAAATAAAAAATTAAAATAAAAGAAACAAAAGAAAATGAGACCAAAAAATGACAAGAGAGAAAAAGACAAAGAGGGCAGAGTGCCAAAGGAAAAGCAAAGAAAGGTATAGCTTCTCCAGCTTCCGGGCTCCTCACCCCTGGCCCCCAGCCCAGATCCAGCCTCTGTTCTGACTCTTAGTTCCACTTACTGGATGTTTCCCGCTGTTCCCAAGATCACTCTGCTGTTCAAACCAGAAGCCCCTGCTCTGCTGTCAAATCCTGATTCCAGTTTCTACATGCACACGTGCACACACACGCACCATGGCCAGCCAGACCCTCCTCCGTCCCGCAGTCCTTTCCTCCCCAGAGCCGAACTGTCACCGAAATCTTCGTCATCCCTTCTACTCTCTAGGTGGCCAAGGGTCAGAACTAAACCATCTTGTGAAGATAAAATTGATTCCAGGATTCCAGGAGCCCCTTCCTCTCCTCGCTTCGTAGTAGCAATCCAGATGGCCATCTCTTTAACAGGGAAATTTTAGCTGTGAGAGATCGGCCTTTGGGAACCTGATTTTAGGGTGGCGCAGCCTTCGAGGGCCACACCCAAAGGACCTGAGCTCTGCATCTTCCTCCTTCCTGCTCCCCACCCCCAAGGTGTCCCCAGATAATGTCGCCTTAGATGGAAAGACTTGCAAAGTGTTGGTCCTCGGCTCCATAGGCAGAGGGTGAAAAAGAAAATCTCTGCTTTCGAGGAGTTTATGATCCGCATTCACTGATTCAGCACCTCAACTTGCTGCTCATTCGGGTGGTTAGTTCTGAGAAATTCTCCACAGGAGACTGTGAAACAGTTAAAACATAGATCTTAAATTCCTGGTAAATAAAGTTTCAGCCTCTTCCCGACAGCACCTTTCCCCAGACCTGCTGCTTTGGCTGAGGATTCAAATTCTTGTGTGCGTGCCACCTTTTAAAATGTCCTCGATGGTCTGTCGGAGAAGCTAGTGAGGCGGGTCAGATGGTCCAGAATTCCTAGAGGAAGTGGCAGAGGAATGAAGATTATAAGGACTGTGGAATTACCCAATTCTTCTTTTCCCAAAGGCCAGCCTGGCAGAAGTGACTGTTTTGAACCGTGTGTTTCTACTATGACGGGGTCCACATGGATGGTGAAGGGGACCCCCTGAAAATAAATTCTCTACTGAGAAGCATCTCAACAAAGGGTACGGGTATCTTTCTAAATCATCACAAGAAGTTCAGGCACGGTGGTCAGTGCAGAGCTGGCCTCCCGGGGGACGCAGAGATTCCCGGTCACTCTGAATGCAGTCATTTGAAGATCTGTGGTTCAGGGCCTGTCTTCCATGACAGCTCATCTTTTATTCTCTAGTGAGATACCCACCTCTCCATGTGTCAGTCTTCGCCCTAATGAATGGACCGTCTGTTCTCACTCACCTTGCGCTGTGAGAATGAAAGATCAGATAACGTTCCCTGGTTTTAATTGCACTTGGCTTAAGAGTCCTCTCCTCCGTTTTCCCTTTTATTGCTCGTTCCTTGAAGTGGCATGCCAAATAAAGCAAGCCTCTCTTCTCTAGTGTATTTAAAGCCACCCCCATGATCCTAGCACCAGGACAAAGCAGGAGAAAGTTCAGCGGGAGCCTTCGTTGTCTCAGGAAGACCCGCACAAATCAACCATCTCTGTAACACAGACAGGCCGTCAGACAAGCGAAAAAGGAAGGTGTCATCGCCAGGACATCAGCGAAGTCGCACCGCCTGGCTAGCTGCTAGGAGGTCCTCAAAAGGCAGACCCAGTCCTGGAAGGAGAGGGTCGCGCCAGCTCTCCGGGTCGTCCAATAAAGCGCCCAGCAATTCTGCTTTTCTGCTGTTCTCAGTCATTATCTGTTTGTCCTTTGCTTATCATTTGGAATGATGACTCACATTTGCTATTGGGCAGTTGCCTTCGGCTACTCAGCTTTCATTTTAGACTTGAGGCATACTGCGCGCCTTCCAATAGCATGGAATTCCTTTCCCGGGGAACATGTTATGGCCAATCCTGGGGGCCAGAAACCTAAGTAACTGATGGATAAGCCTCCTTTCATCTCCTGAGAAGGTGTTTCCTTTTCTTTTAACTACCCTTTAAAAAAGAAATACCACAGTCTTCCCCAGGGCTGACATCTTCTTTAGCCTCTATTTCAAATATTTCTCTGTCCACTTGAATTTCAGTACTTTCTTGGATGAGCTCAGTCAAGTCTGGCTATGACGGGCCAGACAAGAAAGATGCCCCTCCTCGCACTAACTGAACGGTCTGGCTAAGGATGGACCCTCAAGGAACTTAATTTTCTTCTGCCAAGACCAATGTTTTGAAAGGAAGGGGAAAAGAAACCCCAGAGAGGTTTCTGTAAAGACTTCAATGTCAGGCGTTAGATTGTCGACATTTGCATTATATTTTATAACTGCTGTCATCATCACATTGAAAAATACTTATTAAGCTATTGCATCCTGGTGGTGCTGTGGTAAGCAGGGTGCAAAGAGAACTATGCAGGGACAATTCCCATTTTGCTGGGAGGAAAGGGAAGCTGAGACCAGGGCACAACGTGAAGAATATAGATCTGTTCATGTGGATCAGGAATTATGAAGATGAAGATAAATAGGGTGTTTTTTATTTTGTTTTCACACTAAAATCTATTAAAAAGCGGAATAATCATACAACTGTAGAAGCAGAAAAGAACTTAACTTCATAGATCATAAAACTGCAGACAAGAAAGGCAGAACGACTCAGCCAAAGTGACGGAAAATTAAATCAAAATTAAAAATTAAATTTTAATTAAATAAAAAAAATTTAAACTCAAAACCTTTACAATTAAAACCTTTATTTCAATTAAAAATTAACAATAGATGTGCTTGGGATGACAACCTAGGTTTCCTAAATCCGAACTGGGTTTTTTTCACTGCACTCTTTTCCCACGATGTTTTGGGAAACGCACTCGTAAGGTGTTTGCGGACGCTGTCTCAGCTGAGATGCAAACATTTTAAGGTTAGAAGCTTCAGGATTAGCTGACGAGGAGAACCAGGAAAGATCAAGGGCAGGACAAGAGCAAGCCCGGGAGCACGCAAAGCTTTGAGAGGCGAGTGGGAACGAGGGAGGGGCTCAGGTCTCTCACGATGGAGAAGTAGGGTGACACAGGGAGCCCAGCAGAGAGCCCGGCGTGCCGGGGACAGGACACCTGGGCTCTGCCTCGCGCGAGCTCTGGGGCCCAGAGCTAAACAACACTGTCAAATGTGTGCCTAGGATTATTAACGTAAAGAGCTGGGATTGTAACTCATTGCAGCACAAAGCCATGTTTAAGGCAGATTTTAAAAAAAAAGCCTGCTTCCCAAGGCCAGAGCGAGGCACATCTCGCCGTCCCGTCCGCACATGTGGACACAGCCTGCAAGGTTCTGTGCAGGGTCTGTGTGTTTGGGCTCTTGTCGTTTGTATGTTTTGTCTGCACGGCACTGACTATCTAGACATTTGAGGACATCCAGATCGTGGACTCAAGAAATTCAGTTTTGATGGAATATTTGGGGTTATCAACAAGAAGCCCTTCCAGTCACTAACATTGACATCATCAGCCTTTGAAGCACATGCTTCATTTTATTTCACATTGACACGAGAGTGCAGAAAAGCTCCGTAACCGTAACATTTTAACCCTGTTTTGCATATTGCCTTCCATTTGCCGAAAACCCGTAAAGCCATGAAAATACCTCTCAAGGCTGTAGAACATTCTCCCTCCTCGTCTACTTGTCTGCCTCTTCTTTTTTTTTTTCCCCCACATTAAAAATGTGATCTTTGCCTTATTGGAACTATGAAGAAATCTAAATCTGAATAGCCTTTTTATAACACACAGTCATTGTTTGTACTTGCAAAATTGGATGAAGAAATCACTGGTATTCTTACACAGGTTTTTTTGCCAAAGAAAATTCAGCATATTTCTGCTTAGCCGTGAAGTTTCCACCAACCAGACGGAGCGATTGTGTGCCGCCCACTCTCTCCTTGGCGTCCCCACTTCCCCAGGGAAAGCTCAGCTTGAAGCCCACATAACGTGTAGAAACTCCTCCCTCGCCTTGCTGGGCTACACCTGTCCTGCAGGTGAAGTAAGTCCCCAGCTGCCTGCACCACGCTAGAAGGTCTAGCACTTAACTTGTAAAAATCAAACAAACTTCTGTTCTGTTTGCCCCTTGCCATCCTGTGCTGTGTCCAAAATGAGAGACAACAACCTACTATCTGACTAGAGCACCTCTCTTTGTGATTCTTTTTCTATCCTTAGGCATCAAATTCCACTTGGGTCAGAATTACTCTCTTGAGCACAAGCGTAAGAGAAAGCATGCAAATGATTACATTTTCCTTCTTGAGTTTTGCAAATACCAGAATTATTCAAAGCCCAAACCTTTCCTTTCCCCCTCCCTTTCAAAACCAGCACGCACGCACACACGCACACACACACACACACACACACACACACACACACACACACACACACGCCATCCCACACTCACAGCTTTAAAACATTAACATCAGAAACTGAGTTTTACCATGAATACAATGATCAAATCTTTTTAATTGGCTGTTCCCCTTAGCTTTGCCTCTGTGCCAGACTATCAAACGAGGAAACGCAAAATAAACTCATCGCTAATCATCGTACTGAGCAGAAATTTTGGAGCTTTAAAATGTTTTTCTTTATCCAAACGACACGTGTATATAAGTCAAATAGTATGACCAAGCTTACTGCAAACAAAAAACCCAGAACGTACAGTTGACTTCCTCATGCCGCCATCTCTGATTTCTGCTTCTTGGAACTTCTCAGTTTTCCACCTCTTTCTTCTGCTTTTTCTCTGTTTCTTCTGATATTTCCACCTCCCCCCCCCCCCCCCGATTTCTGAAGGAGTCTCTTAAGCGGCTTTGTCAGCCTGGGCACTAGCTCACTCGCAGCTCTGGACGCTGTGAGTTCAGGGCTCTTCCACCCCCACCCGCCCACATCCATCCCTTTCCTTCACTCTTTCCTTTCATTTCCGCAATAGTTTTATCTCAGTTTTTGGACAAATGACCTTTCTGTGTTGACATTTAGTTTTTCCATAAACATTGTTCACAAGTGAGCCAAGTAGCATTTCATCACGTTTCTTTCCTTATACAAAGGTATTTTTCCTAGAGTTAATACGTGGTTTTGTTTTTTAAATTTACTACCACTGAGTCTTCCCCAGCTCTCCCAAAGAACTGTAAAGCACAGTCAGACACATCGAATAATCTATCAGCATCGTTCTGGGGGTTGGGGAGACACCTCTTGGAACCACTCCATCCTCCCGCTCCAGGTGGGCCAGTTGTTCTCTATGGGCGCCTGTGAATTCGCTAGCCTGGCCTTTGCCATTATCCTGAGCATTTACGCCAGCCCTTTGTTGAAGTTACATCATCCAGTAACTTCCAAAAACAGGTGAGTGAGAGACAATTTTTAACAACTTTTTATTTGTAAATAACTTCAAGATTACATGCATGAATCATATATCATAGTTTTCCCCAGCTTCCCCTATTCACATTTTGCCCCATTTGAACACACGAGCTGTTTCTTGTTTCTGGTTCTTACTTCACAGATGCAGCGTGTGCTCTTTTGCTCTCAGAATATTACTGAAAATGTGTTCTAACTGCTACATTGTTTCTGTTTCTTTTCTCTGAGTTCCTTTTTCCCCCCAGATGATGATTATTATTATTGATTACTTGCATGCCTTTCATTTTGGAGATGCTCCTCGAACGTCTACTGAGCTTTGACAGGTGTGTTTACAGGTGAGGCACAGGCAGGGCCGGCTGCCTGTGGGCTTCGCTGTGCTGTGATCTGCTGGGACCCACTTGTGTCAGTGAGACGCCCCTAAAGGTCAGGGTCTATAGGTCTCTTTTTGTCTTGAGCAGTTTCTCCAGGGGAGCATCATCCAGCCTTCAGCTTGGGGAAAACGTGTTGGGTGGGGCAGAGGATGGGGAGTTGGGGGGATGACTGGAGAGAAGAGGACAATATAAGCTTAGATGCTGGAGAGCACAGGAGGGCCTTCTGCACGGCCCTCACCCACACTCTCCATCAGGCCTTCAGTCCCTGAGTCCTTCCCTCTCTCTTTCAGTTTCTTCCAAGAATAACTCTTCATTCTCTTCATTCTTAAGAGAGGCATAGTCACTCAGCCGGATGGAGTAATGGAGTAGATGTGGGGAACTAAATGATCTTGATACAGACTCTCAACCAGTCCTCAATCCTTCCCATCCCAAGGGCACCGGATGCCTCCAATTCCTGAAGTTTCTAGGGTTCTATAAAATGAACTAACTCTCTTCTCATTGCCCTCTGCCATCTGTAGACTTAAGGCTTAGCTTTCTCCACTCTGCTAAAGTAAGTCAGTTATCACTAGTCCTTCCACTTTCCATCTTTTAGAAATTTGTGGAATCTTCCATCCACTGTTGTCTCCTCTTCCATTCCCTTTGGACTAGAGAGTTTACGCCATTTAAAATTCCTATTCTGTCATTTTGATGATGCTTCAAAGGGAAAGGAGTAAAGATATGGATTGGACCCACTCGGTTAACTGGAATGCAAGCGAAAGTTTGAACCAGGACAAGAGAAGCAAAGTGCAAGGTTATAATTAGCATTCAGGCTACCTGTGCTTCCCGATCCAAGTGGAAACGGATCCTGGGTGTGAGTTCTGTGCACATGGGTTTGCTTTGTGATCAAGGGGAAAGACACAATCCTAAAGAATAAGCATAGGCAGGAAATGTGATGCAGCTGCTTGAGGAAGAGCATCAAAAAAACTGTTTACGTCATATTTCCTTATGTAATATGTGAAGTTGCATTTCATATACATTGAACCACATGCCTTTGCAGGATGCATCTAGAAAAATGCAACAACTTTAAGAAGACCCAGTGGTGGAGATTATCACATGGATACGGTACAAATGACCTACTCTTCACCATTTAAAATGACGATTCACAAATCATATGGGATACAAATTAATAGAAAATTCAATCTGAAAACAGGACTTAATTTTCACATGTTCAACAACTAATGTTCAACACCTATTATGTGCCAGACACAATATTAGATGCTAATTCCCTAGATTTTCTTGCTAGGTTATCATTAATATCCTCAGCAGGAGAAAATGGATGTTAGAAATGCAGACAAACCCAAGTTACAATGATGAAACAGGGAAACTGTAGATGACTCTATACAGTAACAAAACTAGAGATTGACTATAAAATACAATCTGCTTAGGGTGCAGCCTGACTTATCACAGAGGTATTCACTCAATAAAATATTACTTAGGTGTCTAAGGACACTATATTTTATAATTCCATAACTAACTAGAAATTAAGTAACTTGGCTGAATCGATAGTTTATGTGTAAATATTCAGGGTGTGTGTGTGTGTGTGTGTGTGTGTGTGTGTGTGTGTGTAAAACCACAGTCAGTTTCCAGGTAAAGTTTGTCTTCTCAGTGACAGTGCAGGAAAAGGAAGATTCATTGGATGGTCCACTAGATCAACAGGAAGAAAATCCATATATTGTTTAGGATTTGCAACTCAAGGCTCCATTAGACCTTTACTGAGATTTAGTTAAATGATGAAGAAGGATTTTTCCTACACAATTTCTTCACAGAATTTGTTGTTGGTGAGGGGTGAAGGAAGGGAAGGGGGATTGTGGAACCCTCCATAATATATTGTTGAATTTTAAAAGGTCATGATATGTACAATATTCACTGTGTTTATAATGGAGATATTCATATATTTATAGAGAGGGTCTAGAAGTATTTATATGGTTAAAAGATTTTATATTAAATTTGCAGGCTCCCTTAGGCCAACTAATGACCATCCTCATTCCCCACGTTTCAAGCATGGGCAATTATGTGGGGCAAAATAAATGCTAATATACTTCTAATGGGAGTGAAAGTTGGTACCACCACTCTGCAAAGCATTCTAGAGCATCCCATCAGAAAAATGCAAAACAAAACAGTAATGAGGTACCATTTCGCACACATCAGTTTGGAAATAGTTTTAAAACCTTACCATACTAAGTGTTGATAAGCAGGTGGGAAAGCTGACACTGTTTGTGCTTGATACAGTGTGAATCCAAAGGACCATTTTGAAGAGCATTTTTGCAACGGCGAATAAAGTTGAAAACGGGCATCCTCTGTGATCCAGACATTGCTGCTTCTCATTTTATTTCCACACTTGGTTGACTGAATTATATCTTCACGGAGACTTTGCAGAAATGGTTTATCTCCAGAATCCTTGCCTATCTGAGGCAGTCTATTGCCTGTGTGTTACCTGCATGTATCTCTTGCCTGAATGACATTTGGGTAGAGAATTCTTCAGTCAAAAATCCCTTATCACTCAAAACTGACGTTGCTTCACAATTTTCAGATGAATGTTTCTGTGAAAAAGGCTCAAGCCAGCCTGATTCCTTTTCCCGGAGGCCTGAATGAATTTTTCTTCCCCAATATTCTTCTTGGTGTTAATTATTTTCTATTATTTTTTTCCTGAAAACCTTTGATATACAAATTGAACTAATCATTTAAGAAGCATTTCTCTCCATCACTGAATATATCTTTGACATGGTTTTCCACATGTTCATTCTGCGCCTTTTAATTTCTATCACATTTCTTGGTTCTGGGACTGTGTTGTTTCCTCCTGTTCCTTTCCTTGGCATTGGAACAGCTCCTTTTGAACCATGTCCTGTCATTTTTTTACTTCATAGTCTTCTTCATTTCCTCATGAGTATGGAGAATATAATAGTTAAGCATTTCTTCTCTTTCTAGGGTACGTTTTCTTCCAGTTTGGATATTTCCCTACCTTTCTTTTTTTTGAAGGTGGCTAGGGCAGAGGGGGAATATGGGGAGGAAACTAACAAATTTTTGCACAGGTCCCATTTCAACTTGTTTCGCCTACTCATCTTTGGCACAGCAATTCTATCCCGGCCTCTTTGCCCCAAAAGAATGTAGGCAAATTCTCTTTGACTCCAGACCTTGTTTATCTGGGTAATTGAATCCTCCCCTCGGAACACAAGTTTAAGGGGTCATGTTAACAGGTTGTAGTTTTGTTCTGTTCTTTTTCTGCCTGTGGGAGTGGGAAGGGGCTTGAAAGTGTTGGGGCTTGGTGCAGATGAGGTCTTGGAGTTTTATCACCACCCTTTCTAATGAGTCCTGTATAAAGAGGGCATTTTGTTGGTTTGCAGGGAGAGGGTCTGTCCTCGTAGACATAGTTGAGGCAATGAGGTTCTCTTGAATTTCAGTATGTTTCTCTGTTTTAGGGTCATCAAGCTAGTGTATTTAGTGTGAAAGCACTGGATGTTTCAACTTGTAGTTTGGTTTAGTCTAATGTTCCTCCCTCCCACCCACCATCCAGGGACTTTATTTGCTGCCTTAAAAAAACAAACAACTCTCTTTCACTTTCCACCTGGCCAAAGGGAAAAAGGCAAATTCCATGAGTTTTTCTAAATTAGGCTCATGGACCATTTATTTAAGGTCAGAAGGACGGGCTTTAAGCTAGAAGTTCTCTACATTTTATCATCTTTATCCCCAATCTTCCTACCACCAAACCTCAGTGAGATTTTCCAGTGTTTCCTCTGAGTACTGATCAGCCCACTGCACTTCTCTCTTGAGAGAGAAAAAGTCAAGAGTCTGTTTCCTGCGTCTTATTTTAACTTGATAAAATTTGTGTTATATCTGACGATATTTCTTCAAGTTTGTAGAATAAGATGGAGACACTGCATGGTTTCAGCAAAAGTTGTATATTCTTTGCTCTTTTCACTTCATTTTGTACATTTGGCTTAATTTAGGGGAGGAAAATTCTTGTGATCTTGTATTTTAAGTACCATCTAAAGCTCTTTCCAAGTTCATGGTGTGTATGTCTTTCCTGGTGTGAATGTGGCTGGGTTAAGTATAGATGATTATTTGCATTGAAGTTTTCTGTGCAAATCAGGCTTTCAGATTTGTGTTTGAGTATTTTCACCTGGTCTTCTTTAAAAACTCTCTTGTGGTCATTATTGCTCTTTTTACATACTTGCTCCTACAAGCAGCCCATGGCCCAGAAGAGATGGAAGAACGGGGCTTTTAAGCAAAATACTTTTGGTTATTTTTAACTCTTGAGGGAAGGAGTAATGACAATAACAGAATATGTGGAGCAGATAATTCAATTTCAGTTAGTGTGTAGCATTATCTTAAAGGTTATCTGTCCACTGTTAGTTTACCTATAATATCAGTAGGTAGAGAAAGAAGCAAAATGAAGACGTTTAATAACGTCCAAGATACTCATAAACTAGGTCTTCGCAGAATGACTCTTGTCAGATATTTGTACAAGTATATCTTCCACTTGGATATACCCAACTCAGCTTATGCCGCACATTAAAAGCTCACTTGGGTATTTATATTAATAGCCTAACACTAAAATTTCAATAGGAGAATCAGAAAATGACATTAACAAGCCACTTATGGGGAAAAAATACAAATACCCATTAAAATGTTCACCTCATTAGTTATTAAATACATTTAAATTAAAAGAAGATATCATTATTTGCTCATCAAATTCACAAAGATAAAAGATCTTATTCTAAGTGTTGAGAAGAGGGCAGTGAGCTTCTCTGATATAAATAAAAATGAATACAATCTTGATGGAATGTAATCTGAAAATTCTGAGAGAGAAATATTTGAGGATTTTGCACTTTGACCTAGACATTCTGTTACCAGGAAACCACCCCAAGGAAATGATCAGAGAAAAATATAAGTATTTATGTACAAGAACATTTACTGCACTGTTACTAATAAGAAGAAAAAAATTGAACACAACCTAATGCCAAGCACTAGGAAAACATATAAATCAATTTTACTACTTTAGATAAAGTATTGTGCAGTCACTAAAATTGTGTTTTGGAAGACTTTTAGCAACATGGGAAAAGTATGGGTATAATGTTGAGCAAAAGAAGTAGACCCTTCTACTTATGTTAAATTGTGATATATCATACACGTGAAGTAAATCTGGAAAGAAATATACCAGAATATCCTCAGTGATAATATCTGGGTAATGGGATGATAGGCAATATTTATTTTTTCCTTCAAGTTTTATTATATCTTCCAAATGTTCTTTAATGAGCATGTCTTATTTTATAGTAGATTTATATATATATATATATATAAATGTCATACATACTGTCTGAAAATATCCACAATATGTCCTTAGCAAAACAGGGACAGATACCGTCTTAAAAATGACATATAAGGTCTTTTACGATATGTTCTCTACCTACTTCACTAATTTTATTGTTTACCCTTCTCAGATCTCTCCACTTCATTTCGGTCGTGCTGAAACCACTTGCAATCTCCCTGAACGCGCCATGTTTATCTACAGATGCTGGCAGTGTCGGAGGTTGGGGGGGAGCGGTGTGTGTGTGTTTTTCCTGGAATGCCCTGGGCTTGATTTCAGGAGTAGAGACATTCATTCCTTTGGAGAAAAGGCTTGTAAGAACAAGACAGGGCCGAAGGTGGAGAGGGTCTGGGGTGTCAGGCAGAAACCTAGGACAGGAGCTCAGGCAGAGGGGAACAGGGTGGAATTCCATGGATCAGACTCGGGTACCAAGAAACACATTCAGTTAGTAACCAGGGCTACTTAATGCTGAGTCCTCTGCTGCTCACTGCAGCCCTACGACCCCCACTCCTAAGGATGCGGGAGAAGGCCGTATTTTATCTAAAATTGAATTGAATTGAAATTAAATTAAAAAATGACTCGCAATTATCGTGGTCATCATTTATCTTCATGAGAAGGAGTGATGGAGAATGAATATATCCCTCATCCTCACTGAAGAATCATCTAGTTCTCAACATGAGCTTCCCCGCCTTTTTCTTATTGTGGAAAATGAGATCTGCTTGGCACACAGGGGTCAATCCGAGAGGATGCTTGTGGACAGCGATGGTCAGCCTTGTGTCTCTGTGGGCCCCGGGCCCTGTCCAGCTTCCCTTAGGGCTGAAGCGATCACTATCTCTGCACACCTGAAACGCATTCCCTGCACACCAGCTCTGATCTGCATCGTTCTAGCCAGAGGTGCATCCATTCTGTTTAGAGATGTCCCCGGGAAAAGAGATTCTTCTGCTCTTGCGGGGGGGTCAGTTTCCCTTTGGCCAGCCCCTCAGACTCAGCTCCTAGAGTAGCAGCCAGGGATCCCTTATTGAGACCCACACTGTCCTTTAAGGACTTGACTTTAGGTGTGTACTCCTGAGCGCTTTCTTTAAAGACGCCGTTTGCTCTCACACTTTTGTAAGCCACCCTCCACAAGGCGTGCCGCGCTCGGTGTGACCAGGCTCTGACTTGCACTGTCACAGATTGCTTAATAAGTATCTTTTGTATCAGAGGTCAGCAAACCTCCACAAGTAGATGCCGAAGTAAATCAGTCAGCCATCAGCCAACGGTTATTTGACTCGAGTTGTGTGTGGGATTTGGGGAGGGAACAAGGAACCAAAGCAAGAGACGGCATGACAGGTGCGTGCAGACCACTATCATCTGGCATTTGACTAGTCACTAAAAACAGACTTGTTTCCATTTTTCTCTTTCGCTGCTAAAGGGCTAGGCCTGAAAGTGTCCTGCTTAACTTTGGTGATCATATTTCAAAGGAAAAATGGATATGGTCAAAGACATGACATTGAAGCACTAATAAATCGTTTTTTAAGGGAATAATTTAAATGCTATCCATCGCAAGCTACTTGGGTTGAATTTCTTTCTACCAAGGGTAGGAGAATGAGCAAATATTTTTTGACTTTTTACGCAAGCCAGTCAATACCTGAACTAGTTCCTCCCACGAGCGGTTAATGGGAAGGAGTGGCAGAGGCATTCTTTCCTGTCCCTCCTTCTTCAGTGCGGAAGTGTCTATGTGTAAAAGCTGGAACATCACGTATTTTTTTTCCCTTCTACCAAGGGCCTCCTTAAAATGATATTTCCATCCTTTGCACTAGAAAGAAGCAATTACTGCTCCTTCCTTGCCTCCTGTTTTGTTTATAAATAACAGTTGTAATAGTGATGATAGTGGCAGCCTTAGAAGAGTTTCAAAAGAGGATTTAGGCCAACTTGCTCTGTGCAGCTGGAAGAACATCCAGACCCAGGAGCGGCAGAGCATCCTCATCATGACTTTGTAACAGAAACTAGTGATACACGTATGGGGTCTGTTGTTTTGTTTTGTTTCTGGTGCATATGAACTTGTTCCTTGCCACTGGTTTACAGAAGGGGACATGTGGGCAGGCTTGGATGAAGCCATTTTCATTCATCTTGGTCGACATGCTTGCAGTCTGGGTACCTGCCAGCAGACTCGAGGCGGGGCCCCGTGTCCTGGCTTCCCGGGGCGCTGGGCCAGGCTTCCCCCGCCCTGTGGGTAACTGAAGGCAGGGACAGCCCGCGGCCTAGCCCGCCATGTTCCTCGTATTGTAAAAGTAGCTCAGTTAAACCCAGCTGCTCCACTCCCAGCATTTAGCCAAGAGAAATGAAAGCAGACGTCCGCACAAAACACTTGTGTACCATGTTCATACCAACATCATTCACAGTAGCCAAAAAAGGACAGTGATCCAAACGTCCATCAACTGCCGGCTGAGCAAACAACATGGCCCATCCATACAGCAGACTCCCACTCAGCAGTTAAGGGCAGTGCGGTACCCACACACCCGACAGCACGGACGTGCCTCAGAAACGTCATGTTCAGTGAAAGAGGACAGTCCTAAGACGCCATGATTCCACATATATGTGGTGTCCAGAGGAGGCAAATCCAGAGACACAAAGTAGGTTAGGCTGCCACGGGCTGGGGGGTGGGGGGGTGGTGCAAGAAAAAGGAACGACTGTTGATGGCTATGGGGTTTCTTTTGGGGGTGATGTTTGCACAACTCTGTGAACAATACACCAAGAACCACTGAACTGTGCACCTAAGTAGGTGATTTGTACGGTGTATGAATTGCGTCTCAATACAACTGTTATTGGAATAACAGCTCACTTCTCACTCTCCACCCCTTAAATGTGGGCTGGAATAGTGACTTCCTTCCAAAGGGGACAGTACAGAAAGAGGGAGAAAAGGGCCCCTAACGCCACCTCCGCCGGGGGATCAAGATATGATGAGAATGGCCACAGGTAACCCTGTGTGGCCTTCCTCCCCAACATCCACAGCCCTAGTCTAAACACAAGAACAGCATCAGACACATCCCAACTGAGAGACGCTCTGCAGAACACCTGACCAGTACTCCTCAAAACGGTCAAGGTCACTGCAAACAAGGGAAGTCTGAGAAGCTGCCACAGCCAAGGGGAGCCACAGGAACCATGATGAGAACATGGAGTGTGGTGTCCTGGATGGGCTCCTGGTGCAGAAAGAGGACATTAGGTGCCAACGGAGGAGTATGGGCTTTAATAATAATATACATATCAACTTTGGCCCATTAATTATGACAAAGGTACCATACTGTTGTGAAGTGTTACTATCAGAGGAGACTGGGTGTTACCTAACCTCCCTGTGCCTCAGTTTCCTCATCTCTAAAGTGGGGATGAAAAAACCCACCTTAGTGATTTGGGGGATTTAAATGATTTAAGCCATTTTAGATATAATGCTTGAACAGTGATTGACAAATAGTAAGTGATCAGTGAATGTCAGCTTTTATGATTACTGCAGTTACTCACACTTTCAGGTATTTTATTTTAAAATGAGAGAGAGATGAAGAAAAAAAGGACCTAGTGCAACTTCTAAGGCTGACTTTGATTAGAGGTTCAAACATGCTGTCCTTTCACAACGTGTATTAAGAAAATAACGGCCTGTTTCACAGGGAGGTGATAGGGAATTAAACATGTAGGTACGTTTTTCTCCTTAAATCATCTGTTTTAGATGGGATCTAAAGGAAATGACATAAAAACTACATCCAAGGGGGAAAAGATAAAGTCAGTACCTTATTTTGAATACAAAATTAGTAGGGGACAAATAAATGAGAAATGAACTATTCCCTCCCATAAAACCTCTTGCTAGGAGAAGTAAATAGAAAAAGTAATGAATTTTAATTATAGTTTTTTCACTGTCACTCATCTTCATCCAGTGGCCGTCCCCAGGAACAGCAAAAACTCAACAGGCACCTGCCCCAGGGAATGCTACATATAGAAGCAGCCAGAGGCTCTAAATATGATTAGTCCCCAAGTTAAAAACACTCAGCTTACAAATATTACATATATACAAAAAGTTCAATCATTAATTACTGAATGCCCAGTTACATTTAAATTTCAGATAAACAACGAATACTTTCTTAGTATACATATGTCTCAAATATTGCATGGGACATACTTACACTGAATAATTATGTGCTGTTTATCTGAAATTTAAATGTAACTGGGTGTCCTGCATTTTTATCTGCAAATCTGGCAACCCTACCCAAGGATAATTATGTTTTTCAATGTTTATTAGAGTTTCTTTCTACAATTATCATAAGAAACTTAGAAAAAATTAACAGAAGCCCCTCTGAACATTTCCTAAGTGGTGATGCTGTGAACCATAGTGAGGACGCTTGCTTTCTGTCAGAGATCACTGACTTACAGGAGGAAAAAAAATAGAAGTTATGACAATTAGCTCTTTGAAGAAATAGAAAGTTATCATCAGGTTTCTCATCTAAATCCAAGAAAGAAAGCATATTAAATAATAATTTAGAGATTGTTACCAGAAAGAGGGAGAAAATGTGAGTGAATGAAAGAGGAATAGGGAGGGCAGCAGACGCAGAGTCAGAGAGAGGCACGCAGAGCAGAGAGAGAAAGACAAACTGAAGGGCAGAGGAGTGAGCGAAAGGCCAGGGGAGGGAGGCCGGAGAGCCAGGCCCGCGCGCTCTGAGCTGCGCGCTGATGGGGGCGCCGCGCTGGTGGGAGGCCGCGGTCTGCCCCGAGTGGCCCGCAGCACCGCGGGGCTGTCTGTGGGGCAGTGGTCCTAACAGCTGGGCATCCTCTCCCTCAGGCCCAGATGCAATTAAACTGAGGGTTGGATGAGTAGGAATCCTACGTACCCTGCCGCCAAAGAGTCCTGTGCTCTCAGCTGAGGTGACACTGTTGCAAAGGAAGGGAGGAGGGGAAGGGAAGTAAAGGGAACGAGAGGGGAGGGGAGGGGAAGGGGAAGAAAAGGGAGAAGGAAGAATCCTTCCTGGGAGGGAGGAATGGAAGGAGGGAGGAAGAAAAGATGCCCAACTTTCTCTTTAGTTCTGTGTAATTTTTTACCTACATCAGCAAAAGACTTTTAAAAAAATTGACAATCTCGAGTTTGGTTTGGGAATTAAATCTCTCTCTCTCTCTGTCTCTCCCTCTCTCTCTCTCCCACACACACACCCGTGATCTCACACCACCACGTGTTGGACCCTGACTCAGTGCAGCTCCCTTTCAGCAACCTTGAACCTGGCTCAGGTGAAAAAGAGCTGAGTCACCAAACCTCAGGCATAATTCAAGTCATCCGTTTATAAATCATAAAGATTTAATTGCACATTAAATCGTCAACAGGCCTGAAGAGTCGTACTCTGAGAAAAGATATTGAGCTTGTTGTGTCATTCAAAGAATGAAAAATGGTGTAATAGCAGTTTACCACTAAGGATGGGGTCCATCTATCTTTTTAAGAAAACACAGATAGGGAAGTTTAAGAGGATAATTTCCTTATGTAACATGGAAGTAAGAAATAAATGTGGTCCTGGGTAAGTGCAGATGTATGAAAACTCTTTTCTTATATGTGCCCTAGTTCTTGGAAGAGAGAACGCCTAATGTCAAGAGGCAAGAATGGTGAGAGTTGTGTTTGGGGTTGTTTAATTTAGAAGGAAGCCTGGACAAGAGCCAATAAATTTCTTGGCTCTAAATATGACCCTGGTGACATGCTTCATTTTGATTTCTGAGATTAATTAATTATGGGAAAAATCTTAGAATTTATTTAAAGGGTCACAGGGGACAAGTCCTACACCAGTAGAGGGGTTTGGTCTGAGACTGAGGCGTTCCAAGACAGGCTGACTGGCATGTGGTAAATCACTAGGAAATAGCTAATGGCTAGAACTCTTGTTTTGCAAAGTACAAGGGAGAGACTATTCTTGATACCACGGTAGAGATCATTAGAACCTTGACAAACTTTTTTGGGAAAGAACATGGCGTGAAGTGAGAATGGGAGACTTTCCCGAATTGCTCAGCACTGTGTCTCTAGCACCTAGCACAGTGCCTGGCATATGTATGTATAATAAAGGAATGGTTTTATTGACCAAGCGGTTTTGCATGATCAAAACTTTAAATGGAAGAGAGCAAATTCAGGAGTGGCTTCATATTCTGATCAGTGGAAGATCAAGAAAAAGTTTCAGGGAAGAAAGAAACGCAAGTCCTTTACTAGATTGGAACTGGTTTTAAAAATTTAGGTTCCTTTCGCCTTTGTCCAAGATGATGGCAAAAGGGGCTGGAAAAGTCAGTGCGGCAGAAAGAAGCATCAGACTTTAGCGACGGAGGAACACTTCCTTTGAACTGTCAAACGCAGGGGTGAAGATTTATTTTTTGTCTCTCTATGTCTGAGGAGAGTTTCGCATACTCCATTTGCTTTTCAATATTTGTTGTAAACTATAGAATATTTTGAGAGATTTTCCTACCATGAAATACACCCCCAAAACACATTTAAAAAAAAAAAAAGGAAAAGTATAAAATCCAAGCAAAATATCTCATCTAGACAGCTCAATTTTAGCTCCATCCTCTTTCCTCATTAGTCTGAGGTTTTCTGCAAAGATAATAAAAATATGACAAAGTCACATGTCCAGTCACACACTCAATCTTTCTCAACTTCCTTCTTTATCTCATGCCTCTCCTCTGCTGGAATCCGTTTACAACTTCTGATTTTTTTTTTAAGTTGTACTAATAGTTTGTCTCCTGAAGTCATATTAATAATTTGCTCCATATCTTAACTACTTTTGCCAAAAAAAATCTTTAGCCATCATTTCATTCTTTTTTTAACTACCAAATGTGCCTTGCTTAATCTGCCTGTAACTCCAGACTCTGCAGCTTTCCACATACGTTGCTTCACATTTTCCTATGAAAAAAGAGATCACTTTTTTAGAATTGCCATCCTATAAATGTTATTTTTCTCACCAAAAAAAAAAAAAAAAAAAAAAATCCTGCTGAAGCTAAATCCGTCCCCACCAAGAACATCTGTTTAGGTAAACAAATCCTCAAATACACAATGTTTTCTCTTTGGTATAAGTGACAGTTTTGAGGAAAGCAATCAAGTAATTCTTAAAACTTAAAAAGTAAATAGCTATAGTTTAATTCAAAATCATTAAGTTTTCAGCTATAGCAATGAGTTATATTCTGTAATATCTACTCTTCTACAAAAAAACTGCTCAGTATAATAAAACTCTGAAAAATACCTTATTACTTACTAACGATTACTGTCCCACGAATGCTATCGCACTGATGCCAAGGTTAAGACTTTCACTTTTGTGTGTAGCAGTAAGTGGAAAAGAGGGCTTCAGTTCTTCTGTCTAATTTAGGAGACTATTTATCCAGCAGTCACACTTTTTTGGCGCTGCGTGGGGATACAGGTGCAGTTCCTTTCTAGATTTCACATTGTCTGGAATGTTCCATGTTTTGATCCAAAGTATACTTTATGTTCCACAAGTGAGAGGAAGAGCCCGGAGGCCTGGATTATTCTCCAAAAGTAATTCTGCAGTTTGTAAAAAGTGATTTACTTTAGAAAACTCAGTGTTTGACCTATTTCCTTCACATTTTCATGATCAATGGGATTCTCTGCCCCATGGCTCCCCATCCTGTGCTAAACAGAAAAGTGAGACATAAATTTCTGGAAAGTTCAGAAAAATATCAGGAAAAAAAAAAAAATCACTGGTCTTCCAAACTCCAGAGATAAGATCTCTTAACAATGTGAGGTATTCGTCTTCAGATTGTTAGTCAATTTTAGATTTTGTGAAAGTTTTGCATCTGCTTTTGGTAAGTAATATACTGCATGCCTTTCATTTTCTACTTCCTGAGATGGGAAAACAGTTTTATTAGCCTCCAGGTCTCCTCAAAAAAGTCCTGAGTTTCATTATGTGAAAACTGAGGGAGTAGAGGGGTAGATTCAGTTAAAACAGGGGTGCATGGAAGGAAGTTCACCTCGAGACAGTATGTACAAATTGATGGTGCCCCAAATACATGGCACAAAGCTTACAGTGCTTTGAATTTCTGCAGAATTTTGAAATTGCTTGAATAAATTTCACCCTGTGAACCCTACTAAAGCCTCTCCAGTACATATATATTTTTATGGTCTGAAAGGTTATCTATGGGCTTGGAAGTATTCAGTTAAGTATTAGGGTGTAAGAAATGTTCTTTGGTATCAGTATTCTAGGTTTAAATGATGAGTAGTAATAAATATTTTCAAAAAAACTTTTTAATTTGAATAAAATCACGGCAAATAAATTAGTTCCCTCAAAATATAACCAAGGAATAGCGATCAAAGCCAGAAATACTTTATCTTATGATGTCTTTAGGCTCTGTAAACTATTATATTTCAATATTTAATCATTTTTGAAGACAAGCATTTACTTCCTTTCAAAATTAAACAAACAAACATGAAGTCTCACTTTAGTGTGGTTGGCGGTTGGTTTGATTTGGTTTTTAATAATCAATGCCCTGCCCTGATGGTCTGGTCCTAGGAATTTTCATCACAATTTTTAACTCAATTTATTAAAATGACAGCACGTGTCACTTTTGCTCTTTTTGTCCACTAAACATCAGCTAATTCTTTAAACTGGGATTTTTTTTTTTTTTTACAAAGATCCAGAAACAGAGAGAAGGGGCTATTTGTTGCTAAATGTAATGGAATACATTGTAATCATATTTTCATAAGTAACTTGCAAATCTGGACTGCAATTTCCTAACAAATATTACTGGATTTCTCAGGCAACTGGCTTCAGAAATTACACTCTCTCCCACAATACAAAAAAATAATGTCACAAAGGTGAATTCTAAGATACATATTGACAATAAAGAGCCGTAAGCACACAGTGGGCAAAAGTCCTAGCAAACTTGAAAAATATTTAACTGAACAATAATGGAGCAATGCCAAATGCTAAAAGTCACCAAAGATAATTTTAATTGTTGTAGATATAATGGTGTTCAATGACAGCTGTTTTGGAACAAAAAGGTTATTTCCTGCAAATTTCAGTAATTTTTCTCCTAAAATAAACTCTCATTGATTGTCAAAACTACCAATTGTCCTTAATGGCAAATGGACACCCAGATTGGCTAATACCTTTGAATATGGAGTCACCACGACATGTTGATTTGTAAACAATATCTGGAGGAAAAATTAAAAAGACATAATGTAGCCGTGTTATTTCTCCCTATGGAGATATTACAAGACTCTTATGTAAGAGAAGTAGTTGAAAAAAAAATATCTAAAGCAAAAAGTACTTACGAACTGAATGTTGCAACTTTCCCAGTAAACACAGCTTCCTCTCTCCTTCCCCTGTCTTTTTTTGGAAATGACAAGAATAAGCTTTTTGAAAAACTGAATTTTGCTAAATTATACATTAAAAATAGTAGTTAGTTCACAAAAGAGATTTAACATATTAGTCAATAAAAATTTATCTTGTGAGCTGGCCCAGCAGTATTAGAATCAGCTACTTTAAATGCTGTGTTTATTTACATGTTACAAGTCTGTTTTTGAGTTTATCTGACACAAGGTTATACTTTTATATGTTAGGCTTAATGGTCCACTGCTATTTTTTGTTCTGATACATTTTTGAAGTTTGTCAGCTACTTGAGTAAAAGTAATGTGGGGAAATACAAAGAGGGTGTATTTCTTTTTCTTAAATCTAGAGACCCAGTCATTCAGTTCATTTATTATTAACCCATTTGATGTTGCTTCAACTTTTTTTAATTGAGAAAGTTAATATGTATTCATTATTTTTAAAATTGGAAAGTTCTGAAAAAGACAAAGAATAACAATCACTTTGAATACATCCCATCACAATAACCACTGTTAAAACAGAAACATTTTTTTCTAGGCATTTTTCTGTACATGTGCATGTAAATATTTTTTAACACGATGGGCAAAGCGTTGTTTTTCTTTTTCTCTCTTTTTTTCTTTCTTTTTTTTTTTTTTTAAGATTTTAGTTACCAGTTTAGCAATGATGAAAAAAGAACTGAAAACTTAAAAAGAGCCCCTCTTGTTCTGGGGTACCATAAGGATTCCCATTACTATTAGATATTTAAGAATTTCTTTTCTTTTCTTTCTTTCTACTTCTGCCTTGTGGGATCCACAGAAGTGAATTATGTATGTTGTTGGGTTGCATTTTAGTATTTCCTACTTAAGTATTCCTTTTAAGAACACTTTGTTTTAAGCAAAATATTTATGTACAGCCTTTTACATACCAAAATAACACATTAAATCTAGATTCTTAAAAGACTGAGAAGTTAAGAGGAAATTTCTATGAGGCTTAGTTTTCTCAAACAAGAAATTAAACATGGAAGTAATTTAATGTAATCACCAGTGTTTACCAATCAAACATTTTAGAACTTAGTCGTTTTGTTTCACTCTCTCGTAGGACACATTGTAAAATGTATTCTGTAGTAATCCAACACTGACCCTAAAAAGAACAGGTCTGTATGTTCTGACATGAAATGACAGATTTATTTATTGAGTGAAAAACTCACAGAACAATGCATTTCAAATAATTCATGCTAAACAACTATAAAAGTGTGTGTGCTAAGGTATATGTGTACTTCGATGTATAGGAGCACGTCAGAAATGCCTCAGTCTGGGAAGGGAAGTGGAAGTGGGGAGGTGGTAAGGGGAACCTTTGCAGTTTATTCTAGATAGTTCTGTATTCCTTCCAACAAAAATAAATTCATGAGTTACTGGTGCAGTTATTTTTAAATGGAAGAAATTAAGGTGACCTAACGTCATACCACCATTTGTGTTGGCTCCTTACGACTCTGAACTCAAGTCCCCTTTGCAACAAGCTAACCTCTTCTAAGAAAGTTGAAAAGTCCCAAAGAAGCCACGTGCACTGCACCGTGTATCTTCCCCACAGCCCTGGCGTCAGTGCCTCGGCCCAGGAAGCCCTGGGTGTCTGTCCTGAATGTAGAAAATAATGACCTAGACCAGGACTTAGAAGCCACTACTCCACCAGAGCAGCAAAACCATTGCCTTTTGGAGAGGGATCTCCAAAGAGCTCCGGTGGGTCTGTGTGCAGTCATTTGTAAGTCCTTTATCACAACAACAACACAAAAAAAATTGCATTTCACTGCCCTTTCTAGTGTAATTACTAGAAGCTCAGTTTAAATAAAATTCAACCACACCTGGCATATATTTTTTGAAAATTAGATTTGGGAGAACTGAAAGCAATCAATTCAGGTACCACAGCAGGTCCACCTAGGAGCACGGGGCACCATTTTTTTCTGTTACGAAAGAAGGAACTCTGGGCACTCCACTGGGGCCCAGCAGCTGATGGAAGGGAAGATATTAGAGCTTGTCATGTGAACGTAGGAAGGGAAAGTGTAAATGCAGCCTGTCCCTGACTGTTAGCCTTCACCATGAACCCAGATAGATAGGACCGGGCTTGATAAGGTGAACAGTACAGTTGTGAATTGTAGCTAAGCAAGAAATCCAGTCGACTTCATCATCAGTTATTCTAATTACATTAATAGATTCCCAAGGGGGAGAAAACTGGATGGACACTTACTGCAGGTGATTTCTTTCCTAAAACATACCAACACAGTACCAAATAGCTGCAGTGATTCCAGCTGACAGCCTCTTTCCAGATCAGTTCTGATCCAGCCACAGAAACGGAAGTCTGGCTAGAAATGCATCAACCCCTTCATTCTGGAGGCTTCTCTTTCTTTCTTTTCACCAGCTCCTTCTCCTTAGCTCATCAACATGTGCAAGCCTCTCTCATCTTAAAAAAAAAATTTTGGGGGGGGGGATGTAATTAGGTTTATTTATCTTTTTGATGGAAGTACTGGAGATTGAACCCAGGACCTCATTCATGCTGAGCACATGCTGCACCACTGAGCTGTCCCCTCCCCACCACCTTGCTTAGACTCAGCTTCTCCTTTGTAAAATCTACCCTCTTTCCTTCACTGACAAACATCCCTATAAAGCCATCTACGTTCTTTATCTGCATTTCTTCACCCATGTCTGGTAACCAGCAATGGCTGAGAGGCTGGACCCAGGAGCTAGGGACAGCTGAGTTATCGTCAGCCTGTTGCAGACTAGTTGTATGACTCTGGTCAAGGCCTTTCGGTGCCTCAATTTATTCGTCTGTAACATGAGGGAAATGCATTCCTATCGCAGAGAAGCCGCACTGAAGATTCAATGACGCATAGTAGGTGCTCAGTAAACATTCCTGACTGACGTGGCTTCAGCCACTATCTCGTCTTTCACCAAAGTTACCGGCCCATCTTAGCTGGGGTTCCTTGTGTGTCTGAGAGTGTTATTTGCTCTCTCCCTTTGGCCTTCATGATACCAGGCTTTCCTCATTTTCCCCGTTTCTACTTCTCCCGCTGCTACAGGAGTGGGAGCCGATTGTCCAAGGACATCTTCACGTGGAAACCCCCGCAGATCCCAAAACTCAGCACATCTCATACTCAGCCCATCAGTCGCTCAAGTCGGGGACCTGAGCAAGTCTTTTTCTTTTCTTTTCTTTTTTTTTTTTAATTTTTAAGGGTCTTGGACTCTGCTTCCTAAATGTTTGTGTTTGGCTGCACTGTACCCATCCTTCAAGATTAAGCTCAGTTATTACATCTTTGAGAGGCCTCCCGCTTTACCAGTCCCTCCCCAACTTGAGTTAGACTCCTCCCCTTTCTCTGTAACCCCTCTTTCTTTGTACTTACCCATTGCAGTCTACTTTTTAAATACTCACCTGTCTCCTCTACAGGACTGCCAGCTCCCTAACAGCAGGACTTTTGCCTTTCAGCTAACACAGTGTGTGGCAAAGGGGATGTGCTCAGCAGGGATCTGAAAGTGAACCCCCCTTACCCCACCACCCCCACCCCGCGCCCCGGTCCAGCCTGGTTAATTCCTTTGATATTTCAGGCGCACTACTGATGGCCTAGAATTTAGCCAAATGATGGGGGGGGGGGGAGCTCGATGACATTGCAGACAACTTACAAAATAGTAAGTCTCTTCCTAGATAAGTAAGAGTTAACTATACACTAGAGTTCAAGGGAGCCTTGCCAAGTCAATAAATGACTTGGTGTTTACTGGATACCAACTGTTTTCCCCATACACTGAATATGTTTACTATTTCCATTGGTCACATTTCTTCCTGAGGGTAACTGAAATTAAACTTTTTTTTCTTTTTTTCGTGAGAAGAAAGAGATTCTTTCATTAAGATATATCACCTTAAATGATGGCCTTCGAACACTTGAAGAGGTAGCTCTTCTGTCTTGATTGGGACTTGGACTGTGTAATTCACAGGACAGAGAACAACATTAAAACACCCTGGCCTTGGATTCTGAGTTCTAACAAAATTTTTCGGTTTACTACATCTGACCTTTTCAATATAGCAATGGTTCTCAAATTTTAGTATGCATAAAAAATGCACACGAGTCAGGGAAGGAGAGAAAGAACCAAGATTAGGAATCATGATGAGAGCCTGGCAATACTTGAAATCTTCCCATTTTTTATAGGAAAAACTTTTTCATGTATGATTTGTGTAGTTAAAAATAAAGCTTCAGGTGTCATCAGGGTGTGTCTTACATTTAAGTCATGAGCTCAACCAGGTGGTTCTAGTTAGTCTAGGAATCCTGGATTCCACCTTTCTAGGACTGGAAACAAAGACAAAAACAAAGACATTAAGTGTTTGCTGGGCAGCCAGCTTTGAGAACCACTGATTACTGATTTTTTTTATAAGGAAACACTTCGAGGAATCATGAAAGTTAGCAGTAAATACTCTTTCACAAACAAACAAACAAATAGGCAAAGTAGAAAAAAAATTTTCTGAAGAAAATTAGCAGCTTACCAATCCTTAACAGTAAAATAATTGCTAGTATGCCAGAATTGTGGGATTTATCTTGGAAGTTACTGCTAATTATATCATATTTTTAACCTCAGCTTCCCTTCTTTGACAGTAGAATTAAGGGCCTATTAAATTCTGTGGTTACTTGTCAGTATCTAATCTTTAGGAATCACAAATAAACAAAATCGCCCTTTTTCATTGATTCACTGAGTAGCTAATATATTTATTTATTGAGTACCTAATATACATCAAGCACACAGGTTATTTTGTATGTAAAGTGCCAGGATTTGAGCGTTCTTCCTGTTTGTAACACTTATTTTGAACATAATGATAATTCACTAAGTGTGTGTTGACTCACTGATTAAATATAGTGTAGAAAATACTATTATTTTAGGTCTTTTGAAATCTAGACAAGAATGCCGGCAGAAAAGTTGCATTGTTAGAACGAGTATCAGGAAATCCTCTTGGTGGTGGTGGCATCAAATATAAAAACTGCATCGGAGGATCATAATGCAAAGTCAAACAATACGCCGAATCCTTTCTAAACAAAAAAGGCAAGTTTAAAGGAACTGCATAACATACATTTAAACTGGAAATGCACTTTTAAAGATTCATCGGATAATTTTCAACCCAGCTTGCCAAGAGAGGGCCAAAGAGTGTTCTATCTTGGAAAAGAAGCCACTATAGGATTAGAGTAAAATGAAGCGCTTGACTTTTTATCCAAGATCATAGACGGAGTATCTGCATTCACCAGCCTTCCCTACCCTAAGAGCCCGTGCAAATGGTTAACCTCCCTGTTCGTTTATAATGCAATTTTTTCGTGGATTAGAAGACACTTCTTTCAGGTAGAAAAAGTGCATGGCTGGGACTTCAGACCCTCTCTGTCCACTTGGCCAGCCCCTTTGGGTAGAGTTATAACCTGCACAGCAGTCTGCCACCCAGGAAGAGCAGAACGACAAAAACAAGGTAGATGGTGGGGGGAAAGAAAAACGTGCTGGTTGCTATTCAGTAAGGGAAGGATGTAAATAATCCTCTTTTCCTCAACATCATTCTTTTTAGTTGAGATAGAATCCATATACCATAAAATTCACTCCTTTAAACGTACGATTCAGTAGGTTTTAGTGTATTCAACAAAGTTGTACAAGTAACATCACCACTGTCTAATTCCGGAGCATTTCATCACCCCCAAAAGGAACTGTACTCATGAATAATCATCCCCTGGCAACTGCTGATCTTTTTGTCACTACGGATTTGCCTTTTCTGGACATTTGATGTAAGTGGAATCACACAGTATGTAGTCTTTTGTGACTGACTTCTTCCACTTAGCATAATGTTTTTGAGGCTCACACATGTCATAGTATTATCAGCACCTCCTTTTTATTAGTTAGTAATATTCCATTGTATTATATATCACATTGTGCTTATCCATTCATCAATTGATAGACATTTGGATAGTTTCCACTTTTTGGCTACTATGAATAATGATGCTGCATGAACATTGCTATGCAAGTGGTTTGACTTTTTACCAGAAGCTTATATTACTTCTGTAATTTTTTTAGAAAATTAAAAAGAAAAAGTCATAATTTACATAAAAACTCCAAGACTGTGATTTATTTTTCTTTTCTATTTTGCTTTCGTTTTTTCCTCTTAAATTTAAATATCCTTTCATCATTTGGTTGTATTGACTTTAGTTGCCAGCATATTACGATTGTTATTAATTCTGTGGTTTATAGATGTTCAGTTTTTGTTTTATTTAACACTGCCTCCTTTAAGCGTGTTATATGATAGATTTAAATTTTTTTCTTTGAAATGTCTAGTGATATTCTAGGATTAAATGACTGAAAAATCATAGTGAGAATTATGTTCTGTAGAACCAGACTAAGCATTGCCATCAAAGCTAATAATTTGATTTCTGTCATTAATAAACTATGTAAATCATCTAGGCCATTGTAATGCCATTTAGCTAGAGAACAGTTAAAGAGGTCAACCAAATTTATCTTTTTAAAACCCTGTACTTGGAAGCATCAACTTCTTACTATTGGAGGAATAAAATAATTTTTAAAACAATTCTGCATCATAGGTGAAGGTGTGCAGAAATTGACCTAAAAGATTGGCCTACTAAAATTTCACTGAGAGAAATAAATGGATAGTTATAGGAGATTAAAATCAAAAGATACTTTAGGAAGGAAAAAATATCTATGTATCCATGTTATGTGGTAGGAAAAGTTGCTGCCAATGTAATGTCAATAAACAAAGTGTTACCTGTCATCTCCCAACTCCCGCCCTCCCTTCTCCCACGAGGGTAGGAAAGTTTCTAAATGTATAAATGCAATTTGTGATCAACCTACCAGTTACTCAAACATTTAAAATGCAGTTAAAAATGCAAAACAGAAGGGAAAAGTCTACCCTGTGCCAAAGTGTCATCCCCAGAAAAGGGATCCAAATTTCCTGCGTTAGAGGAATGAAAAATGCGCTTGTACATATGAGGCCCGGGGCTGACCAGCCGGCAGCCAGGCAGAGAGCTGCTGGGCGGCCACGGCCTCTTAGTCCACACCCTCCACCTTCAGGCATCTCAGGAATAGGCACCTCCGTGCCTGGAAACCTCTTCTGTTAAAAGAGACAAGGGGGATTTTATTCCTGGAATATCACAGGGGGAACAGAGTAGCTGAAATCACTCTAATAGGAAGCTCAGCTCTTGGGCCTTTGGCTCAAACTTCTCAGTCCTCCACCTGCTCAACAAAGAAATTGTGTTATCAGTAGTAGCAGTTTTGTGAGCAAAGTTGGCACATGGGGCCAAATGTTCAAAACAAAATTATATTTATAAAACCAGAAGGGCTTGGGGCTACCTAAGTAAGGCTCAAATCAGAAGCCGAGCCTGGAAAATTACGTAAGGGATATTAATCAACTTTGTAGAGATGAATGACGAAAATACAACGTCTAGAGGTGACTGGATTTATGGCACTACCATCGTTTCAGTGATAAAAACGTGATGAGTGCCTACCACTCATCATGTGTCAGGTACAACACGAGCCAGGGTCACAATAGCGAACAGATAATCCCTGCCTTAGAGGCGACGGGAAACCTCTGTTTTTTGCTGTGAACCTAATGCTGCTCTAAAATAATCAAGTCTTTTTTAAAAATTGCTGCCTTCATAGAGTTTACATGCTAGCGTGGGAGACAATCAATCAATAAACAAAAGTCAAAATATAATTTCAGATAGTGAGTCATGGTAGGAAGAAAAAATTGACAGAGAATAAAGAACGACAGTGATGGTGGACCTCTTGACGAGGTGACATTTGAATTATTTACTTAACAGTAAGCTTGGGTTTGCAAGTCAAACACTCGGTAATCAATCATTCAGCAAACATTGATTGCCCACTTACTTGGTTTCAGGCCTTCTAGGGCAGTAGGTCCTGGACGGAAAAAGATCAATAAACCAAGGCTTCTGCTGTCAAGGCACCTACATCTTAGTAGGGGAAGGGGCAGACACTTGACGAGCACGCGAGCGTCGTGGTTTTGTTTTTGTTTTGAGGGTTTTGTTTGTGGTGGTGGAGGTGGTAGCAACTGAAACTACCATCACTGCTTTTCTGCAGGTCCAAGATCCTTGCCCATTTCTCAGCCTGGACACGTTGGCGTCCTTAGGTCCTGGAACTCTGGAAGGTGCAGACGGTGGTCCCCTCCACAGTGAACATGTTTTACAAGTCATCCATGATAAACACTGAGTTGAGAAAATTTCAGCAGAGAAACGTTTCTGATAGATCCACAATCTACCAGTCCAAATCGTTTGAACCAACTTTTAAATAGAAGACTTAAGGACAACATTTTAAAATACTTTGAAAGTTTTATGCTGAAATGCGTTTTGGGGATTTACAGAATTATACAGACAAAGGAGGCGGGTGAGGATATGGGTGAAACCGGGTTATGGATACAAGGGGGATTCATTACACTATTCTGTCTACTTCTATGTTTGTCTAATGTTTTGCATCATAAAAAATTTTGTTTTAGTTTTGTGTGACAAAGCCTAGGCCTATAAATTCACATAGGTGTCATGAGAAAACCATTTTTATACAGAAATCTGAGGTTTATAGCTATTTCAAAATATACTTATGAGAAGTGATTTTTTACACGCAAGAAAGGTAAGAGTATCCGTGTAAACGGATGATTAAAAATGATGCATATATGAAAAAAAAACCCTTCAATTTAGCATCCAAAATGTGTTTCAATAAATTAGCTAGTAACTATCAGCAAAAAACATTCTCATTGCTTCCACCTAGTTGATAAACATTTACTGAGTTCCTACTAGGAGCCTGACTTGGCACTTCCTTGTGTTATCTCACTGATGAGATTACGAGATTCTATTTCCATTTTATAGATGAGGAAACCAAGCCTCAGAGAGAGGCTCCTGCTCAAGGTCCCAGTGAGCAGAGATAAGCTCGGGCTCTCTGCATTCTACCAGTGCTTAATTACAACCAGAATCTTACAAGGAAAAGACAAACAGAAGGCAGGCTAACTTTCCTGTCCTGAAGACTCTCCCAGGCATTCCCCTTCTCCTGACATCCAGGATTCTGCTTCCTACTTCCTGATGCCTACAGGCCCGTCCGATTTGCAAAATACATCAAATTTAAGGGGGGAAAGTGGAGAAAAATTGATAAAGGGCCGAAAGCTCTTTTTTTGTGTTCCCTGAAAGTCAAAAGGATTTTTGAACATTTAAAAGATGTTTCCAAACCGTTAAAAGTTTAAACTTTAAACAGTCTAACGCAAAGCTACTGAAATTAACCAAATGGAATTTCTTTGGAATTAAATATCATTATAGGTGCTTACAAAGTATGAGAAATAAAATATTTTCAAAAACAAGGAATCATTTCTTCAATATTAAAGAAAAGTGTAATATGGAAGAAATGGCCTTAAAATTATGTCTCTTTCAATTCTTTCAAGTTATCTTAAAAGAGCTCTAAAATGGGGTATTAAGAAAAAAAATACAAATTTTGGTATATTCTTCATATTTTTTATTTTGAATCAATACATAGCTGTATTATATTGTAACATAAGGATCTGTATATAACCAAGTACTTACTTTTTCTTTTAAGTGGGTGAGGTAATTTTAGGTTTATTTATTTATTTATTCTTTTTTTTTTTTTTTCAAATAGAGGAACTGGGAATTGAACCCAGGACCTCATGCATGCTAGGCATGCACTCTACCACTGAGCTATACTCTTCCCCCACCCCAAGTATTTACTTTTAATAAAATAACCCAGCAAAATGTTTTCATATTTACAGCCAATCACTCAAAACAGAAATAGAATGCTAAGTTAAGCAGAGAGGTATCATGAAAGGATCAAGCAATTTGAAATCAGAAGAAATGGGTTATAAGCCTGGCTTTGGTACCTAAGACCTTTTAAAAAATGAGCAAGTCATTTGGTGAGGGACAGGACAAGAGAAGACCTAAACAGCAAGAGTAGGTGAAAAGGACCTTAATAACACTCAAAGTAAAATTGGGAGATTGCAGGCAAGTTTCATAACTAGATTTAAAAATCAAGTATGGGAACATAATAGAGTAATTCATAAAGTAGATGGATTTCTCTGTGTGTGTCTGTCTATGTGTGTGTCTGTGTGTGTTTTTAACCTACTCAACATGTTGAACTGGTTATAATTTTTTTAAATTTTAAACTAAGATCTTCTAAATCTCCTGAGAATTTATAATGTCTAGAGATTGATAAATGGTATCTCAGGTAAAGAGGAGGAGCAGTCAGAGCCATGACTGCACACAGCTTTTATAAATACGTGACCCCCCCCAACCATTGGATGACTGGAAATACAGCACATTAATTTTCACAAATTCAATCTGCAAATGGTTAAATGCTAATCGTTAAACAGCACTGTTAGTGCTGACAGTCTGTTTTGCCAGATGCCTGGAAAATGTTTTTTATCATTTAAAAAATTTCCCCTAAAAAGTAATATACCAGTATTTAAAAATACCTGAGATCTGTCAGTAGAGCTAGTTTAAGTAGAGCTGGAGTAAAATGGAATGAACTCAGGGAAGGCCAACTCCCACTGCTAGACCTGCACTTCCTTCCTAATATAATAAACATAGTATGCAATTACAAACCTGGGAGCAAAGTCCCCCGGGTGGGAGAAAAGCAAATATGTCTGCAGATCTCAAATGAGATAAAAACTGAGCATTAACTGCAAAAACAAACAAACAAACAAAAAACACAGGTTCCCCAGGCCCACACATCAATATTTGGAAGAAGTCCTTGTAGTTGGGGAAAACTGGAAGAGGCACAGTCTTTTATGTCTAGAAACTACAAGTGGGTTCAACTGCATGTGTGCACTGCTGCAGGGTGGAGACCACATGCTGTTTATCAAATTAGCCCCGGTACTTAGCAGAAGGCCTGGCACAAAATAAGCACTCAATACAACTCTGTGGAATGAAAGAATTCTGCAAGTGTAGTATATACAGTATTTTCCCAACTTTTAAAAGTGTGGCCCTACCGTAAGAAACACATCTTACACAACGAACACACATACTTACATAACACAGAAGTTATGACGCCAACACCTTCCTTAATTTTGGAGGTGCATTCTACAGTTTGTTTCCTTCTGTATAATTTGACTTACAAAAAATAGTTATGACCCACTAAATTGATTTTATAATCCACTAATGGATCAAGACCAGTAGTTTAAAGAACAGATTTATACTATTTCTGTTTATATTGCTTACCTTCTTACATTTATAGGCTTCACTATCGCTGACTTTTAAAAATTGTTTTGTGTTTTGTGGGAGAGGTAATTAGACTGATGGATGGACGGATGGATGTCCTGGATTGAATCCAGGACCTCATGCTTCTTAAGTACACACTCTACCACTAAGCTATACCCTCCCCCTATAGTTCACTTTTTTAAATCACAAATTTTTTTTTTTATCTGGGAGGAAGTTTAAAAAAGTATTCAGATCAACTCTAGAGTGGTGCACAGTAACGAGTTCACTGTGGTGGAGCACTCTTTAGTCAATATTGTTGAATTATGGGTATTCCCCACCAAAAGCAGGTTGGCCCCACCTCACACCACACACAAGATTTAACTTCAACTGGATCACAGATCTAAATATAAGAGCTAAGCCTATCAATGTGTGGTTTCCAGAGGTGAGAGGTGGGAGGAGGGGGAGTTGAAGGAAGGTGGTCAAAAGGTATTTCCAGTTATAAAATAATTTGGGACTAGAGATAATGAATGTTCACTAAACTTGGGACAGTCATTTCATGATGAATGTCAGTCAAATCATTATGCTGTACACCTTAAAATTACACAGTGCTGTATGTCAATTACACCTCAGTAAAACTGGGAGAAGAAATAATTTAGAACCAGAGATGTAATATACAGCATGATGGCTATAGTTAACACTGCCCTATGACATACAGAAAGTTACTAAGAGACTAAAACCAAAGCGTTCTCATCACAAGGAGAAAAATTTTCTCTTTACTGTATCTATATGAGATAATGGATGCTAACTAAACCTACTGTGCTCATTGTTTCACAGTACGTGTAAATCAAGTCGCATGCTGTGCACTTTAAACTTACACAGTACAGCACATCGATTACTTCTCAATAAAACTTAAGAAAAGAACCTGTCAACGAACTAAAAACCATTGAATTGTACATTTAACATGTATGGAACTTAAATTTTAGATTTTGTAAACTATACTTCAGTGAAGCTATTTAATAATAATTTTTAAAAAAGCAGACTGGGATTCTGGGGTGCTCTGGAAGTAGGCTGCATGCAGGACTTCTGTGCCCGGATGTAGAAAGCTGAGCCCTGTCAATCTGAAATGGCAGGTGAAGGAATGCGTGTTTCAATGGTCTATAAAATGGTCTTCTTTGAAGTCCTTATATAGCTTTGGCTCTTAACTTCTTATTGTAGGGGACGAGTGGAGTACCTGAATCTCTGAAGCTTCCCTGAGGTGATAACTGTCCTCATAATATTTTACTTTGAACTACAAATCAGGACCATCTGCATTAGAGGAAAAAAACTAGCCACGCGCAGCAAATGAAGACGCTAAAGGACTGGAGAGCATCTGACAAGCGTCTTTATTCAGCTTTGCCTCCCCCAGGAGGGCCAGGCCTGGAGCAGGATGTTCAGTCATTGAGACTGAAAAAAAGGCAAGAAAAGTAAGGCCTTCAGTCCAGAAGACCAGACACTTTCCGGTTGGGCATCTATGGAACCCCTCTGGGCCGGTCAGGATAAAGGGAGCAGCAGGAGCCGAAGCTGTCCGGAGTCCGCCAAGTCCATGCACCGGGGCAGCACATCCCCAAACTGCCCGTCAAACGCCGCAACTTGAGCGTCCCGCGCCCCGCCCCGCCCCCACCCGACGTGTCCGCGTCCCTCAGCGTAAGAAACACAGCTGAAGAATTTTTTAAGTTCTGTCAATGAGTTTGAATACTTAAATTTTTTACAACTAAAACTTTGTCACTTTAAGTGACTCATGAATACCCGTGTGAAGTACAAATGTGAAAGGGGGGCGCTGAAAGTGTGCCGTGCCATCGGGTATGGAATAAAAACCAGGTGTCCTAAATATGCTTTAATTTCTTTCTTTTCTTTTTCTTCTTCCTTACTTTCTTTTTTTTTTTTTTTAATAAAGTCATTGAAAAGAAATTGAAAATTAAGCCAGACCCGCGGACCTCTGCGCGAAAGCGACACACGCGGGCCTGGGGAGGGCGGGCGGCTCCGGAATCCCACACCTCGGCTCTCCCCGACGTGACCGTGGGCATCTTTCTGGGCTCCGGCCGGTCCCTCCTGAGTAAAATGGGACCATTTCTGGGCCGCCTCCCAGCGGTGGTTGTGAGGAACAAGCGAGGCCAGGCGCAGAGTAGGCGCTCCAGAGAAGGTGGGCCCGGCGGGCAGGGGTCCTACTGTGCGCAGGGCGGCGGCGCCCAGGCCGCTCCCCGCCCCCGCGCCCCCGCGCCCCCGCCCCCGCCCGCCCCCGGCCCGGCCCGGCTTGGCCCGGCCGCTGCAGGCGGGGCCGACCGCACTCGGAGCCCGGGCCGGAGCAGCCGCCTGGAGCGCTCGGGTCGGCCGCCCGGACACCGGAGCGGGGCGCCAGGCACCGCCGCAGGTCAGAGTCGGGCTGCCCGCGGCGCTCGGGGCAGCGGCCCCCGGGGCGGGGGCGCGGGCCCGTGTGAGGAGGGGGCGCGCCGAGGGGCCCGGGGCCGCGGAGGGTCGGGCGGAAGGACGCGGGCTGAGGCGCGCTCACAGGAGCCGGGCCGAAGCGGTCTCGGGCTGAGGGGCCTGGGGAGGAGGGGTCGCGGTCCGAGGGCACCGGGGTGACAGGTCGCCGCCGAGGGGCGCGCCCTGAGGAGACGTCCCGGCGCAGAGCGAGCAAACCGGGCGGCGAGGGGCACCGGCCGCGGTGTGACGGGCGGCGGTCCGCACCCGGGGACGCGAGCCCGTGCGCCCCGGGCGGCCGGGGCCGAACCCCTCGGCGCGCGCCTGCCTCGGGTCCGACAGCACGGGGGTCCCTGAACCCGGCGGAGGTGCGCGGGCGTCCGAGAGACCCCGTGCGGGTGCGTCCGGCGGCCCCGGAGTCCGGCTGGGTCTCCGGCACCCGCGGGGTGACCACTATGGGGTTGTGGTGACAGAAGCCTGGGGGCGCACTGTGGGTCCCCCAGCCCCGGTGCCCTTAAGCACCGTGCTGGCCCTGAGCCGAGTGGAGAGGCTGGGGATGTGGCCTGGCTTCCCCCGGTGGCCGGGGATGGAGAGCGCGGCCCCCTCCCTCCCCCGCGGTAGTTGGGAAGGTGGCCTGAGCGCGCTGTCTCCTACACGTGCCCGGCTCACCTGCCGCTCGTTGGAGCCTAACTAGGGTAGGTAGGGGTAGGCAGCTTCACCGAAGTCACTGGTCCCTCCGTGTAGGGGGTGGAAACTGGGTGTGTAGTTGTGGTACTTTCTGCCTTGGTATTTGGGGAGGAGCCTAAGTAAGGAGGCAGAAACTGGGAGTAACCTATCTGCTGCTTTTATATAAGGTCAGTTGTTAGGTAAAGAAGGGGCCTTTACCTCTGCTGGCGATCAGAAGGCTGCGTTTCTAAATTCTCCTGAGCTCCCACTGCTTAGGTGAGTCGACTTACTGTAATTGCATTTTGCTGAAATGTGTTGGTGATGCGTCCAGAATTTGCAAGGTGATGATCCTGATGGTCATGATGATGATATTACGTACGTCGTTTTAAAATTCTATGGTGCAGTTGTTTTACTGTAAGACTCCAGTTCACTTGAGTCTTAAAATAATGGCTGGGAAAATAGTGTCAATTGTTTTAGGAGAAATAAAGTCTAAAATTAGTATTCTGTCATGAGAAAGCTAAAGGTTTTTCTTCTTTTCCTTTCAAGACTGGGGACAGAATGTAAAATTGATTTGTAGAAATTATCGTCCGAAAACAAAACCAGGCAAGATGGTTAACTGAGTTGTCTGAAACCTGTTGCTGGAGAAACTCGATTTTGAAGTCCATTGTCTTAATGTCAACTGTTTTTGTCATCCATGAAACAAATTGTAACTGGAGTTATTGGGAGAGCAATGACTAAACACCCTTTAGAAGGACCTGGGCAGATCTTGGACAGATCCCAGGTATTCCTGTCCGTACCTAAGTGATCATTCGCTACTGAAAACAGGACCTCTTGATGGTCTAGATGATTCAGAAAACCCTTCAGGGGTAGAGACTGACATAGACACTCACTGTGGCTTCTCTCTTAAAGAAACACCTTCCACTCCTATGAAAGTTCTATAGAAAACACGCATAGATGTTACCAGGTAGCTTTTGGAGTGATATTTCAAAAGGTCTTGTTCAAGTTTGAAAACAGATTTTGTGTTGTCTAGTTTAAATCTGATTCACTCTGAAGTTAATACAGTACCATAATATTCTTTAATATACAAAATTTTAAAATGAACGATGTTAGCCAAAAAGTGAAATTTCTTACAAAACTGTCTATTTTTTCTTACTGTGTACTTCCCATAATTCTCCTTTATTTAAACTATAATGCTATTTGATATTTCACTTGCTGATAATTATGTCTTAAATTTAAAGATCTTAGAATCAACTAGTGACTAACCGCTCAATCTTTTGCAAATCACTGGAAGGAAAAAAAAAACCTGGTGATTTATTTTTTAAGTCAAAACTTTTTCATATTTAAACATTTGTTTCTGGCTTTTACAATAACTACTATGAAAACATGGCATCGGTGAAGTGTAAAGGTTTGGAGAATTTTGAGGCTAAGCTTTTTGAGTGCTATTTTTTCATTCTGTTAAATTTTAAAATATATGTAATTTTTTTTTTAATTTAAAATGTCCACCAGCATCATATTCTTTATTAAACTTCCTTGAAAATATTTTTGCAATTGGGATTTTTAATAATTAAATACTATTTTCTTTGACGGCACTAGTTTCCTTAATGTTCTTTTTTTGTATATTTTTCAAGACTACATTTTAAAAATGGATAAATTATAATTTTTTTAAAAATCAGTGTTAATTCCAAAATCCCTATGACTTTAAAATTGCATTATCCCTGTGTATTAAAATTTATACAGGAAAAAAGTGTGACTTTAGAATTATGCATTAGAAATACATTAGTGATTGCAGTTAATTTCTCTTAATTATTAAGTCATATGAGTATAAACAAATACTAATTTTCTCTCTTCTGTAATTCTCTGAAAATAAGGATGTTTGCCATTGACCCTAATTATCAAGATAATTATGTGTGCGAAAGCTATGTGAATGGCACTGCTGTGAAAACATACACAAGTATTAATAATACATTTCATTTAGTTTTCAAATTGTGAAATGGTTGTCAAATACAGGAGATTTTCATGAAGTAGAAGAAAATGTTGAAAGAATACTTCACAAATGTTTTATTTATCCTAGTCTGTTATATTTGCTTTTTTTTTTTTATAGGATCTATATATGTCCATTGGGTAGAATAGAAAATGTTGGTCATTCTAATTTGTGAGTGTTCTTCTGCTGAATTCACTGTCACTTGAACTTGGAAATATAATGTCAGAAGGTGTGGCAAATGTCCTGGAAGAAGTTTTGGGTCTCATAGGATTCCGCTAAATAAACTGGAGTTGGAGAGGAGTTTTTTTGACTCACTAATGGAGAAAACTTGATATGTCACCAGTCTATAGGCGTCAACATACACCCCCTGCACCTCATAATTGTTAAACTGAATTTTTAACTTGCTTTTCTTATTTTTCCTAGCAGATCTCCACATCAGGATAGTTGACCTCCTGAGCTGTTCCTTTCTCTCTCTTAAGGCCTAAAAGCAATAGAAAGGGCAGTGATTTTTTTTAAAATGCTTACAAAGGTCCTTTGAAACTAATGTAGTTGACTCCACAAAAGTACAGTGAGATCTGTGAATAACCACCTTGCAAGCGTAGACAGCCCCGGCGTCTTACGTCGTAGACTTCAGTTAGCTCCGTGGTCATCTAGGTGACACTTTTAAATTGAAGATTATTTGTAATCTTCCTGGGTTTTCTTGTTTGCTATTTTGTATTTCATCACAATACAGAGATAGATTTGAGGGAGTTATATGGCCTACCTTTTGAAGCACATTTAATAAAAATGTCATGTTTTAACTTTTATTTACCTAAAATACTTCAGTAGGCGCTTGGAAGGAAATCAGCTCAAATACAATAGATCATATATTGGGGGAAAACCTTTGGGGATGTTAAGACTACAACTATCACCAATAATGGTATATACTTAAATTATTTTTTTTATTTAAAGAAACAGGTTTATATATTCTTAATATTTTTCTTCAGCATTCAACACACATCTATATTTTAATAATGAATATTTAATTCAGAATGTGAATGTTAATATTTTTGACCGTAATAATTATTGTAGCGGGGCAAGTCACTTATCCTTTCTAACTCTCCATTTCCTCATCAATGAAATGGGAAAATAATTGCCATTATTATTCTGGGCTTTCTTTCTTTCTTGTGTGATTGTAAGACGTTATCAGCAAACCTGTGTATCTTAAATGATACGACCTTGGCACTGGATTTAATTGAGCTAACTCTTTTGCACATATAGATAGTTCACCCTAGCACTAATTTTGAGAAGATTGTTAAGGATGAACTGAAGATAATGCTTGCCATGTAGTGATCAATTTATAAACTGTTTCTGAAATGAAATATTTCATCATTATTCAGTTTAAAATTGTATATTCTATTCTTTGGTGACTTCAGACAAAAATAAGCCTAAGAATTACTTTTGTTTTATTGATAATGTCTGTGTGTGTCCTGTGTAGACATAGTATGTATCTTTTTGTGTCAGTTTTTATTTCTGATGAGTCCAGAAGGCTCAGCTTGTGCTTTTATTTGATGAAGTTCTAGTCTTTACATATTTTTATGGTACACTCTGTGAGTACTTAATGTATGTTTGTTTTATAGTGAGGTCCTTCAGATCAAAAGATGGTTTAATATCACAGCCTTAAAGGCTAAAGAGTGTGTGTGTCATAAAAATTGGGTCTCTTTTTAAGAAGCTGTGGCAAAAATTGGCTTTTAGTGGTTTGAAAAGTGAACATGCCTCCTAGGAACCCACCCATTTACTCGTAGGGACGCACTGGAAAAGCATATAATTAACTGTACATCATGCCAGTGATAAATTTGAAGTTCTCCTTATGGATTGTTAAAAATATATTTTACTGTGAAATGTCTCCTGTGCAAGAAAGGAAGGGACTCGGTTCCAGGCCCAAATCCCCACTCTGTTCCTGGAGTTCGCATCTGTCTAACCCCAGTAGGGGCATAACTAAAGGGATGGGGGCACGGAGGGCCAGTGCCTGTGGATAGCGCTCTGTTCTTCTGTGGCTCCCTGCCTGCGGGAGGGGAGTGGGGCGCAGCCCTGACTCCCGTGGTCTTAATGGTACAGTTTGGGCTTTCTCAGACCTGTTGCTGCACCTCCAGCTCTTCTGGTGACCAGGCCATTCTCAACTGGAAAACCTTTTTTGGGACGAGGTGCAGTGAGGTTCCTTTCCCTACTGCGATATCACAGATAAAAAGGAAAGGCAGGAAGCCATCCCTTCATGCACCATGAATCATTTAAAATAGAGATTTAAACCTTTACACTGAGGATTTACACTAGATCCTATGGTAGTTTAGTTCCATTTGATTCAGTATCTTGTTTAGGAACCATTTTTATTCTACTTCATTCGTTTTTAGAAAATAAATTCATTGCTGATTTTAACTGATTAAAGAAAAAAACACTAATTTGTAGGCTCATCTAGGAGAATTATAATATGCGGATAAGACTTTTTGAGACCGATTTCCTGACCTTCTGGGAAGAGTTCAGATTAGCATAAACCTGGGGCAAGAGATAAGGAGAAGGTAGGTAGGAGGGAGACAGAAAAGTAGGGAAATACCCTGAGTGGGCGTGTAAGAGGTCTGTGTGCGCTCACCTCCCACACTCAGCAGATTGCACAGTAACTGAATCAAAGGATTGGTTTCTAAGAATTTACCCTGCCCCTCAGTGACATCATAGACTTTTAGGATAACTTTAAATTCTGAAGTTGCCACTTAGCACTGCTAATCTCTCGGGCTCTACATGTTAGTTGCTTCAGGAGAGAATCTGGGAAAGTGCATGGGAAGAAGACATTCTTTCCCTGTATGTTTCAGGAATAACTATTCCTTTATAGTGAAGGCAGTGAGGAAGCATAGCCATCAGGCTGCCAGGGCGCAATGATGAAGTGCTGGAAAGAACTCCTTAACCTGGACCCCACCCCACTGGCCTTCATTCCACCTCCAACACTGTTTGTGGCATTTGGACATTTGGAGTTCACTTTCAGAATGCCAGTATTTCCAGCAGGGTTCATTCTTGTAGATACCATCAGCGAAAATTGGAGAGGTTAGTTCCTGGTTTGCTTGCTTACCTGAAAACAAGGCTTTTAAAGGATAGTGAACACACTTGGAGTTTGAAAAGGGAATCGGGAAAAGGAAAAATAAAATTAAAGTGATTCCTGTCCCTGATTCTCCATGAAACCAAATATGAAAGTAGCCACTTGAAATAGTGATAAGAAAGGATATACTTTCCTTTATGTGCTTGTATTTTCCTCTTAAAAATCAACACGTTATTCTTCCTAAACCATTTTCTTCCTTCAGAGAAAACAAGTTGTTATTCCTAAATGTCAGTTTATATAGGAAATCTTACCCAAATTAAGTTTAGGAGTTAGCCGTTGGTTACTGTAAGCAAATATGTGAATAATCCTCTCAGTGTGTTCATTTTCTCTGTCATGTTAGACACATTGTCTAGTCTCTTCACAAGTGGTTCCTCCAGACTTTTAAAGTAGCTTTCCAGTAGATGGAACAGAAGAAATCTTTCAATCACGTCATTAAAAAAAAATGCCAAAGATGTATAAATAATGCTCCATCCTTGGGCAGATCTACAGATCATAACATTTTATACATACTTTCTTTTTTTCTTTTTTTTTTTCTTTTTTGCCAACAATAGTTATGGGAAGCCAGTGTATCTCTGATGGAAATAGAAGCTAAGTGGCCACCTCGAAAGCAAGTTCATTAATTCTGTGTATCAGCTCATAGTGGTGTTTAACAGCTAAGTGTGGGCCACTCTCATGCACATGACTAAGCATATTGTTTACTTATCATTCACTTTTCCCCAGCGTTGCTGAATCCTGAATCTACATCGGAGAATCCCCAAGCCTGACCTTATTCAGTGGTGGTCTTTTCTGTCAGTTGATAATTACCTGGTGTTTGTAAACCAGTTTTTGATTGCATATGGAAAAGTACTTACACAAGTTCTTTCTCTTTTTTTTTTATGGTGGATAGAGTTATAAAAGGGAACAAACGTTTGAATAGTGTGTATATAAATGAAGATACTGTAACAGATTATTTGCATATGTTAATAAAATCCAGAAGAGTGAAAAAAACACCCAGGCATGTGCCAATGTGGGATTACTACATGTTTTCCTAAAGCATTTGGAACTAATTAGAAACATCCTGGCTTTATTTAAAGGCAATATGATATATTTTGAAACTTTGTTTTCAACAAGGTCCAAGTTTGTTGACTTTTAGGACTAGAGCAGTATGGTGTCTACAAAAATATACATTATTAATTTCTTAAAGCAGGTACTGACTAGTCTTATTCGTCTATTTCCAGCACATGGCACAGTACATATTAGGTACTTGATAAATGTTTTTAAAAGAACAAAGACATAGTCTAAGATAATGATTCTCCAAGTGTGGTCCTTGGACCGGCAGCATCAGCCTCAGCTGGGAACTTGGTAGAAATGCAGATTCTCAGGCCTGACCCCCAGACCTACTGAATCCGAGACCCTGGAGATGGGGCTTAGGGAGCTTTTAAAAATCTCTCCCGGGGATTCTCATGTATACTATTCGGGAACCTCTCACCTAAGATGATTCATGCATCCATTCTGAGAGCCTGGAGCCCCATGGTCAGCGCAGTGAGTTTGGATTATTTTGGGTGGGCCTTACTCTTGCCTGCAGTGAAGTTCCTTGCCGTGTTCCCCCCATTGGTAGAATCTCTTGGGACCATCCTGTAAAATTACCTCTATCTGTTTGGGATTTTATTACTTAGAGAAGCTCGATCTTGTTGTCAATAAGCTTGTGTCAAAAGAGGCTACCTGGCTTCCTTCTTAGTCTGAGCATCAGTGGTTCTTCTTACCTTAGATTGGTTGCCTCAGTCTCCACATTCACAGACTACAGCTTCAAAGACTGGATTTTATAAAATCACCAAGGATGGTGGACTCACATTAAACAGACTTACAAGATCTGGATTTGTAAGTTCCAGTCTACTGACAGTAGAAAATACACCATTCCTTGTGATTATTGATTAAAAGTTTTTTTTTTTTAATTCTAAAATCCTATGATTCAGGAATTGAAGAAACTTGTACTCATATATAACTGATGTCACCGTGACTTAGTTTAGCATGCTAAAAAAGCAATTGGGCAATATATTGCACACTCTGATACTACACCCCAACTTCTGAGATTTTTTTTTTCCCCAAAGATATGGAGAATATAGGACAAGCCATATACACAAAGACTTTCATAAAAATACTGTTACAGGACCCAGTATTTGGAAATAACTATTCAACAACAGGGGAATGGTTAAGTAAAGTAAGGCGTAATTATTAGGTGGAATGTTATCTAATTACCACTGACAATTTAGAAAACTATAGCAAATCTGAAAATAGTAAATTTAAAAAAGTAGCACAGAAAATGTATATGCACTATTGATTGCAACCTTATACAAACATATGTATATGAAATCTGGAAGGGAATATGCAGAAATTATGACAGTTATATTAAAATAGTGAGGCTGTGGAGGGCTTTTTGCTTGTTTTTTTTACTTTTCTCCCTTTTCCAAAGTTTAGCCAGTGATATAAGATTACTTCCATAATTAAAAGCCTACATTTTTGCTTTTTTGGTGTCTGTCTGTGACCCTGATCAGTGAAGATCAAGCAAAGAGTAAATGAAATGTTGAGAACCCTCGAGCTATTTTATTTCTTTGAAGCCATTGGAGATGATGGGGGATATAACATGAATTCTTTTCTGTTATACCTGGTTTTCTTTCTTTTTTTAAAAAAAAGTTTACTTTTTTAATTGAAGTATAGTCAGTTTACAGCGTTGTGTCAATTTCTGGTGTACAGGACAGTGCTCCAGTCATACATGAATGTACATAGATTTATTTTCATATTATTTCACACTTAATTTTATTTCACATCTTGGGCTTTTCTGTACTCTGCTTGACTAGCCTCTGTTTGAGGAAAAGATTGTCTGTTACAGCTTCTTAGTTTTCTCAGCTGTATGTGAGGTTTGATTTTGGGCCTGTGCTCTGTTTGATCTTTTGCATGCATCAGCGAACAGAGCTTTTTGACAATAGTTTCCAGATTTATTTTATTTTAAAGTCACCGCATTTGAAAAATTTTTCTAAAAAATAAGTATGCTTGTTTTTTTTTTTTTCTAAAATTAAATAACCTCATGATAGAGTTACTTGTTTACCAACTCTTGACAGAATGCTGTAACCATAAGTAGCTGATGAAGGTAAACGTCTACCACAGATGGTTATTGAGACCTTGGTGCAATTTGTGATAATAATTTTTAAAACAACAGAAGCTTTAGAATAGCAAGTGAGTAGAGGTTTCCCAAAATCTTGTCAGACCTTGGAGTGAACACTATGAAAGATACATATACATGTATATGTATATATACACACACAGCGATATATTTATATGCATACCACACACACACAGTGCAGTACCTTTTGAATTAATTCATTTTTCCTTTTTTTCTGTTGCATTGTTCTAGAAATCCCAAAGGGAGAATTAAGTAGTTTTGCCTTTGACCCAGATTACAGGTTACATTTTTCTTGTCACTTTTTTTGGAACTTCTTTTGAGAAATTTCTATCAGCCTGATGTGTTTAGCCTTTATCTAAATGAAAACAGTGTTTTTAAAGCTTTTTAGCAATTTTAGGGGGAGGGTGTAGCTCGGGGTAGAGCACACGCCAAGCATGCGCGAGGTCCTGGGTTCAGTCCCCAGCACAGCCATTAAAATAAGTATAGAAATAAACTTAATTACCTTTAAAAAATTTTATATCAGGGATACTACGTATTTCTTTTCTCTTTCTGCTTCCCCCCGTTTCTGATGATTGAATCCTTAATACAGCCCAAGGCAAACCTCAGCTAACAAAACTCGGTTTACGGCTGTCCGAGTTTGTGGGTAACACAAACTTGGCGGTGATACATCCTATAGCAATCTCCTGAGAAGAAGCTTCTTTTTAATGAAGATTTAGTTATTCAACAAAAATCTGTTGAGCCCCTACTTTGTGCTAAGAGCCATTTTAGAGAAGAGATATAAAGCGATGAACAAGACAGACAACTTGCATCCCTCTGAAGTTCATGACTGTTGTTACCTAGATTAAACGGGGGCATTAGAGGGAGGGACGGTGACTAAGAGCAGGCAATAATCTAACCCTGCCTTGTGACTGGGGAACATTGCCAGGCCCGCCTGGAGTTGGGTGGCTGTCTTTGAGTTGGGCGTGAAGTAGGGAAAAACCTGAATAGTTTTCCTGAATCTCTTATAATTATATTATTTTAGGTTATTTGTATATAGTATATATATCACATATTATGTATAATGTATTTATTATATTACTTTTATTTCTCTCTCAGTAATAAAGTGTACTAGCAAAGGTAGGAATGCATCTTTTGTTAATAAGCTAGTAAGTGTTCTTGAAAATCCAAGTGACAAGGTGCTCATTCACTTCACAGGAGGGTTATTTATTTTATAATGTCCTAAAAATGGATATATTTAAGTGGTTAACTGTCCAAGTGAATTTAGTTCATACTTGTATTTACAAAAAAATTACACCTAACAAAAATATAAAACAAAGTTCACTGGGACAATCCCATAATATTTTGGGGGGGAGAGGGGGACAGTAATTAGGTTTGTTCATTTATTTATTTATTTATTTTTAGAGGACACACTGGAGATTGAACCCAGGACCTAATGCATTCTAAGCACACACTCTACCACTGAGCTATACCCTCACCCCCATTAATTTTTTTTAAAAAACATAACTTTTTTCCTGGGAAATGAAGTTAGCTACTTTCCTTTAAAAGCCCACTAAGAACTTCTACATATTTGGAATATAATATTTGAGTAAGAGGAGGCTCAGATCTCACTTCAAATGACCATCCTTGGTCAGTTTAATTATTGCTGTTTCCAACTTCGGTATTCACAGTCCTGTTGTCTAACTACTATTTCAGTTCTGTTTTTAAATTCACAGAAATTACCTTATTGACCACTTAGACATAAATTCTGAACAGCATGAAACTTTGAGGGGAAAATAATAAGGAAAGTAGACTTTGAAGGAATTTATATGAAGTTAAATAGAATGAATTTTTCATGTGTAGATATGGAATATTAGAGTGCATCTCAATGCACGTGTAACCAAAACCTTGCAGTTTTGCAGATGTCACCACAGTTGATTCAGAATCCATAAATATTTGTCAAGTCACCACTCACTTTTTAGCACGAGATAGCCTTATATAGGAAGCAGAATCTGCCTACCTGGTGACATGGCCTCACGGATGGTGAGACAGGTGCTTTTCCATCTGAGTCAGTGAAGCAGCTTTGGGCACCAGGCAGGCCAATAACCACACTCAGTAAAAGTTAAGAAAATAACAAACTGATTGAACACAGCACGTTGGCATTATTGTGTCTTTAGGCCAGTCAGATGACATGCTATATATTCGACCATGCCTGCTGGAACGATCTCTGATCCTCACAAAACATAGTCCGTACACCCAGTTGTTTTATTTTTATTAAGCACGTTCGTTGAGTTTTAAATGTCAGGTTGATTCTCTTTGTCATGCAACATGTGTGTGAAATACTTAACTCTGGCCACCAGCTGTTGAATTCAGAAAATGCAAACTAATTTTAACCTTAGCTGAAGTAAAACGTAATCAGAAGGCAGATCTACTCTGAAATGTAACTTAATGCGTTCCAGATTCTGTATTGCATGATGTATTTGCTGATGTTTGCTGTCAGGTCTTATATGTTTTATGTGCAAGTTCTGTGTACCAAGCGCGATTGTTAGTTCCTGGGGGGTAGGAATGGAGTTGTAGTTCTTCTTGCTCCTCTCATATATATATTTATCTGTGCCCCGCATACCTTCCCTAATTCACAGCCTACACATAAGGGACTGGGCACATTATAAGTACTTTATAAATACTTTTAAATTTGGTTTGATTTTTGAGAACTTTGTGCTTTTTCAGTATGGGATTCTCAGTGCTAACATTCTCCACATATTTAGGAAATTCCCTAAGTTGCTCTCTAAAATGTTTATTTCTATTTTATTTAACTTTTTTTTTTTTTGGCAACACATAATGATCTGAAATTAATGCCAGGAGAAATTTCCATTTTGCTCTTCTAAAGCGGGCAAATGGGATATGAAAGGGGAAAAAATGTTAATTATAGACTTCAGCATTCTGTGTTGGAGCTTTTACTTGTTCTGGTCAGAAGAACAGGTTTTAAATGGCCTAAGGGCCAGAACACTGTTTTCTGTTCTTGTTTGGAGGCTTCTGATGGCAACTGTAACAAATTCTATTTAGTACTACAGCTGGAGAAAAGTTCATAAGGATGCATGATACAAAATATTTAGACTTATTAGTCATGCATAATATGAAACTGGTTTCCTTTCCAACTTTTTGTCAGTTGTTAGATGAAGCACTGTATAGTTCTGGCCTATTCATTTGTTTATTATATATAAAATAATTGTATGCTCAGCCATTTCATACATAAATCACAAGTATTATCACCATAATTACTTAACAGTTTATCTCCTTTTACAAGGTAGATATGCATTTATGAGCCACTCCAAATCAAAATACCAGGCAAAGAAACTGATTTACATATGAAAGCAAAGCAAACAGACGAACCTCTTTTTTATGAGGCCTTGTGACATCTCTGCCCGCCCACCGTTCTCCATAGGCCTTCATCTGTGGATGAAGAAAGCAGGTAGGAGTCTCTTAGCAAGAGATCAATGCAGGGAATTTGCACCCTCTCCACCCTTGGGCAACCTGCCATCATCCTCCTGCAGCCACACCTGTCATCTCCTACCTACCGGGGCAGAGAAGTGCCCTGTGCCTTTACCTCCACCGCACACGGCAGAGAAGCACGCGGTAGGGATGAGCCGGTACAAGAGGAGGAAGGGCAAAGAGCAGGCAGGGGCGTGAAGCGCTCTCCCTCACTGATGGTCCAGGCTTCAGTTTCCTTACCTGCCCCTCATTCATGGCAGCTGGACACGGCGCATCCATCGCACACAGGTTCAGTAGATTCCAGGCACAGAGGGAGATACCAAAGCTCCTTGAGCAAGGACTTTATAATCTACGTGAGTCAAAAAAGGGGTAACGTTATATGTGGAATCCAGGGGGGAAGAAAAGTGACGCTATGAACTTATCTACAGAACAGAAACAGACTCACAGACTTAGTAAACAATCTTATGGTTACCGGGGAAAAGGGGTGGGAAGGGATAAATTTGGGAGTTTGAGATTCACAAATGTTAGCCACTATATATAAAAATACATTTACAAAAATTTCTTTTACATAGCACAGGGAACTATGTTCAACATCTTGTAATAACCTCTAATAAAAAATATGAAAACGAATATATGTATGTATATGCAAGACTGGGACATTGTGCTGCACACCAGAGATTGACACATTGTAATTGACTGTACTTCAGTTTAAAAAAAAAAAAAAGAAACTTAACTAAGGTCAGGTGACACAAATATTGTTTGGGCCTTATTAAGAATATACCAGTCTAACAGCTTAAAAAAAAAAAGGTAGTGGGTAATGTTGAAGCAGTCAGCAGAGCAGTACGTGATTATATAAAGGAGGCAGAAAACAAATGCTAAAAAAACCTCAGAGAATGGCAAGGTCAGTGTGGAGGGAGGGGTACACCCAGGAGAAGCCTGTGGAGATGGGGTTGAACTGGACCTCGGAAGTTCAAGGACTGATAGGTAACCTTAAGAAAAATGACTTTAAAATACACAGGAAAAGAAACAGAAAGGAATCAAAATATGACTCCATTAATATGAATTATCCAGAACAGTCAGATCCACAGAGAGAGCAAACTCACGGTTGCCAGGGCATAGGGAGAGCGGGAAGCGTGGGTGACTGCTTAATGGGTCCAGGATTTCCTTTTGAGATGATTAAAATGTTTCAGAACTAGATAGAGGTGGTGGCTGCACAGCTGTAAGGATGTACTAAGGAACAAAAGACAAGTGTTGGTGAGAACCTGGAGAAACTGGAACTCTTGTACTCTGCTGGTGAGGATGGACCGTCATTCAGCCACTTTGGAACACAGTGTGGAGAGTCCACGAAAAGTTAAAAATAAGACTGTCATATGATTAAAAAAAACGAAGGTACTAAGGATCATTGAATTGTACACTTCAATTCATTTATATAGGTGGTTTTACCTAAAAAATAAAAATCCAGGGCTCCAGGTGGCCTATGGAGGGGGGGCAGGGAATTTCCAGTGTAAGAAAACAAAGCCTAGAATAGGAAAGAGCAGGGCTTTGGGGGTCGCTTTGCAGAGACCATTTGAAGTGGACCATGTGTCTGTGTGCGGAGTGAGAAATAGGATTGGAGACATCGATTTAAGGTCAGTTGAGGAAGGGCCTGGAATGCAGGCAAAGGAGTGTAGGTTTTATCTCGTAGGGAGTGTTGAGATTCCAGGTCTTGGGGAGAAGAGCTTTCATCAGAAGATGAATTTGGCGGCAGTGTGAAGGGCGAGCAGCTAGGAGGCTATCGCACAATCTGGGCAGGCAGGAGAGGGGCCTGTTGGAACAAAGGGAGAAGAGACTGACAGGGACGCAGGAAAGTGCTGAGGGGCCCTGGGAGGACGGCCTGTGCACTGGTGCCGCCGCACCACACTGGTTGCTGACTAGCACAAGGTATGTACGGGTTTGGGGATAAGCGTTGAAGAACGTTTGCGTAGAGTCATGACCTTCAGGCTCATGGGTTTGCATTTGATAAAAGGATCCACAGTGGATTGAAAAGAAATGCCTTCACCCCAGAGTTCGAGCCCCACTGCCCTAAAGGATGAATGGATTGGACCTAGTGACCGGGTCCCGGGGGGGCAGTCATCAGCCACTTGCTCATCTTTACAGCACTTGACTCTGTGCCGCACGTTGTGAGCAGGGCAGACCCTTCCCTTATGGAGCTGCTGTGTCATAGTCCTTGTCAAGGGGTGGCTAGAAATTACAGGGGGGCGTCCGTGAGCTCAGTGTAAAGGAAGAATTCTGGGGGGGAGGGTACAGCTCAGTGGTAGAGCCCGTGCCTAGCATGCACGAGGTCCTGGGTTCAATCCCCAGTACCTCCACCAAAAGTAACAAATAAATAGGTAATCCTAATTACCACCCCCTCCAAAAATTAAGAATTCTGACCACTACAGTTGTCCAGCAGTGGGAACGGCTGCCTTGTGAGGAAGTGAGTGCCTCTGCCAGTGGGGAGATATTCACGCAGAATCTGAATGGCCACCTGTTAAGAAGTCTTGTTTGATAGGAGAAATGCATTAAGGAGCTTTTAAAATCCCTTCCAACTTTAAGGTGATTCCCTGTTCTATAACATTAGCTTAGTAGAACATATTTTTTTTTATTGAAGTGTAGTTGATTTACAGTATTGTGTTTGTTCCAGGTGCACAGCAGAGTGATTCAGTATTTTTGCTGATTCTATTCCTATTTTCCTTAATTGGCCGTATTGGAACATCAGTATATACCAAGTGGCCGTTTTCATCAGTGCCTATAATTACCTTTCCTTTAATTTGAATGCAAATTTGATTTTAAAACAAATCTGTGCAGTTAGTTCCACAGGTTCTTTTTAAAGAAAGTGCTGTTCTCTAATGCCTTCTCAGCCACCGTTTATTTCCATTTTTAATATTCATAGTGAGTTCCTTTTCCACATGATGTTTTTCACAGAAGCCACGTGAATTTCTGCAGAAGTGCGTTATGTAAATCACGGTCAGGCTGCTGAGCTTAAATCATTTGTCCTGGCCCCTGTGATGTAATGCCCTGGTTGAACAAGACCAGGCATGGGTTACCCATTCAGGAAATGTCTTTGGGATTCCATTTTGATGTGGATGAAACTTCACATAACTCCTGTTATTCAACTTATTCCACTTCGTTATCACCAGCTTCAAACCATTACTGTCAACATTTTGGTGGCTAGAGTGATCACAGATGAATTCCAGGTGGGCGGACCTGGAGCGCTTGGACTCCTGTAAGAGTGATAGCCTCACTGTATTTAGGGGGATATTGTAGAATGCTTTTAACTTCAATAAGGATTATTATCTTCATAAGGATTGTTCTAGTGCACATGGTACCAGGTGAAGAAAATGGTTAGCTGTGGGAGAAAAAAATCATTTCACATCAAGTCTGGTAGAATGTTTCATTAAAATAGCCCACTGTCATTGCGTGTTATTAAAGCAGCTTTGACTTTCCATGAAAATCTGTGTAACATTTTGAATTGTGCCTAGAACAGTACCTGGCATGTAGTAGGTACTCAATAAATATTTACTGAGTATTGTTCTTCGAACTTGGGGTGATAGTGGACAAAACATTTCATGTGGAAAAACTATATGCACAGGCACAGAAATCAGGAAAATGTGAGTTTAGAGAAAAAAACAAGTCTTCAGTTTCTTGAAGTTGCCATCCATGTGTAATTATCAATGTGAACCCTTTTTGACTCAGTAATTTTGGCGGCTTCTTTGTTTCTGCACTGTTTAAAATACCAGGGATGGCTCTTACGTCCGAAATGAACAGCTGAGTCTAAACAGGAGTGGTTATTGCTTCTGACTCCTCTGGCTTCTGAACTCTCCTCTCCTGTCTTCTTCCTTCCTGCTCCCTCGGCCCTCCTCTGCCCCCCGATTCTTGCTCTAGCTCTGTTCTTACTCCCTCTTGTCCCCACTGTTTAAAAAACGTTCATTCCTGGTGTTTCCCGTATTCTCTCTCTGCTTCCCCCTTTTTTCTGTCTCTGTTTCTCTCTCTCTGATGACCCTCTTCCTTTTCTGGTTTTCCAGTTCCTAATAACCTTTGTTTTTGGTTCGGTCTCTAACAGTAGTATGGAAATTGTATGTATTTTTATCTATTAATCAAATGATGAAGTAGGTTTTTTAAAATTTATTGAGGTATAAATGTACATCGTGGTGGTTTGAAATAACATATGATTATGAAAGGTGGCTCTCCGCTTGGTAATTGACATCCGTCACCTGACAAGTCTAACCTCTCTGTGTGTGTGAGGACATTCAAGCTCTACTCTCTTGGCAAGTTTTGATTATACAATACAGCGTTGCTGACTAGTAGCCATGCTGTACGTTAAAGGGCCTTTTACTCTGAATGTAACGTGAACAGAATGTTTATGTTGCTCCTTCTGAGAGAAAATAAAATTGGTTATCACTTATAAATGGATTTTGATTGACTTTTTAAAAAAAACTAGTGAGTTACTAATCCTCACATTCAGAGAAGAGGAATCAATAGGCCTTAATTCATAAATCCTAGGAAAGCACAGTAGCTTGCTGAAGTAAGTCCTAACTGTCGTTAACAACCTGAGTTTCTCTTTTTGCAAATGGCAGATGTATTAGATAGAGCATCGGATCCTTTACCATCATCTAATATTTTTTATTACGTCTTTATTTACACAAGAGCTGGAATATTTGTCTGCTTTGTTCATTCTTTTCCCCAGTGCCTGGAACACTGCTAGCAAATATCAGATGCACAACGAATAATGGTTGCTTTTTATTTCAAATCTACTGCCTCAGTCTGCTTCCTAACCCTAAGTAGTCATCATGACTTTTTAGAGTAATTTCACTTATTGGGATAACTTGGTTGATGATTGACTTATAAATGTATCCGTGCGATTTCATGCGTACAGAATGCTTTTTTTCCCATTCGGTCTGCTCCACAATTTAAGTCCTCAGCTTAACTGTCATTTTACCCATCCTTCTAAAGGACTCTTCCTTAATTATCTCAAGCACTGAAAAAGTAGCCTAGCAGTTGATAGGAATAGCTAATATTTACTGAGCACTTACTCTGAATCAGGCTCTATTTTAAGCACATTTCACACATTATCTCATTTTATTCTTCCAACAATATGTAAAAGGTATACACTGTTATCTCTATTTTGCAGATGAAGAAACACACAGAGAGGTAAACATAACCTGCCAGGTGATAAAACTAGGATTTGAACTCAGGCAACCTGAACCCAGCCACCCTGACTTGCACACTTTAACAAGAGCCTGATTTTCCAATATTTAACTTGCCAGAGAGCGAGATGGCTGTACTCGACCACAGCCACCACCATCCCACTGTTAACCGTTACATTCACACGAGTATAACCATGTTCAGATGTAGCTATGGATTGGATCTAAACTTCTAGTTGTTCTGATTCACTGCAGATCAGTTTATGTGTCTTGTAAGTGGTAAGCAGCTTGAAAGTACTTATTCTTGTTACTGGTGACAAGGTGAATTAGATGACTAAGTCTTTCATTTATATTCACAAATCCCACCATCACTTAAAATCAACTATTGTTAGAATATTTTTTATTTACACCTTTCTCTTTCTCTTAAATTCCTCTTAACTCAAAGTCATTTTGATTTGCCATCTCAGGATGTAGACATCAATTTAATAGCCAATTTTGTACGACTGTTGTAATAATCTAGGGAAGGATGTAATGGGTTCATCTTGAGTCTGGCCTCTAATGCAATCAGTCAGCAGTTTGGGAGAGGGGAGGGTGGTGGCAGACCCATGTATTTAGTTCAATTGGATAAAAATTAGTTGTTTGGGAGCGTTCATATACTTTCATCTTCCCCCAAGACACCAGAGAGATTTTTCCTTTGACAGCACAATGCCTGCTCCCCCATGCCTTAGAGAAGTTGATTTTACAAGGTCAGTTCCTAGATTTTTGTCATGAAGTATTGGAGAAGGAGTTGGAAGGAGCTGGACCTGAAAAGCTGGAGGAAAGTTAAGTTGCTGTATATCATAAAGTGCTGGGAAGGAGAGGAAGGAGAGATTGTGAAATTACTGGGCTTGGAATGGAGACAGTGTTGCAAGGGCTTTGGCTGAAGGAGACACTTTGGAGAATGTAGGATGTGAAAAAAAAAATCAAAGGGGTGGGGGAAAGGGGTGTGAGAAAAGTTACCTGTGGTTATGAGTTGACTCTCCTAGAATGCACTTGGCGAGACTGGAGTCGAGCCTGGAACTCTCTGAGTCTTGCAGGGAGCAAGGGGTGGCCAGGCATGTGTTGGGTTGTGCTTCCTTAATTCTTCAAAGGGAGAAGATGGGTTGTCAGTTCAGGAGATGTTGAGCTTGGGGTTCCTGAAGAGACTCAGGGAGGGGTGTTCAAAAAAAGTTGGAGATACAGATTTAGAAGTCTTGAGCAAAGGGATGTGCTTAGGGTTTAGGATTTGGGAGCCATAAGCAAGTAAATGGGTTTATGGGTAAGAATGAGGCCAGGAAGGAACTTGCGGAACACAAAAAACCAGAAGAGCTCAGTTGGAAGAGGTACCAAGAAAAGAGACTAAAATAATATTCATATGTTAAGGATAAGAATTCAGAGAAAGTGGTCTCTGGACAGCTAAGGGAAGGGATGGTTTCAAGAGGAGAGGACGAACAGGATGTCAAATGCCGCAGCAGCAGGCTCGGAGCCGGAGCCAGCTCCGACTGGCTTGTGGAAGTCACCTGTTACATTTGGAGGGTTTTTGAGAGCCAGTGTTATCCACAGCTGTAATTAAAAACCAAATTGTATATACCAGCAATTAAACAAGTTATGTTGAAAGCAAAGGTAATAACCACACCAACCACACTGCTTCCTGACTGTTTTATGTTGCCGGTGTTTGCGTGGATTGTACCTGCTTGGCAGGTAAGGTTGTGAGCTGCTGGACCCGCGTTTCCTGTCTCTGCCGTCAGTGCCGTCACGTTGGTAGCCTGAAATCAGTCATGGTGGGAGTATTTACACCATGGAAATCGGCACACACTACAAATCAGAATTTTTCCCTGCAAGGAGAGCCAGTTAAACACTTAACAGCATACCATTGGACAAAGAGAATGAAAATCAAGCAAAGATGGATTTAGCAAGACGACAACCACGTGTCACTTTAGCTTGAGTTTTGGTAGAAAGGTGGGTGGCAAAAACCACAGGGAAGTGGGCTGAGGAGTGACATAACGGAAAGTGAAGGAACAGGTCAGTACAAGTAAGTTGGAGAACCAGTGAGTTAAAGGGCTAAGCAGATTGTTATTGTTGACACTGTTTTTCCTAGTTGTAGGGCTTACAGAGCGTATACGGTGCTCGTGTACTTTCTTAACCTCCAAACGGGAACAACATATGCAAATTCATGATGTGGTGGAAGCGTTTCCATTGCAAAATCTTAAGAAATCTAGTTATCTAAAGAACACACTTTTGGGAGATTCTGCCATAATACTTCACAGTTAAGGTGATATTGGTTGTAAGTCTGAGATAAATATTCTTGTTATTAAAGTTTCTCGGTTTTTTTAAGGAAATATTCTCAAGAATGGATGTTGAATTTTGTTGAGGTTTTTGATTGACTGTGTTTTGCTTTTTTTTTTGAGATAGTCATGATTTCTTTTAAAATTTTACCTAGTGGTGGGACACATCACTTAATAAGTATTCTAATATTAAATCTTCTTTGCCTTTCTGGGATAAATCCAACTTGATAATGGTGGATTATTCTTTTAGTATACTGTTAAGTTTGCTCATTAGCATTTTATTTATAATTTTAAGTCAATATTAGAAGTGAGACTAGTATTTTCCTCTTGTTAGGTTTTGAAAAATTAATTTGGTCACCTTTTTTTTTTTTCCTACTCGGAAATGGTTTATATAGCGAGAAAGTGATCTCTTTCTTGAACATTTGAGAAAAAATCTATAAAATTATCTAGGGAAAAAAAGGACACTATGAACTCATCTACAAAATAGAAACAGGCTTGCAGACATGGTAAACAGTCTTATGGTTACCGGGGAAATGGGGTGGGAAGGGATAAATTTGGGAATCTGAGATTTACATATGTTAGCCACTAGATATAAAAAATAATTTTTAAAGTTTCTTCTGTACAGCACAGGGAACTATGTTCAATATCTTGTAATAACCTTTAATGAAAAAGAATATGAAAACGAATAAATGTATGTATATGCATGGCTGGGACACTGCACTGTGCACTAGAAATAGACACATTGTAATTAACTGTACTTCAATTTTAAAAAATTATCTAGGCCCAGAGCTTCTTAGGGAAGTAATTCTTAGATAAGTTTTCAATTGTTTCCATTTTTAATTATTTTCCTATTTCTTAAGTTTACAACATTTCGAACAAAATGGAGTAAGTTGCCCTTCGGCTTGCATCATTATCTGCTTAGATTCTGATAGGAGGCCTGTCTCAGATATGAAAAAGGTGGATGAGTAGATAGGAACAGCCCCGGTGGTCCAGTGTGTGCTCTGCTGGAATGTGAGGGGCTGGTCTGCACCCTTCACAGCCTGGTTCTCGGCTCATAGAGCCGAGTAGAAAGATTGATAGACTCGTGGATATAAACCAGTCTGTGTTTAACTGACCGGATGGGGATACGTGAAAGAACTAGAATCCTTGATATTTATTGTCCCCAGGATGGATCTTGTTTCTGCCCTACTTACTGTATTTTATGCCTGGAAACTATGCTTTCTATCGGACAATGCAATTCTGAATGGATTCAGAAAGGAGATTGCTGATTTTACCAGGGGGAGGAGGAGGCTTTGGAAAAGGTTGTAGAATTCTGTCTGCCTCCGAGGGTCACAGGAACTGGCCTAGTTTTCTGTTTGATCCAACTGTTAGGGCTCAAAGCTAGAAATGGATGGCAGTCCCCAGAAATCTTTCTTCCTGTCTGTTTTTTAATGAATTCATATGTATTTCAGAGGGAAATTGGGACGAGTGTCAGGAAGACCTAGTGTGACTTAATCTTAACCTTGATTAACATTCTTTAATTTTTCATGGAGAGATTTTGCTCAAATTTTTCTTTATTAATACCCTTTCCTCTTGTTTTCACATATTTAAGCCCTTTTTAGTTGACCTCAGAGGTGAAAAAGTCAAAGTGGTAGTCCATTTTAGATAAAGTTGTTTCTCACGTGTTAGGCGTGCTATATGTAATGAGCAGTCTTGGTGTGGGTACCCCTTTCATTTTTGACTAATAAATTAGAGAGTGTTTCACGTAGAGAGTAAATTGCTCTGATCCAGATCAGCAGTCAGAAAGCAAAGCATACAGGCCTTAAACTCTGACAAAGCCGCTTTTTCTATAGAGGAGTATGTCCCATTTTGAAAACAAGATTGTAATACCTTATTGTTAATATTTGAATTGACATTAGGAGGTTTTCTGTTTCCAAACAAAAATACTAAACAAGGCTAGGAAAACAGGCAAATAATCAAACAAAACACACTGGCTGTAGTTTATATTCTTTCAAAGTAGGAATAACAAAATCGGAAAGCGTTTTGTATTCATGGTCCACTACTTTTATGCCACGCGTTGGATAATAGAATAGTTTTTGCAAATTCCAAGTGGAAACATACAAAATTAAACATAAAAAATCAGAAGTTTGGGTAGGTTAGTCTGTGCAGAATGTTGGGTGTTTTAAGGCCCTGATGATAAGGCCTTGGCACTCCATGCTGTTTTGTCTTTGTAGAATGCACAGCTATTCTAGGATCCCCCACCCTTCGTAAGAGCCAAGGATACAAGTCCTCAGACCTTTGGCACATTTACTCGTATAATCTACTCTCTGCATCTTCCTTTAAAAAATCTGCTCCACGTGGAATGGGCTGCGTCTGCTGTCCCTAAATGGTTGTGACACGTGACTGCAGGTTTACTTTAGTCTTAACAGCCATGTGCCCGCAACAGTGAGCTTATATTTTCTTAAATGTCATCTTTGCTATGCACACCTTTTATCGCACCTCTTTCTTTTGAGGTTATTAATCCTTTTAAGATCTAGTTTTTCTTAAGCCTGCACAACAATGTGGGTGTCATCATTAATTTGTCGTAAAAGATGGATGAGATAAAGAGCCTTGACTCATAATCAGTGACAGATCGGGAAAGTAGGCGAAGTGAATCTAATCCATGCCTCTTTGGGAAGATCCGCCAGCCCTGCATGATTTATGAGTCAGTCTGTTGGTTACGTCCAGAAAATACAAAGTTTTCTAAGCTCAAGGAAAGCAAACATTCAGAATGAAATCCAACAGAGAAAATACATTTATTTGTGCTTGTACATTTTGGCAGCCTAGGTTACCTAAGAATTATGAATATGTGTGTATATTAACAGTCTTGTTTCTTTTTAATTGTTCAGATTTGAAGAAGCCAGCTGTACGCTGCAGACATACAAGAAGGCCGTTTCCATTAATAAGAGTCTCCCTTTAACGGTAGGTCAACTCAGAATTTATTGTACTAAATTTGTGTTTAAAAGGATCTTTTTTAAAGACCATGCAAATTCTTTGTAGTACTTCATTGTAAAGTTTCTGAGAGAGCTTTTATTTTGACTATCAGAATACTTTCTAGTGTATAATTTACCAGTTAGTGGAAGAACACAGGAACGTATTTGTCTAAGACAAAACAAAGATAGGCAAGTGACCTAGAAGTTGAGAAGTAACTCAGATCCTTAGAAATCAGCCTCAAGTATAACATTATTTTAGGTTTCTGTGATATGTGTAATTAAATTGAGAGAAAAATTGAAATATTTGGTTCCCTGTAGGCCATGCAGCCAGGATCCCTGTTCACAAAGGAGAAAGTAGCTTAATTTATCCAGGGCTCATGTCTACATGTTTTGTTTGGGGAGTTACAATCCAGTACTATACTTAGTTATTTTATGGTTCAGATTATTGCAGCTCTCAGTGGCCAAATCTGGAATAATTTGAATAAGAAAAATTTTAAAACTGTAGCATCAGATTATAACCCCCAAAATAAAATACATGCACATGATTCCATACTGATATAAATAAATGAATGAACAAATGAATAAATGGAAGGAGGGAACTTTTCCTTATAGAAGAATTCAAACTAGTAAATGTAGAAGGAAATGAGGGAAGTGGGAAAGTGCCATCAGAGAAGCCCAGCAGCGGTGGCTGCTGCAGGCAGGACCCTCTGATGGATACTCAGATTAGGAGGCCAGAGTGGCTGGAGGAGCAGAATATGGACAAAGTGTTTCCCTCCAAATATTTCTTAATTACGAAGGGAAGAGTAGTCACTTTACAGGAGGGAATCCTGGCAGACGCGACCTTAACCAAGTAACTAAGGTTAACATGTTAATATCCACAGGAATAAGACAGACTTACTGAACTTAAACACCTGCTCCCCCATAAGATGTCCTGAAAGAGGCACACCAGATCTTCAGTATTCTTCCCCAAAATTTGTAACGGCAGTTGAATCATGGGGAAATGTTAGGCAAATCTAAATAGAGGACAGTCTACAAAGTACCTAACCAGCATTCTTCAACAGTGTCAGGGACATGAGAGACAGGAAAAGATTGAGGAACTACTCAGTAAATATGTGCAGCTTTTGGATATCAGCTACACCTCAGTAACCTCCCCCCCCCCCCAAAAAGACTGAGGAACTACCACAGGTTTGGAGGGAGTAAGTGGGTATGGCAGCTCAATTCAGGGTGGGATCCTGGGTTGGGTCCTGGAACTGAGAAAGGGCATCAGTGGGAAAGCTGGTGAAATCCAGACAAAGCCGTTGCTGGTGTGGTGCCAGAGTGCACGTGTTAGTTTTCACCGTTGTGCTGTGCCTGTAAAATGTCAGCACTAGGAACCTTGGTGGGAGGGGCGTGGGAACTGTCTCCATTGTCTTTGCGACTTTTCTGTAAACCTCCAATTATTTCACATGAAAGGTTCTTTAAAAGTCACATTGGAGTCACTCAGTGATCCTTCTCCTTAGATTTTCACTGATTTTTAGAGTGAGTTTCTGTTTGTTTGCCGACCTTAGCACATTCTTCTCATCAGGGAGACCCCCTGAGCTGTTTCTGAGTCCTGTCCATTCACAGAGCCGCCCCTACCTCCCCGCAGGTTGGCTCCCCACTTAATGCTTCAGCCGGCGCTACCCAGCCCCCAGAAGACCTGTGAGCAGGGGAACCCCACAGGCTCTGCGTCCTCAGGAACCACCACTTTGCAAAAATTTTAGTCGATGACAGTCAGGGTCTGATTTGAATGTTCAAACCAGGTATTTAGATCTCATTAGTGATCTCTCGGACCACTAATCTTTTTTTACCCAAGACGATGTTTGGACAAGAACTTTGAATTAGTAGCCTTATACTACAGTGGTGAAGACGAGAGACGATCGTGCTGTTTTTAGGTAAAATGTGTGGGAATTCTGTGAATACAAGTAGTACTAAGGGAACTTGGATTAATATTAAAGGAAATTAATAGCCTTATTAAGTTTGGTTTGCTTAGAGTATCAGTTTAACATTAAAAGAAAAAAAAACCTAAAGCTATTTAAAATCGAAAGACCAAGCACTTGAAAAACCAAGTAATGGGAAGCTACGTGCTTTGGCATCTGGAAATGAGTGTTTGGTCTGAATTCAAGCATTAGGGCATGAAAAACCAAGTGCTACGTATTAGGAGTTCTTCCCTGAAGTGTTTTTGCCTGCAGCTCTCTTATGTGTTCAACCAGTTTAGTAAACTACACTAGCTCACACACTTTAGGTGAAACAAGAAAAAACAGAAGTGGTACCCAGAGTAGTCAGAGTCGTAGAGGCAGTGAGTAGAGGGGGGGTGTGGGGGATGGGAGTTGGGGTTCATAGGGACAGTTTCGGTTTGGGAAGATGAAAAAGTTCTGGAGCTGGATGGTGGTGGTGGAGGCTCAGCAGTGTAAATGGACATAATGCCACAGAACCGTACATTTGAAAATGGTTAAAATAGTAAACTTTTATGTAATGTATATTTCACCACAATTTTTTTTAAAAATGTGAAAAAGAAATAGAAGGCTTCAGCAGTTACATTCCACTCCTTTGCCAGGGTGCCCAGCTGAGAAGAACCTCTTCCTGGGGGCATTTCTCCCTAGGAGGAGTCTTTTTAAAAAATCTAGGCATAATTTCCTGAACATCATTTACCAACTGGCAGTTTAAATGGCCCCTGTGTCGTAAATCGTGCAAGTAGAAAGCAAGCTGGTACACAGGAAACAGTAGAGCTGGGGTGGTTGGGAGGGTTGCTTGTGGGGTTAATTTATAACCAAGACAAATGAATCTATAAAAAGAAGAAAAGCCCCATAAGAAATATGTTAACTGATGGTCAGGGAGAAAAAAGGGTTTTAGATAAAAGATACCTGAGCCTGTTTGGTCCCAATGATTTTATGGCTGAGGAATTCAATTATAGGTGTACTGGGTGGGGCAAATCACAATTCTGTAAATTGCTAATAGGACACAATGATCTTTATCATTTTCTGTATGTGCTCACATGCAGAGCTCAGTCTTGCCCTCTGTACATAAACTCTGCTTAGCTATGCTGTGTATGAATTCACGGCTTCAGGATTGGAACAGAGATAACATTTTAAAACCTTGAACATGGGTAGGTGGTCCCTATACAGAAATAAGATCAGGAACTAGGAAAAATAAATGACTTTGGCTTTTGAATTTTGGTCACTGGGTTTGTTTCACTTTACATTAATTCTTTTAAGACGTTTTTGTTACTGAAAAGCTGTGAAAACAGCTTTTAAAACAGAAAGACCACACTTAACTCACACATCAACTACTATTCTTACTTCTGCTTAGTTTCTTTCCGTTCTGGTTGACCTGTATACGTTTTTAAATGACTAACAGTTACAGTACATGCAGAGTTTTTGCTTCTTTCGCTGTTAGATTGTATGTCTTTTTCCCTTTTGACGTGGCTTTCGGGTGTCATAATGGCAACATAGTAGTTTCCATCTTGGTTTACTAGTCGCAAAGTTTACTAAGCCAGTTTTTAGGTGGTTTCTAATGCTTTATTATTATACAGTTGCTGTTTGTTCTTATACTCTTACATATAGTGAAGATCTTCATGCACATATTTTACTTTTAAAAAAACCGTTTTCTTCAGACAAATTGCTTTAAGAGGAGTTTCCACATGAAGGGGTTTGGGCAACTCTGTGACTTGTGTTATTAGTTTTTATGACACTTCAAATTACTCTGAGGATATCTTACTAGCAAAATGAACAAAAACGTATTTCCAGAGCATAAGTTTAAATGATTTCTGTTCTTTCAAATCTCTTACCATTTAGCTGTGGCTCTGTGCGTGCGATGGTGGAAGGAGGGTGGAGAGTGACAAGTTTCAGCAATTGTTTAGGTATTAGAGTAATATGGGGGTTTTGGTGGTTTTTTGGGTTTTGTTGGTGGGGACATTGTTTTTGGTTTTGGTTAGGAAAAAAACAGCTTCTTTGCAGGGAAGTGGCAGGCTTCCTGAGGCTATGCCAGATTTAAATAAAATGTAAACCCTGTGCTGTGGGTCCCTTGGGGCCTTCAAGTCCCCGTGTTGCTAGTTATAAAGGAATGACTGCTTTTGAAAATGCAGTTTAAGAGAGAGGGATACAGATCATTTTAAAATTAGTATTTAAATCAAATATTTTGTTTGTGATTTGAATATTCGAGGGGAATAGTAATTTTTGAATAAAGATATAATGATAAGAGAAAATTTTAAGATACAAAACTATATAGTTAAAATGTGTTACAGTGAATTGGGAAAAGATTATGGTATTTGTCTTTCCTTTTCTAAACTTTCCTTTGGGGGTTAAGTGTTACAGCTAGAGATTACAGCTTTTAACTGCAGAACAGTGTACCGTGTTTTTAAATATCAAATAAGCAGTGCAATAACAACAACAAAGATCATTTTAAGGAAAAATCTTATCTATAATCTTAACATCCTTATTCAAACTGTTTTAATTTCTACAAGTTGCCTTCCAGTTAATACATATCCATGCGTATTTTTATATGTGTGTGTAGAATACACTGCTGCCCCTGACCCTCAATGTCTATGAAATTAAGAGATTGTGATAAATGATTTCTAATTCTCTTTCCCTTCGGAAATAGTGTTTTAAAACTTAGCTGTGTCTAGACTGTATAATATCTTTTTGAAAAATGTATAAGTTGATCATAGTGGGTATTAAAAACCATGAGTCACTGCTGTAAAATGTAGAGGGTTAATTCCTAAAAATTCAGCCTAAAAGAAGAACTTCTGTGATGGTCACAGTTTGTTAACCTGAAGAATGCATCAGGGGGTGGTGGTGGGGGGTTGATATTTGAGACTCTTGAGTAATAAGTTCAGTAAAGCAGGGTTTGTTCTCCAGTAGTCATTTTAATAGAACCTGTGCAGATGTGTGATGAGAGGATACAAAAAAAATCACTTTTGACAATTACTTGATTCTCAGTTACAACCACACTTCCGTTCTCATAAGAGAAAAAAATTTTAATCTGTTTATAATGTCTTCATTTTAATATTTTCATGAACTAACTGCATGTAAAATTACTGTTTTGGGGGCACCTAGTTAGACTAGTTAGGAAGAATGTGCATGTCTGCATAATCTCTCCTTCCACTCTTTGGTTTGCCTTTTACACAAATGCCAGTACTGAGCCCTCCTGGGCCGTGTGGTGGACTCCTTGGATGCTCTCAGTAACTTGCATGTTGCCAGTCACCTTCCTCAGTTCTCACGCAGTGTCGGGTGGTGAGAGCTGAAGTGCTGGCAGCCACGACTGTTCCACGGAGTGTCAAGCAAAGCAGCTGTGGTCTCGTGTTTCTCTCTCGTGTTGCTGTTTTCTTTACACCATGAACTCCTTGTCCTTCAGTCCAGATCCTGTGATCTGAAATCATTTAAATTATTAAAAGTTTGATATTTTTAACCTCTTATACTCCCAGTAGACAGGACATAGGAAACTTAGTGACGTAAACATCTCTAATAATCTTTGAAAGTCACAAGACCTGTTAGCTGGGACAAGAAACAATTAGGTGTAAACTTCAGGGAAATACCATAAGGGCATGACTTGTGTCCTCTTTTGTTAGCAAGCCACATGGCTTTCCTCTCAAACCCAAGGAATACGTCGTGTGGTCTCCTTTTGTGATTTCGGTTTCATCCGCATCACAGAAATATATGTTCCCCCAAGTTTACTCTCTGTAATTTGTGATCGCTATTTTTCTTATCTGCGAAGGAAGTACAGCCGTTCCCACTGGGGAAATACCATGTTAAGTCGATCCTAAAATAAGAAATCTAAGGGAAAGGTCACATCCTAATAAGTTGTGCAAATCTAAATTCCCATGGAGCTTTGAAATTATTTTGTAGGAGTAGGGTATTAACAGTGTGTTGCTGAACTTCTTTCAGATAGCGTCATAAAATGGAGAGCACTTTTGTGTGCAGAAGTAACCACTAAGGTATAAAAGTACAATTGACAAGACCTCTTTTTTTTTTTTTTTTTGGCAGTCTATTTGGAATATCCAGAGACATCTAGCATGAATAATAAACCACTAAATAACTTTTTGTTACTTTCACTGAAATATAAGAAGTATTACTCAGGAAGAATTACAATGATACATGCAAACAAAGACAGTGATTTTTTCCTATGACTATGGAGATGCTTGATACTCAACTTTTTCCCAGCCCCGATCTGCACTTACACTTTGGAAAAACCCTGACTATGTAATTCTGGAGAAAGTTGCTGCTCCCAGGACACCTGAAGGTTGACACCTGGACATCAGGACACCTGGGTTGCAGTCTCTCCTCTTCTGTTAATCTGCAGCCTCTTAAAAATGCTGGACCTCAATTTTCCATATCTGTTCAGATGTTTATTGTGACGATCAAGCCAGAGCAAATGTATGCAGGGGGTCAGAAAATTTTTATAGCATTGTATATCTTTAAGATATTACGGTCATCATTGCCTTTAATTTTTATATTTTCCAAAAGAAGAGATCAGAGTAAACAGAGGACAAGTAACTTATTCTATCCCACTCACGCCAGAAGGCACTAGAGCATCCTGATCAGTGCCCCACTCTGGCCAAATCCAAGTCATTCTTCAGAAGGATGGGATTTGGGTGGAAGTCGCTCCATCCTGCTGAGTCCAGAAGTATCACATTTTGCCCTCAGGACTGATTGTTTCCTAGCACATACGAATCTTTTCCTGAAGATGTGTTGTTGGAAATGTGTCTTGAATATTCATTTACCTTTCATCTATTTACCGCTTTAGAGAAATGTGCATCCTTATTCCTTAGTCTCTACTCTCTTACTCCAAATTAAAGCAGAGCTGAAGGTGACTTTTGCCTTTTTGGTCTGCTGCTATTTATTTCCTTAGTGGTGATTATCTATTTTCTGTAATTTAAGGATTTCTAGGAATATACCTGGGCACCCGACTCATTGGGACCCAACGTGTAGCAAAAGCCATTTGTTGAAATGAATTAGATATTTCTGCATAAAATTATTTCAGTTTCAAACCTCACAATAAGAGAAAAATACAAAATAGTTTGCTTAAATGCTTGTGGCATGTGTTCAAAGAGTCTCTGCAACTATTAATATCTTTGTTCAGGAAGTACGTCGATCTTCTTTATTGCGTTAATTCATTTTTTAAAATTTATTTTATACACGTACGTGAAAAGGGTGAGATGTAACAGATCTGTACCCTACCACGTATTGACCAGAAAACGTGCTTACTGCAAGCAGTCCCACTTTCAGAAATGCAGTGCCTCTGTGTCTGAGCGAGTAGACTGACCTCCTTTTAAGAAGAACTGACCTGGGATGAATGCTGACTGGAATGCGGTGCAGTGAGGTGACTTTCACCCTAAGTGACACGTGAAAGTTACAGAATGTTGCCAGCGTGTGTTCTCAGTAAGTGGAGGGACGTTTCCGTCCTTTCCTCCATCAGACTTTGGAGCAGCAGTAACAGCAGCAGCAAGCCAGAGACTAAGGAGAATGAGTTGTTTGTGCACGTTTGCTCCCCGGTGCTCCATGGCAGTGGTGGGGGTAGGGGGTGGGGTGGATTCTTTACGTATGCACCTGCTGATGGCTGTGACTGTAAATTTGTTTTTCCAGCCTTTTAATTTCCATTGAGGATGTTTTAGGTCATATTTTCCTTATTCCTGAGTTATTGCAAATTGTCTCTCTGACCCAACAATCCGCCGTTTCCATTCCATCCTCCAAGTAGACAGTTTTCCTTCTCAAACACTATAGATACATTTCACCCCGCTCCCTGCAAGTGTTGCAGACTTCATGGTCGGCCTCAACTGACCTCCTCCGTCTTGTCGCCTCCATTTGCTACTACAGGTGTCGGGGCTTGGCTGCACCAGACCGCTCAGTCAGTATTCCTCCCGCAGGACTGGGGTCGTGCCTGGGGTGTACCAATTATCGTATCATATTATTGTTGATTTTGTAATTAATTTTACGGGTGAGCTTTTTGAGCACAGAGACTATCTTTGGGTATCCCTAGGGTTTAACACAATTCCTAGCAAGTATTATGCAAGTAATAAAATTATAGTGTGATATAATGAAATTAAGTGATTTAGATATACTATTCACTCTACTAATTAAACATGGCATTATCAGCATTCTCGCCTAAATGTTATTTTTAAATTCACCAGCTAGAGTTGCAAAGTATGGTACAGAATTGAATTATTTTAAGAGAAGAATTTCCATTAATGTGTATTTTACAGTTTTGTAGATTTAACTTTTGCATAAGCTTCCCTTTTTTGGAAAAATATTGAAATGAACCCATAAAAGCATCTAGGTCCCTGATCAGCTACTTTTTACCTAAATAATTCAGGGGTGAAGAATGTTCAGTTCACAGACCTGCAGTCTTGTGATGTCCTGTGGCACGTGAAGCAGGGTTCCGCAGTCAGATACTGGGCTGAGAGCTGCTATTTGTGCTGAGTTGTGGTGGTTTGTTTGTGGTTCCTGTTTGTTTCATGTATTAAACAAATGTTCATTGAGCTACTTTTATGTATCGAGCACCGTTCTGGACAGAGTAGAATTATGGCATTCTTTGCCGACAGTCTTATTTCAAAGGCAGCACAAACACGGGCTACGTGAAAGAATGAAATAACAGGGCTGGGTGATGTGTGACGGAGGACAACCACGTGGTAGAAGTTCCTAGAAGAAAGCGTGTGTGCGGAGCTGGAATAGTGAGAAGTCGTTTCAGGCGATGCTCGCGCCCGAGCTGAGCCCTGGGCGTGTGGGTCAGGATGCGTAAGAAAGAGGCAGCTGAACAGGCTAACATGAGGAGTGTCACGGGGGAGGAATTTCGGGATGCTGGGGGCACGCTGTGCTTCGAATCAGTGGGAGATTCACGGAAGAGAGGAAGAGGGCTACGTTTGGCAGGATACGAGGGCTCAAGTGAGGAACTTGGACTTCGACTAGGAGGCTTGGGGGACCCTGAAGATTTTGGAGGAGGAGAGTGGTGTGACCAAAGCTTCGTTAGGAAGGGACAAATGAAGGAGGTATTTCAGTAACTTACGAGATTTGACGACAATTAAAAATAAAGGGGACAAGAGAAAAAGTCAGAAGTGAACTTTTGCACTGGAATTTGACACAACATTGTAAAATGACTATAACTCAATAAAAAAAAAATTCAAAAAAAGAACTTTTGGCTGATGTTGGGAGAAAAGGGAGAAACACAGAAGAGGGGCTCTGGGAGAAGGAGGTGAGCTTGATTCAGACTTGCTGAATTCAGAGTGAAGGTGGGGTGTCTCCCTAGAAACGCCCTAGACGGATGGGGTGAGTCGGGGCTGGACCTCGTTTCAACGGCCGGAACGAGACGTGTTGGTTTGGGCATCATGAGCATGGAGTGAAGGATGCTCTGAAAGCTGAGGCCCCGAGAAGCAGCTCACAGGTTAGAAGAGGAAGATGAGAGGGTGGGACGTGCGGTTCGGCTCAGCAGTGCCCAGTGGAAAGCTCTGCGAGGAGAGGAGGAGGAAGCGGCGCCTGGTGCCTCTTATTACCTGGCGTCATGTCGGTTGCTTTGTGGATACAACCTTGCTTAGTCCTCACAGCAACCCTGTAGTGTAGGAGCTGCGATGATCCCGACTTCAGAGGTGAATAAAGTGAAGTTCAGCCTGGTGACATGACGTCCCAAAGGGCCTACTGCCAGTAGCAGGTGGAGTCTAGCTTAAACTGAGCTCCTTCTGACTCCCAAGCTCACGCAGATTTATGCTGAAATATTGTAAGATGACAGTGAATGATCAAGAAGGATGAAAAAAAAAAGGAGTAATGTCTTTAATAGCTGCAAGGAGCAAGTAGGTCGCTGTTTAAGATTACAGCTTACTGGAGGGGGTGTGGAGGAAAGGGGACCCTCCTGCGCTGTTGATGGGAATGTAGTTTGGTGCAGCCCTTATGGAAAGCAGTATGGAGATTGCTCAAAAAAACCCTAAAAATAGACTTACCATATGATACAGCAATGGCACTTCTGGGCATATATCTGGAGAAAACTATAATTCGAAAAAATACATGCGCCCCAGTGTTCACAGCAGCACTGTATACAATACCCAAGGCATGGAGGCAACCTACATGTCCATCAGCAGGTGACTGGGTAAGGAAGTTGTGGTGCGCGTGCGCACACACACACATACACACACACACACACACACACACACACACAGGAATACTACTCAACCATTAAACAGAATGAAACTATGCCATTTGCAACAACATGGATGGACCTAGAGGTTATCAGACTAAGTGAATTAGCGACAAAGAAAAGACAAGTAGATCATATGATATCACATATATGTAGAATTTGAATAAAAATGATACAAATGAACTTATTTACAAAACAGAAACAGACTCACAGACATAGAAAACAAACTTATGGCTACCAAAGGGGAAAGGAGAGGGGAGGGATAAATTAAGAGTTTGGAATTAGCAGTTACAAACTACTGTATGTAAAACATATAAGCAATAAAGTCCTACTGTATAGCACAGAGAATATCTTGTAATAACCTATAATGAAAAAGAATATATGTGTGTGTGTGTATAAAACTGATCACTATGCTGTACACCAGAAAACTAACACAACATTGTACATCAAATATACTTCAATTAAAAAAAGTTACACCTTAAGTATGGTGGGGGGAATGAGTATTTGGGGGAGCTTAGAAGGTAGTAGGTGGTATATGAGTGGAGGGAGTGATTCTAGACCACTGAGAATTTTGGCAGCAAGTTAGGACAGTTCTCTTGGAGAAGCTGAATCAAGGAAAGTAGGGAAGAATGCAAATCAGTGGAGGAGGAGATGGTATAGGTGTGAGGTCTCAGAACAGATGTTAAAAAGAGCCAGACCCTATGAGAAAAGACTGCCTCACAAAGTTTGGAGGTTAGTGTCCCCGTGGAGATAAGAGGGAGGATAAATGAGAAAGGTGTCAGATAAACATAGATTTTTTTTTTAAAGCACTAGTTATAATGATACCTCCAAAGTTATATCTTACTTGGAAAAAAATCCCACAAAAATAAGCATGCCAGCTAAGTGACCTTCACCAAGTCTCCTTCCCTCTTCCAGGCTCAGTTTCCCCAGATGCTGGACAAATTAGGGAAGGGCAGACAGATGGGTCTCTAAGGACCCTACCAGCACTTAATTTTCTAAGCATTGTGGAATGGGACAGCTCTGGTCTGTTCACAGAGAGGGCACTTGTGTAACTTTACACATCAAAGGAATTTGTAGGAATAGCTAAAATTAGAGATACAAAGGAAACTTTTAGAATTTTAAGTCTGCAAGTCAAAAGTTCTGAATGTATCCCTTTCCCCCCTTATTAAAAGTTATTAAAATGTCAATGTATTACTACCTGTAAACTCTTGAAGGTTTACGGGACTATACCCTATTCTCTGATGTGTCCTCGGCATGGAGTATAACACCTGATACATAATAGTGACTCGGTAAGTGTCTGTTAAATGAATGAAACCTGAATTACAGAGTAAAATGTTGCCAGTACAGAGGTATCGCCTGCTTTTGCTCTTCTTTGATCTCTCAGTCTGTTCCATGACAATTCAGGAACATGAAATTATGTTAAGATAGTCACTTTTCGATGTACTGTCTTGTTTTTGTATCATTTTTTGTTTGGTTGTTGTGGGGTTTGTGTGTATGTGTGTGAAAAGGGAGCTATACTTGGGGAATTGGCTGACAGTTAATGGAAATCTTAGGATTTTTCAAAATTATCTTTTGTAGTAACTTACAAATTAGTCAAGTATTCCAATTTCCCATCTCTTGTTAGTTTAAATTTTACCAAGAATATTGCCTTTATAAAAAGGAATTGTGTTTTACATGATGGAGGAAAGAGCAAATCTATTTCTGAACAGATTTAATGATGCTGGTGTAAGAAAAGAAAAAAGCCACAAGAAGTCATCCCAAATTAGTAATGCTTCCCATCTTAAACACATGACTTCAGTCGTCCCCAGGCTAGCTAAAGGTTACAAAATGTCACCATAATATCCTTTACTTCCTTATGAGTTCTTGCTACCTCCCCCTCACTCCCAAATATGGTAGATGGAGTTGTAAAATCCCTGAAGTATGACAATATAGTTTATTACACTTTTAGTTAGAAATATTCTGCCAAAATGAGCTGAGAACGAGAGGAAATGGATTTAAGTTTACAGCAGTGATACAGAATATACTTTTTCCAGACCACTCAACCCGCAAGCCAATTTGTAACTTGACTGCTTCATACAGTGGAAAAGTTGCAGCTGTAACAAAATCAGCAGAGCTATCTCGGGTTAATGAGAAAATTGACTGCAGGAACATTTTTCCAAATGCATGTTTTTATGTACTTTATACTCCTTTCTAGACTATTAGCCGTTTTACTTCGTGCTGCTTGGGGAGTTCCTGATGCTTCTCAACTCCCCAATGAGAAGTTGGAGGCAGGCGGAGCTGCTTCACTGTTAGCCCGCTTCGTCTTCAGTGCTCTGGCGACCCGGAGTTATCTTTCTTTGTCTCTGTCTCATTACCAAGCTTCAAGCTTGCAGATTGCCATGGGTCTTCCCTTTCCTTGAGATGCAGATTTAGACTGTTTGTTTGTGTGGGATACATGAAAATGCCAGCTTTAATAAAAGGCTGTTTGATTCTTGGATAGAAACTAAAATATTGGACAAGCCAACCAAATATCCAAAAACTGGACGTTCAGTGGAAGCTGTACAGTTATCCTAGGTTATGAGTCGGGAGAGTAGCAGAGCTGATAGAATCAGTCATCCCGTGCGTAGGAACTTGAACGAAGACAGTGATTGATTTTTATTTCTCCCTTAAAAGTTTGTTCAGTTTTAAGTATTTATTTTGGCAAAATACGTACTCGCCGTATTATGTTAAGAGTGACCAGTTTCCTATGCTGTGCATACAAGTTGTGTCAAAAGAGGTTGTCTTGTCATTTTAAACATGAGAAGGAGTGTAAAGGAATCAAGAGACAAAGGAGAAGGAAACTGGACGTTTTAACCCCAATTTGCTTCTTCCTCTTTGGACCACTGTTGATTTCATGTTAGCCGTTCTGTTTGCCTGAACCTAGCAGTGTCACCGCCTCTGTTACAGTCTCCTGTACTTAGTTAGAACCACCTATAAAGCAGTAGATGGAGCGGAATCTTGGCAGAAGAGGTCTCAGTCAGGAAAGAAGGCATTTTGTTTATATTTAGACAATTTGAGAACCTGGCCTCTGGGCACTCAGGAAAAAGTTCAGTAAGTTGAAGCCTGCAGAACAGAGTCTTTATTATGAATAGATGTCCCCTTTCTCCACCGGGGGTTTAATTCCAAGCAGCCTGAGAGAAACTGAAGACGTTTCTCTTTCTGCTTACTTGGCAAGTCTTTTTAAAGAGCGTGAGGCGCCCGAATCAAAGGAGAATGAAGCCCACAGCAGAGCTGGTAGGACAGGAGCTGGCAGGAGGGCTTTTTTGGCTCTGGTGACAGAGGTCTCAGGCCCAAGTCTGCAGAGGTTGTAGGAGAGGTAATTGTTCCACAGTATAGTTGAGTTACATTCGGGAAAGTCTGCTGAAACATATATTCATGTCACAAAAGAAGTGTTAAAATCCCAGGCTTTTTCAGCTGGGAATGGTACTTGCTTCCATCAAAATCACCCATCAAGTTGAAGAGCAAAGCAAACATACTGAACAAGTAAAAATAATTCTTTAGCATCTCCACATCACTGGCAGAGTTCCGTCGTTTCTGCAGAACACGTGTACCGTGCTAGGCTGCAGTATAAGATAGAAGTAGAATAAATAGTATTATTTTCTGCTCTTAGAACCTACAGGGTGGAACACTTGTGCTCCAACCCCTCTCTCCTTGATTCTGATAGCCATTTAATCACTTATGATCACCTCTGCTGGAAGAGGGATTAAAAGGGTAATAGGAAATCAGAATATTTAGATTTATAGTCTGGCTGTTTTTTCCAGTTCTCCTTGACGCCTTTAACATTCATCACTAAGGATGATTAACAATTGACTTGAGCCATAGAGTTGGAGTTTGTGCTGCTTGATAGACATAAACCAGTCACAGAGCCTGCCATAAATCCAAAGCAAGTGGGTAGACCAGCTGATGAGTTGTACACGTATTACTGATCATTCTTGAGGTCCTTGATTGTAGGACAAGTTTTCCTATTAAAACAGTGTGTTGTGTATTTCATGTCTCTGTTAATTTAGGTCATTAACAAGTTAGCAGTTTAAATGTCCAGCCACTAAATATCAAGCTGTCACCTTCTCTCACTTTTTATTTTTTTGTGGTTAAGTGTATGTAACAAAAACTTGCCACTTTAACCATATTTAAGTAGACCGTTTGGTGACATTAATTGCATTCACAGCGCTGTACAACCATCAGGCCTTTTCATCACCTCTAACAGGAACTCTGCCCATTGAACAGTAACACCCATCACCCATCCCTCCGCCCGTGGTTACGTCTGTTCTGCTTTCTGTCTCTGTGAGTTTGCCTATTCCAGTTACGTGGGATCAGACAGTATTTGTTCTTTGGTGTATGGCTTATTTCACTTAGGACAGTGTTTTCAAAGTTTGTCCGCATTGTAACACATATCAGAGCTCTATTCCTTTTTATGGCTAAGTAATATTCCACTGCATGTAGGTAGCACATTTTATCCATTCATCTGTCAGTGAATGCTTCCTTGGGTTGTTTCCACCTTTTGGATGTTGTGAATAATGCTGCAGTGAACGTTCAAGTGTTCAGGTATCTGTTTGAATCTCTGTTTTCAGATCCTTGGGGTATATTCCTAGGAGTAGAACTGCTGGCTTTACATGGTGATTTTGTATTTAACCTTTTGAAGATCTGCCACACTGTCTTCCACAGTTGCTGTACTTTTTTACATTCTCACCAGCAATGTACAAGGGTTCCAGTTTCCACATCCTCCCCGACACTTGTTATTTTCCGTATTTTTTTATTATAGCCATCCTAGTAGGTTATGAAGCGTTATCTCATTGTGGCTTTTCATTTGCACTTCCCTGGTGACCCATGATGTTCAGCATCCTTCCGTGTGCTCATTGGGCATCTGTATGTCCTTGGTGAAATGTCTATTCAAGTCCTTTGCCCATTTTTTAGTTGCGCTGTTTGCCTTTTGCCTTTTTATTGTTCCTGTCTTACTTTTTAATTCATTTTCTTACATGCTTCTCTATATGATCAAAAAGACCCTTTCATTTGAGCCCAGAGAAGTGCTTTCTATCTGCCTTTCATTGCCACATACATGGAATTAAGATTGAATGCTTCTTAACCTGTTGCCAAAATCAGTACCTGAGATTGTCTCTCTTCAAATGAAAGGATTTTCCTGCCTGCTGTGATGAGAGTGGTTTGGATTGGGATCAGTAGCAGAGAAGATTAAGAGAAGAGGCTGGATGTACTTAACAGGTAGAATCAGGAGGAAGTGGTGATGGACTGGGTGTAAGTATAAGAGCAGTCAGTAATGACTCCCCCCCCCCTTTTTTTTTTTTTTTTTTGTCATGATGAGCTGAGAGATTGGCGGAGCCATTTGCTGAGGTGAGGCTCTCTGCAGGAGACTTGTCCTGAGGGGTAGGTGATAGGTGCATTCTTGGACCTGTAGAGTTTGAGTCACCCATGAGAAATTTCAGTGGGCATAGCAAATAGATGTTTGTGTATAGGGCTGAGGCACAGGTGAGACCACGAGGATGGAGATGCAGATTTGGTCTCAATACATCCTTGACATGTGAAGCCTTCTGTAATGAGATTGCCGAGGGAGAGCATATAGAGTTGGAAGAGTGAAGAGCCTTGAGACAGAGCCTTGAGGAAGAACCCGCCTGCGTGGTGGGACACTTGTTACCTCAGGAGCCGGAAAGAAGAGAAGCAGTGGATGAAGGGCCAGAGCCTGGGGGTTCTGCTCTCTGATGGAAAAGTCAAATGGTTGGTTTCACAGAACATCTACCTGCCTTACATGCTGAGATCGTTTTATGCTGCTGATTGTCAAGTTGAACATTTTTCCAGTTCGTTTGCCAGAAGGTAGTCCTGTGAAATGTTAATGAACTGGGATGTAAGCTATTCTTGGTAAAAATGAGTTTCTGGTTAACTCAGTCAACCAGAGAGCACTTTTCATTTCTGGTTATGTAAGATCTCTCTTAAAGATGGTAAGCCATATTTCCGTCTTGGTAAATACTGTGAGATGAAATAAAATTTCAATTGAATTTAGGTAACTCTGAATTGATGATTCAGGAACTTTTAATGTCTTGGTTTCATTTTGAATAACATGTGACATTTTACTGAAGATACAGAAAATATTGACAATTATCTCAGGAAGTGCTCTGGAAGCTGCTTTTAAAAACGAATCACTTTTTAACTGCCTTCTTTCCCCCCTTAGCATTGGTCCAGTTTTTCTAGAGGCATAGGAACAACTTGCAGTACATAGGGTTTTTCATAGTTGATGAAAGTTATATTGCATTTATTTTTATTTCTATGTGGGTTTTTATATAATTCTATACCAGTAGAGCCAAGTATACTAGTGCATTCCTCAGCGTTGTTAATTTCGTCAGCGTGTGTACTTCTTTGACCACTGACCGCATATGTACTGCAGCTCCTTCAAAATTACTTCACTGACATTACAGACACACATATGCGGGTAGTAAGGAGCAGTGTGAAAAGTTACATCTGTGTCAGGTTGGCGTAAATTAAGTCAGAAGGCAGCTAGCTGCACAGGGGATCTTGCCAATGGCAATCATACCAAAGTGAATCTTTTAATAAATTAAAATACCCTTTAAAATGTGGTCTGGGGAGAAAGAAACTAATACGTACCCTTACCCAGTGCCGAGCAGTTCTGAGTGCTTTGCACGCGTTCTGTCTTTCAGTCCTCACAACAGTTTTGTTTTAGGGGTGAGGCTACTGAGACTTAAAGAGGTTAAGCACCTTGCCCAAAATTACGCCCCACTACGTGGTGACGCTAGGATGCTAGTTGAAGTTGATCTCATTTTAAAGCCAATATTCGTTCCATTGACACCTCTATTCCTCGCTGGAAACCAGGAGCCCTGCATTCTGGCTCCTGCTGCGCCCTCTGACTGTATAACCCTGGATGAGCTGCTCACTAGACCCCTAAAGAGCCTGATAACCTTTGCACCCGCTGTCCCCCAGACACGCTCTTTCCCTGTGCTGGACGCACCACACTTCCTCTCCACGTGTTCATGCGTCGTTCACCTGATCATCAGTTGTGCAGACAGCAGTCTTGTGTACCACAGTAGCTACTGAGGTTCTGTGACATAGATAGGAACAGATACATCCGTGCATTTATGGGCCACAGATACGTGGTCGCTGGTTCTCAGGAGGCCGTGCTCTTGTACGTCCTCTAGCTTGCTCTTGTGTGAGCTGTAGCCGAAATCCCGTTTCTTCCATGAGCCCTCCCACTTGGACATGCTCTTCTGAGTCCCTGTGAAACTTAGTCATTTTCCCATGTATTTGGCAATTCGCCAGGTGCTACCTTGTGACATCTCTCCTGCCATTGGCTGGAATTCTTACTCACGTCATGAATCATTACTTAACTTTTCACCTCTTTGCAGCTTGTTTCCCCAACGAGATATAAATTCCTTAAGGGCAGGCTTACACTTCTCTGTATTTCCCACAGTGTCTTGTAAACAGCAAAGGTTTTTTTTCCCCTGGATTCATTCAACAAATATTTGTGGATTTGGGTTAAATTTTTTAAGTTCTTATTTTACTTCCTGGTCAAATGATCTTGGCCAAGTCACACAGCCTCCCTGAGCCTCAGTTCTCAGTAAAATGGAATCGATTCCTACCTCTCAAGATTAAATCAACCGTATATGTAAAAATGCGTTGTGCACTTTAAAAGACCGTACAAACGTTGCAGGTTATATGTTTGTTCTTCGTGGTGAAATCACCCTGTCCTGAATTCCTCCAGTACAGCCTTCATGTCCCAACGTTCACTTCAAGCAGGCGCTGGCTCTGCGTTGTCCATGTTGCCCTACCATAGAGCCCTTTGTGGTTTCACATCTTTAGTTGCTCTAAGTGTGTTTCTAATTTTTTTTCTCCTTTATGGTGTGTATTTCCAAGTCATCATCTTACTTAGGATGACGAAGTTGCTTTCTCATCCTTATTTAGGATGGGAGTTCATACCATCTCACACGCATGAGAGTAAATGGTGTGAACCGTCATCAGGGAACCTAACCGGATGGTCCACAGAGCCCGTCAGATCATTGCACCCCTCGTACTGCAAAACTGGGAGTCACAGAAAGTACTGTTGATTTTCCTTCAAGGTAGCTTAATCCACTCGCTTGAGTTTCAGATTGATAAAAAGGGTCTGTTGTTAGGAATTTGATATTGAGATACTTTTAAATCTGTATCAGAGCTCTGTATACTCTCCAGAGAACATGTCAGGACTGGTACCATCGGCCTGTGTGGCCTTAGGTCATGTTTATGGGGCCTTGGCCAACTTAGTAATAACCCCAAAATACACAAATTTTCGTAGCTAAGACTTGTGATTAAGACTTCCCCAGTGTTAAGATTTACTGAAGTGAATTATTATGGTCCTTGCCACTTTTGGTGCTTTGGTTAATTGTAACCTTCAAACCAAACTGGATTTTACTGTCTTCATTGGAATAAGCTTTTTTGATTATTTAAAAATTATTTTTAATAGGATTATCCTCTGACTTCTCTGGAGTGTGGTTCCTATGTGGGTAATGTCTGTCTGCCTCTTGGAAGCCTTGAAATAAATATATTGAGTATTGTTATCCATGTTGAAAGATATTAAAATGAGATTTGTAATCCAAATGGGCATTACTGACTTCACATCTGGTTCCCTGAAAAGTGGCCAAATGCAACAGTTCTTAATGCAAGACAGCCTAGGGCAAAACCTCTGCAATTCCCACCCTCCTTTGCAAAACACCTGCCCTGTATGAACCTTTAACGTTAAAAAAAAGAAGAAGAAAAGAGGAACAAACAAAGAAAATTTACTCCACCACACTTAACTATAGATTTCCAACAAAACTGCGGGTGTGAGCCCTGCGTTTAAGAGCTGGCCGCCGTTAGCAGTGGCAGGCAGTGTGAGGAAGACATGGCAGCACTGCCCTAGTTTCTGGTTGCCGGGACCAAAGACATCGTGAAACTTCTCTCCTCTCCTTAAGTCTCCTCATTTTGCTTGATTTTGAAGTGATTATATGTCCCGGTCGCCTGTGACAGTCTCAGTGTGTGTCAGAAGTGCCCCGGTTTGGGCAGTGAAGTGTATGATCACCATATCCAGTCCCTCAGAAGCCCCAGTCAGGAGGGGCAGGAGAGGGAATGACGACAAGGTGTCAAAGGGGACACGAGCCTCAGGTTGAGGCCGTGCTGGAACCAACAGTCTACTGATCAGAATTCTCACCAAGGAAGATGAAAGCTGAGCTTGAAATTGATGTGTGGACGCGTTCTGCACATCACAAGGTCCACCAGGTTAAGGCTGGGCGCTCTGGGGGAGTGTGGAGAGGCGGAGGACGAGAACCAGGTCAGGAGTGCGTTGTGGCTTTTATGCAACACTAACGTTGGGCTTCCTGTCTGAGGTTTTCCATGTTGTGAGTCTTCCACCTCGTGGTACTCTTTTAAGGACTAGTGATGCTGGTATCTAATAGAAACACTTCAGAGAAAAAAAAAAGATGGAAGATAATAGTTCTTTAGAAAAGTGGAAACACATTATTCTTGATAACTTTCATCTTCTCTGAAAAAGCTTAGCTTAACATCTCTGCTATTTACCTTAATAATCTACTTAGAAATTTAATTTCACCCACTACAAAAGACTTGCTTTTGATACTCTCTTTAAAGAGTCCTCTGGATCTGATCACCTTTTTTTTTTTAATACTCAGTTGTTGTACAATGTCTTTATTTTACTTAAAATAACTTTTTAAATTCTAAGAGTAATAGCTCTTATCGAACAAGATGCAGAAAATATAAAGCAAACTGTAAGCATTCATAATCTCATCACCCAGAAATAGCTAACGTTAGCACTGTAGCATAGTTCCTTTCAACTTTCTTACACATATATATTTTTTAATGTTTATTCAATGAAGCTCTAAAATTATAATCTTACGGAAAGTGCTTTTAGTCTGGTAACGATAGTAAAATAATATCATCTCACATTTGCGTTGAGATTTAAAATGTGCAACAGTTCTTTCATATAGTGACATCTTTAATCCTAATAATATCCCTAAAAGGCAAGGCAGATATTATTTCCCATTTTACACATGGGGGAATTGAAGCCCGGAAATGCCCAAAGACATCACTGAGGAGCAGAGCCTTGATGAGAACCCCATGCTTCCCAGTTCAAGACTCTTTCTATGTACAACTCAAGAAATGAATTCTACTAGGACTTTTTAAAGTAACGAAACCAGAATCAAGTTCAAGGAACTAGTTATGAGAAACTGATTCTTCAGCTGGGAAAGGAAGGCAAAGAAGAGGAGTGTTGTGTTTGAATATGGTCTTCAGGTCTGTAGAGGGACAGTATTCAAAGAATGGCAACCATCTTTCTTAGACCCTCCTCTGAAGACGAAACAAAAGGGCTGAGCTGCTTGCGGGCCTTTAAATTTGGGGTAGGGCACTTTCCTGAAGGCCTTTGAAAAGGCCTCTCTGTTTGGAATGAACAGTCAGTCAAATCTTGAACCTTTACTGCTACATTAAGAAGAATAAATGAAGTAAAAGGCGTCACCTCTCAAGTTTCCAAAAGACTTAGCAATATACCTGAAGAAATGAAACAAACATATGTGAAACAACGTAGGTGTAAATTATGTGGTATTGTCTCTGTATACAGTGAGCTCTTAGGGGTAAGAACTAATGAATTGTCATTCAAAAAGCATTTACTTTGTGCTCATCAAGAAAAACATATCATTAAGTGGAACAGCATAAGTAAGATCAGGAGGCCAGAAGCAAGCCCTGGAGAATGGCAAAAAATAGGAATATACACATTTATTCACATGGCAATGAGTCCACTCAACATGTATTCAGCACCTACAGATATACCACAGGTAGGTAGGAGTGAGTAGATACGTCCTTTTGAATAGCTCTTAAGTTATATGTTAGGAAATAGTGAACAGTAAGGTGAGTTAGCAGGTATGTGGGCCAATTATAGTAACACTACTGTGTTAACTTTTAGTAGTAGGTTAGGCATGATTCTGATGAGGGACAAGAGTTTATAAATAAATGAGCTCTTAACCCTTAAAATGCATTGGATGAAAGCGTCAAAGACAGTGTTAGAAGTCACGTAATCTACTTTAAAAATGGGGAATTAAGACTGGAGCCCTTGTGACTTGCCTGTGTTCATCCGTGGAGCTCGTGGCAGAACTGAAGGTCGAACCCGGTCTTCTGCTTCCTTCCAGTTACACCGTTCTGCCTCTTGACTCTTGGATTTAGCTAAACATCTTTTCCTTCTTCCTTACGCCACCTCCGTGAATACCAGATCTTAGGTCCGAAATTAAAGGTTGAATTGTAATCATTATTCAGTCATTGGTAGAAAAATATGACATAAAAAGTGAATCTGATTCGTGTTCAGTCTCAGTGTATGTCTTATTCATAAATGACTAAAGGCTCAATGAGATTAACAGTACATACCTTGGAACAAATGTCCTGTAGCCTTGGCTGAAGAGCCTGTGTGTTAGACCTGGCTCTGTCACTAACGAGCTGTATAATTTTGCACAAGTCATGTCACCTCTTTTCTTCTTTATTTATAAAATGAGAGATTTGAAAACTAACGTCTGGTTCAGTTGTTTTTATATAGCTGTATCTTATTATTACTTGAGTAAAACACAGACTCAAGGAAAAAATTTCTTATAATTCTCAGTGCTCACATAATTTTCATTATAATGTAACTGAAATTTGTTCAAAACTAACTATAAACTTTTTATGCTTATAGCTCTTACATACAACCAAAACCAAAAATAACACATTAAAAAAAAAAAACAAAACACAACCCTTAACATTCAAACGAATAGCCCCAAATGGAAATGATTGCTATCACACATGTTTTTGGGGGTCTACATCCTGTGCTACCCAACACCATGTATGTGATTAAATTCTCCCTGTACTTTTCTCCTGTTGAATTCTTCTGTGAAACAGTCCTTCCTACAGCATTAATGGGCCTCATTTGGCCCTCACTTAGCTCAAATGAATCATTTATACATTAAAAGTCTACCTTTGACCTTCTGTCATTAATCCTGGACAACTAAAGTAGTAATACTGAGAACCAGTGAAATCATAAATGCAAACTGTGGCACTGAACTGCTAATGAATATCCAGTTATAAAGCCATCCAGATAATGTAGATATCCAGACAATCTAAAATACGAATTTTTGCAAATCTTCTATCATTAAGATGAAAGAAGATTTGAAATTGTAGAATTAGAAATTTTAATCAAAAAATTGAAACAATTTAAATGTCCATTAACTGAATGGATAGACAAAATGTGGTATTCTCATACGCAGCCTGGCCTTGATTATTAAGCAATAAGAAGAACCTTGCTGCTACATGCTACAACTTGAATGAACCTCCAAAACATTATGCTAACTGAAATAAGCCGAACACAAGAGACCACACGTTGTATGATTGTATTGATATGAAATGTCCAGTAAAAGCAAAACTGTGAAGACAGAAAAGTAGATTAGTGGTTATGTGGGATTGGAGATAGGAACTGGGATTGATTATAAATCAGCATGAGAGAACTTACTGGGTAATGAACATATTCCAAAACTGATTTATGGTGATGGTTGCAAAACTCAGGAATTGTACTAAATTTCATTGAATTATATACTTGAAATGAACTTTATGATATGTAAAATATACCTCAATAAGCTTGTTTTAAAAAGCCTTTATAAAGCTTTTCTTCTAGGACTTCTTAAAATTATACATTTGTAGCTATGCCTCCCCATAGTAAGGAGACTGGTTGAAAACATACTGATTTAGTGGGTTTAGGAATTAAGGTATGATGAATTCTAGCTTAGACTTTGCAACTAACTACATTATCTTGGACAACACCTTGGACAAGTCACTTAACCTCTTTGTGCCTTGGTTTCCCCAACTGTAAAGATGGGGGGTTAGAGTAAATATTCTTTAAGACTTCCTGCAGAAATGACAGTCTCATATTCACATTTCTGTTATTTATGGGTGCCTTACCCTTTACCAGTCCCCTGTTTATTTCCCCTTCCAAGTGCTCTTTTCAAAGCCTGTTCAATCAGCTCGGCATATCACTTGTCTCAGTAACTCCTGGTCACTAAAACTCCCTGACCTCAATGTACAGGTCTTTTGGGTGCACAGTTCCCAAAATGTTTATCTGAAAGTTCCCTAGGAGACTGACTGTCACATCATTCATTAATCTCCCAGGGGCTGTGTTCTCATCCTCTGTAACTCTCTTCTGGAAGCTCTCCCACAGATAACAATACACTTCCCCTTCAGGCAGTACATGAAAGCAACAATGGGCGATACAATGAAATCAGCCTATAAAATTACAGGGAATGAGAACCTGGCCCATTGTTTTCTCCTGCTGCCTGAGGAAGAAGTTGTACTCTTTGGATCCCTATAAAGATTGGCTTGTCCACCTCCTCGGATTCCCAAGTAACAATTAAGCAATCTGGCTTTCTTCCCACTTCTTGTTTCAATGTGTAGGATACTTGTCAACTTGCCCAGAACAACTATGGGCACTTTAAGCTGTTCATCTGACTGTGTGCAATAGATAAATAAAGACATAATTGGAAGGAAGACTGACTTAAGGTTCAGTTTTGTTTTTATTTTTATTGAGGGGACCACACTTGCTTTAGAATTGAAGAAGTTATTTCTTGTCTGTCTTCATGTTTTAGTCTTCCTCTCCTTCCTTTTGTGTTCAGTGAGATGTTTCTGAACACTTAAAATGAAAAGTTTGTTAAAATGGAGCTCAAGTTTATAAAAACGAAAGCGTAGCATCTTACTTCCTAGAGCTTAGCGTATCTGAAGAAAAGCACCCCTGAAGTGTAAAGAACAAGCTGCGTGGCTGGAATGTGGTTTAATTAGTCCACAGACCTGTCAGGAATCTTAGACTCACTTCCTAAAGCTATGTTGACACACAACATAGCTTTGGAAGAACCAGTTAAGTTTCTATGTTACTTACTCCCTATAATCTAGGAATAACCATTGCTAAAAACTGAAAAATCCCTCTTAACTGAAAATTGTTAGGTAAAACTGAAGTCTTAGTTATATTACTAGGGGTTGGTAAGTGGTTTTGTCTATGCAATAAAAAGACAAAGAATTAGCTATGTAAAGAACCAGGGGATGGATGTCTTGGTTGTAACTGTCATAAGACCAAAGATAACAGAGAAAAGTGAAGTTGAAACAAAATTCTCTAAAAATAATTGAAAAAGAGAAACTCAGATATGTAAGTATTTTTATGATAGGAGCATTCAGTGAACAGGAGAAACAGACATGGCTAACCAGGAAAGTTTGGTATTGAAGATACCTGCCCTTTTAGTGATAGAGAACAAAAAAAACGTTGATTCTTTCTTTGCAGTAGGAACTACACTTCAGGGTATCCACATAGTGTTAGTGCTCAAAGGAAGGCTCTGTCTCATAGAAAAATGCCAGCTGGTAAGTGTAGGAGTGACAGAACTAGAAAAAGTCCATTTCATAAACTCAGAGTATTGATTCAGGAAAAGATTATTAAGTGTGTTAAAAGCTTTAGGTAAATGATCAGTGAAACTGAACATCCTTAAAATTCCAGAGTAATTGCAAGGAGAAAAAATTAACCCTATGGTGGAGAGATAAAATTTTTATCATTCTAAATTAGCAGTCAATCCTACTATCAGTAATGGCCAGTCATATACTGTGTCTCTGATGTTATGGCATAGGAAGTACAGAACGTCACCTACGTTACATTCAGATAAAAATGTTCCACTTGAATCCACACATCTTTGGATGTAACATCCGGTTTATGAGAAACCCAGGGATAGAAAAGCAAGCTGAATGATCCCACAAGAAAATGACCAGGCAAATCCAGAGAGGGAGACATTCTACGTGATGAGTGTTCTGATCTCTTCAGTTAGTCAGCGGTCTTAAAATTAAGGGATGCCAGAGGTGGCAGAGAATGGCTGTACTAGATTTTAAAAGGAACATACAACCGACTGGGTGTCTTTATCCTGGATCAGATTCAGGTTTGGAACAAACCCGCTATGAAGAACATTTTGGGTCAGCTGGGGAAATTTGAATGTGGACTAGGTATTATTTGAATTGAAAATTTACTAAAATGGAAAGTTGGAGATTATTGACTTTAAAAAGCAGGTATTCCCAGCAGTAAGTAGTACCATATATCAGTTTTACTTAAAAATTTAAATACTATCTGTGTAGGCGCGTATGTATATACTCAACTGTATACTTATGATCGTACATATGCCAAGAGAAAGATCCGGTTAAGGGAACACTAGAGTTCAACATTGATGATCTCTGAGTAGTAGAAATGTAATGATTTTATTTTTACCAGACTGTATTTTAAACCAACAACATAACACCATTTGCAGCAACATGGATGCTCCTGGAGAATGTCATTCTAAGTGAAGTAAGCCAGAAGGAGAAAGAAAAATACCATATGAGATCGCTCATATGTGGAATCTAAAAAACAAAAACAAAAACAAACAAACAAACAAACAAAAAACAAAGCGTAAATACAGGACAGAAATAGACTCATAGACATAGAATACAGACTTGTGGTTGCCAGAGGGGCGGAGGGTGGGAAGGGATAGACTGGGATTTCAAAATTGTAGAATAGATAAACAAGATTTTACTGTATAGCACAGGGAATCACAGAGGAAAAAATGTGATAATGAGTGTGTATATGTCCATGTATGACTGAAAAATTGTGCTGAACACTAGAATTTGACAAAACATTGTAAAATGATTATAAATCAATAAAATAAGTTTAAAAAATTTTTTCAACAGTGAACATAGATTGGTTAAAATCTTACTTAAAAAAAAAAAAAGAACTTTTCGTATAGTAGAAAAGCAACAATGTTTTATGTCCTTTAAGGAAAATAAAAATGCTTCCACTGAGGAAGAAAGGTACAAAGACTCAAAAACAGTTTGGTGTCTTTCAGAAACATCTGGTAATGAGTTTGACTGTAAAGCTTGGTCTGTTTGCCTTTAGTCAACATGGCGCAAAGAGTCAAACAGACCTGTGTTTGGTTTCAGACTCGGTCACTTCAGAAGCATTTTTGCTTTGGGCATGCCACGTCATCTCTTTAAGCCTCAGTTTTCTCATCTAAAAGAGTAGTTGCCATAATTAAAGATGATTTCAATAAGTCAGTGCCTGGAACAGAGTAGGCTTTCAAAGTTATGATGTTATGAATTCTTATCCTCAAAAATCTAAACCTTGCACATGACAACTTGGTTAATAAAATAAGAGCAGTCATCAGCTGGCACCTCTTGCTCTTAAATATGTTTCACGAACATAAACATTTTTCTCGAAGAAATGGTGTACAGAGTGTGGAATCTTCAAAGATGAGTGTGAATTTTTGAAGTCCATTTAGCAGAGGTAGACCCATTTTATTCATGATAGCAGTTAGAGAGTTGACAGAAAATTAGAGACTAACTTTATAGACAAAAACCATTCCCAGGTTCCACGCTGAAGCTCTGTTTAGTAGCCACTGTTATTTTTCTTGTGTTGCTCTGAAGGCCCTCCCAGCATCACTGTGAATTTCAGTACAGATGACAACAGCATACAGCTCTAAGGTACTTTTTAAAAATTAGAGTGTGATTACCTTACAGTGGAAATTTCACATGGTAAATTTTTTTTTTATTTCATAAGAGCAGGGAACGGTGTCAATAGTTCGTAGCATAAGCCCTCTAGGATGCCAGGGTGACTCATGAAGGATCTATGAATGAGGCAAAAGAACATTTGTCAGCAAAATGGATTCCCGGACTGATTGATCAGATATTACCAAATTGTAATTACCAAGCTGTTACGGGGTGCTTCCTTTGCAGAAAGCACTGCCTCTAAACTCTGTGATTAACTGTGGCATTCTCATGGGTGATTCATCCACATTAAGTGAATCATAGAGTACGAATGCTTTCATGCCGATAGACTTCTAGCATAATTGTTGGCATTAAGAATAATTGATTGGAACAATTTATTTGAACGTTTTATTGCATCATTTTAATGAGATAGAGTGCAGTTTGGAGCTTTGGACTGGGAATAGAGAAACCTGATTTCTAGCACAAACTCTGCTACTAATTATCTCAGTCATACCCTGGACAGATCCTTTCATTTCTCCAGCACCCATTTTTCCTTATGAAAATTTCAGAGTTTGAGTGTGTTAATCCCCCTGGTATTAAGTTATGTGAGTCTGTGATCTCAAAAGTCCACATATTTCCTTTAAGACAGTTGCAGAACTGGTAAATTGCTTATTTTATGTAAACTAAACTTGCATGTAGCTCTGTGGCTCTACGCTCGCTTTAGGGCCATTCTGGAGTCCTAGTGTAGTTCACCAGTGATAGGGTATGTTACCGAGAGAATCTCCATATAACTGATCTTGGGAGACTTGATTGATAAAATCTGAGCAATGAAGAAGATACATGTTTCAGAGGTTTAAGATCTCCCACAACATGGTCGGTTGATAATATCGCCCATGGTATTTTGTCATGCTGCAAACCAAATTACTGGAGAATTTCAAATATTACATGCAAACACAAGTTAGCATAATTTAGGTAGGATGTCTTTGGTTCAAAGGTATAATGACTTGAAAAGTGTTTAGTTGATCCCTAGAAAGTAGTTAGACAGGTTAGGTTTTTGTTTTTTTTCTTTCAGGTATTACAAGCAAGTTAACTTTTGAAGGAGACCGGCAGGGAGCCCGGGGAGGGGGTGCCGGGGGGGAGAAGGAAGTTTCCAGATAAAAGTGCCTTTCATGCGGTCACCTAATTAGCAGTCAGGTATGAAAATGAACTAGTAACTTCGGATTAGAACATGAGTAAGAATGCAGTATACAGAATTTCCATCACACTTTACATAAACGAATCACAGGCATACTGTTACGTAGCTCCACTCTAGGATCCAAAAGGACTTTAAGGGTCAGTCTGTTTTGCAGAAAGACAAGATTCATTCTAAAATGAGAAATTGGAACCCAAAGAGTTGACACAAGTCTGTGGCCTGAACCCATAGAGGAAACCAAAGCCTAGGCTTTCTGTCTCCAATGTCAGTGTGCTTTTCCAGATGCTACAAAGCTTCAGGGTCAAGAAGACCTTTTCAAATATCAAACACACGTCTGCTGGAGCTCTTGGCTACAAGTTAACATCATTTCATTATTGTCAATCAGAATGGTATATTAGTTTTTGATACTAATCCTGTATAGGACACGTGTTACTTTTTGAAAATCTGAACCGAATTACAGTTTTTGATTAAAGAAGAACGGAGCCTGCCTTTAAAACAGATGTTTTCAGTGGCGGCCTGCCTTTGTCCCTTTCCATGGGACTACCAGGCTTGCCGTGATGGCTGCGGTGGAATTTCCATGTAAGGATGCAAGATTATTTGTTCTTCTGAAAGGCACGTGTCCCACAGAACATCATTCCTTCCATGTTTTGTTCCCTCTGATATGAGGAAACTCTGAGCTGGTGTAACCACTGCTGGAAGAGGAGGCTCCGAGCCAACCTGAGCTGCGCTAGGAAGAGACAGCGGTTCTGGGGGGGAGGCGGGGGGTTGAGCGGCGGTCGTCGCTCTGGGTGTCAGCAGTCACGTGGAGGACCATGGGGAAATGTCAGCCTTGTCGGAACGAGGGGGACATTGATGAGGCTGTCGGTTCACGAGGTCTCTGAAGTCCTCCTTGCGTGATCTGTGGGACAGACGTGTGGAGCAGCTGTTCCCGCGTGGTTCACGTCACCAGCAAAAACAGTAAACACGGGTTTATGCCAACTAGGGACACTGGGCAAGGCCTGAGGGTTGCTCAGAGGTACCGGGTGGTGTTCTCTCAAGGAGCTCCTGGCCTTTTCGGAGCTGGCGTTAAGTGCTCATGGCACTTGCAGCAAGAAAGGGAGCGACTTTTTAAGTGGGGTTGTAGCCAAAGAAGAGACTACTGTGCGCACTCTCCTAACTTCTGCTAACAGAGCTTAAGTTACACCAGAATGAAAGAAAGCAATTAAAACAGTTTGAGAAATTCAGTCTGGAGAATGAAACCCTAATTTAACCTATAATCCCCTAAAAAATAAAAGGTTTTACACAGATTCAGAGAACAGTCTGGTGGCTACCAGAGGGAAAGGAGGGTGGCGGGGACGGCAAAATGGATAAAGGGGGCCAACTGTATAGTGATGGGTGGGAAACTAGCCCTTTGGTGGTGAGCACGCTGTCGTGTATACAGAAGTTGAAACGTAATGTTGGAGACATAAAACTTATATAATGCTGTAAACCAGTGTTCCCTTGATAAGAAAAAAAGAGCCAAGTTTTAATTAGTTTTCAAGAGCAATGTGACATGAAAAATACTCTATTTTACAGGAATATTTGATGCAAATCATGCTTTTTAAAAAACTTTGCACAATTATAGTACTACGGTTTTATGATTCATTTTTAGACATTCTCTTTTTGTTATGGAATCATATACAGCTGTTACCACTCTAGTTGTGTTCTCCTAAATGTGCTAAAATGCGGGGAGTTTTTGGCTGAATAATGTTCAGATTCTTTTGCCAAAGATGGGTTCCGTAAATAATACTGGAGGCCAAATACCAAAGAGCAGCCTTCTCAAATACCAAACTGTCCGTTGTTTTTTCAAATGTCACGAAGTAGGAATTAAGCTTTCCTGCTCCTCGGATGAAATTATGAATTACCCATCCTCAGACAGAAGTCTGTGGCCTGAGTGGGCTATGCCGTCACTGAGGAAATGTGGGAACAAGAGGAAGAGGGCAGTGAGGAACTTCCCACACCCCCTGCACGACCAGAGGTGTTGAAAAACGAGTAACACAGTTAGTCATCGATATTCCTTGAGAGAGTTGACATATTTTCCCCTTAACTCACCCTGTGTTCTTTCCCTGTGGCCAGAGTTTTTAAAAGAGGTGATTTAGGCACTTCTGAGAGTAGAAGTCGGCGCAGGCCAGTGTCAGACTGACTGTCCTGAGGACGAGAGGTCTGGACACCTGCCCCGACCTCACTCTTTAACCTGGAGAATTTACTTGTCATCTGGGGGCCTCACTTTCTCATCTCAGTCATAGAGCCTCAGACCGTAAAGGGCTTCTCTCGTTCGAAAATGGTATCGTTCTGCCAACTTTATCATTCTCATAAGCCAGCCTAAGCTTAAGAACATTTTAGTAAACTTGTTCATTGTTTACAAATCGGAGAGACTTTGGAATCTGAAGGCAAGAATGAGATGATGGTTAGGGAATTGGATGAGATACTGCCACTTAACGAGAATAAAGCTGAAATTTGTCTTCCAGACTCGAGTACGTCTTGGGACGTTGAGTCGGAGTATCTGTAGGCAGAACAGGGCTTACGTTTTTGTTCTGTTTTATTAACAGGAAAAAAGTGTTCTTGACTTTAATAATTTGTTTCTATCGATCACAAATGCAACCAAGAATCTTGGATTAATCACACCTTTAAATATGACGTCACTGATGACTGGGACGTTGTGCTGTATGCCAGAAATTGACAGATTGTAACTGGCTGCACTTCAGTAAAAAAAAATATGTCACTGAGCCTGTCATGTAAGGAAATTTCCCACTGAGAGGAAAAGAGAAGCTCCTTTATTGAGTATAGATAAGACAAGGTTTGCACAACTGATTACCTCGGTCACTTGGACTGTCAGGAAACTCGCTTTCACGTGAATTACCTTCATCGAGGCTTTTTGGTTTTTAAAGGTTTATGCACGATGTAATTGCCCAACCCTGCACTTAACCCGGCGCCGCTGAGACCCAGCAGGTGTCCTTCCCACCAGGCGCTGCCCCGGGATGACTGAAGAGAAGGCTTTTGCTGGTCCCTCACAGGACGTCCAGTTACTCAATGTAGATAAACCAGATATGTATTGACTGCACATGGGGAGTACTGGGACCAGCGTAATTAAGAGATTTATTGCCATCTGATATCTTGCCCTAGGTTGGGGCATCTTTTTAAGTCCACGAGTCACCACAGTTCTGTGAGGCGGCTTGTGTGACAACAGAGAGCTGCTCCCACGTTGAGGTTTGGCACAGCTCCTGTTCCTCCTCACCAAAAAGGACAAAGGCCTCGAGCGAGAAGCCAGCTTTTTCCTGATTACAAAACTGACCACAATTCCTCGCCAGCCTATCAGTCTAAGTCCATTTTTCCCCCAGCAGTGCACTGTTCCCCTCAGAGAGGACTCCACGTCTCTCGCTATGGTATGGAATTTATCATTTAAGCACTAACCGATGTTCAAACATAAGCTGGTGCAGCGTTGCCGCATTTGCTAATTTTTTTTTAAATTTCATGTTTTTATTTATTTATTTGGGGAGGTAATTAGGTTTTTGGTTTTTTTTTTTTTTTTCAACAGAGGTACTGGGAATTGAACCCAGGACCTCCTGCATGCTAAGCATGCACTCTACCACTGAGCTATACACCCTCCCCTCTACACTTGCTTTTGATGGATAAACTTAATTATCAAGTTTTTAAAGAACAGACCCTGATACATAAAATCTAAACCGTATCAGGCCCCATCTCCATTTTCTCAGCTCTTTAATTGGATACAATTTGGATAGCAGTCAGTACCATTTCTGACCTACTTTACAAAGTAGTCAAATAAATAGCTTAGAACGTAACATCTCAGTAGCTGACAGCAAATTTTAAAATACGAGCACGTGTCTGAATTTGGAAGTTTTCTTCAGATGTCAGGGAATAGGATTAGAGATTCAACCAGGGATGGGCAGACAGGAAAAAAAGCTTTGAGTCAGTCTATCTGGGATTTCATAACCTATGTAAAGACGTAAAGTTTCCCGTTTAAGAAGCAGTAGAGCGTTGAACAATCTCGTTGCTCTGAGAGTTCTAAGTACTGTACTGCACGCGCCCCTCACAAGACACTGAACATGTGGGTCACTGGCGAGACGATGTGGCAATGTTTTCCTTGTAATGTACCAAGTCTTGCCAAAGCAGTGAACAACATTATGACACAACGTTCTGTCACAGCTGGCCTCCGACAGGAGCACACCAGCCAGTGCAGGCCTGGTCCTTTGTGGGTTTATTCCCACCTCTCCCAAATATTTGGAAACTGATGTCTTGATTCATTGGTGCATTCACAGGTTCTACTACCACAGATCTTTTTCTTTTAACGGGTTGGCCTTTTGCAAGAAATAGACAAAGTATCAGTGCGATTTACAGCAAATCCCTATTCCGTGCTGTTATGGGTGAGACCCTGGGAGATTCTCTTATTGACCCAGAAAGCGATTCCTTTGCTGGTGCACTGTCTGCACACACTTCACAAGGTAAAGTCAGTTCCAGGGATGGCTGTTGGGGTACTTCGGGCGTTTTGGAAGGTAAAGTTGTTCCTGTTGTTTGTTTTCCAGGTTGTATTTGTTCTGATACTGTGATGTGTATAGTTCAGTATTCTGATGCTCAGTTTATTGCTATTGTGGTCACTTATAAGCATATTCAGAACTTCAGAAAAACCTGAACTAATCCATATTTCATCTCTGTGCGTGACTTCTGTGTCCTGAATTTTAAGCACTAAAGGTATATATATATATTTTTTTCTTTTTTTGGTGGGGGGAGGTAATTTGGTTTATTTGTCTATTTATTCTTAGGGGAGGTACTGGGGACTGAGCCCAGGACCTCATGCGTGCTAAGCATTGCTCTACCACTTGAGCTGTACCCTCCCCCTTAAAGGTATATTTATATCCCCCAAATATCCCATTTGTTTTTATTTCCTGGGTTTATATATATGTTTCCCCAAAATACTTGAGATCTTTTTAGAATTCCCGAAGAGTTGCTTTTCCTCCTTTCAGTCTTGTGTGTTACATCTCTCATAGCGATGTTTATCCCTCCTACGGCATTTATTCCTCTTAAAGTCCTTAGGCACGTTTTGTTCTACTTTAAAATCTAGGTACGTGTGTGTACATTTTCTCTCTCTCAAAGAATTGTATGCTTCCAGAGTGTGGAACCAAGTTAGAGTCTTCTTTATATTTCTTAGGGTACCTGGCACATTGCCTAGTGCTTTGTAGAAGAGAGTGAGGGCACCTTGGAGAATGTCTCTTCTAAGCATCTCACTTTTCGCATAAAGGAAACGAGGCCTCTAAATGCCTGTTGCATGTTAAATAAATGATCGTTACTGGTACTCAGATATAAAAGGTTCAGAGAGGTGCCTCATCTTTAACATTTCTTCCTTGGCCATTGCAAAATGTGAGCTCTTCATTTCTACAGCTCCTTCTGCGGGAGTGTCTTAGCCCAGCTGCTTCTGTTCTGTACCATTCGTACTTATTTCTGTATTTCTCTTCGTTTTATTTTTTCTTCTCAAGATGCCGTGTAAAAATAGATTGTGTTAACTAGTCACATTCACGTTTTGTAATATAAATGCTAAAGCATTAAAATCAAGTTGTTTGATTGTTGAAATGGATGCCTTTACATTTTAACGTTCTGATTTTTCTGGAAGCCTGAAGTTTGAACGTATTAATCACAAATTTTTTAAACATCAAGCTTCTTAAAAATTAAGAAAAAGTATTCCCAATACCATAAGATATCCCTTATATGTGGAATCTTAAAAAAAAAAAAAAAGAAGACAAACTTATTTACAAAACAGAAACAGACTCACAGATGTAGAAAACAAACTTACGGTTACGGGGTGGGGGAAGGGAGTGGGAAGGGATAAATTGGGAGTTTGAGAGTTGCAGATAGTAACTAATATATATATAATAGATAAATAACAAGCTCATACTGTACAGCACAGGGAACTATATTCAATATTTTGTAGTAACTTGTGAAAACGAATATATGTATGTTCCTATATGACAGAAGCACTGTGCAGTACACCAGAAATTGATACAACATTGTAAACTGACTATACTTCAATAAATATATTAAAAAAAGAAAAAAACACTTCCTGAAACGCCGTTTCATTTTATTACGATGATTGGACTCAATGTGTTCTTCTATCTTCTGAGTCTCTTAGATAGGAGCTTAGATTCATTGTATAATGTAAAAGTCTGTTATTCTGTTTTTCTACAAGCCATCAAAATTATTGCCATTTTTCTCTAGTTATTAACTTAGCCTGCATCAAGGCAGAATGTCCTAGCTATACTATGAAGTAATCCCGGAGTCAAAAATTTGATCGTTTTGTCTCTTCGAATAGAATATGTTCAGAATGCAGTTCAACAAGTATTTTAGGTTAACTAGGGGAGAAATGATAAGGGATAGTTATGTGTTTCAAGTTAGTTTTCATTCTGTACTAGTCTCTTTATTTGTATGCCTTGAATTTTCCCTGAGTTTAGTTTTTTTGAGTCTCAAATCTTCAGAAGAGTAACCCAGTACTTTTCATCTTAATTAACACGGTACAGAATAGAACTGTTAGCAGTTAAGAGATTGTACAGTGCACCAGTTGTTCTCTTGTGTTATGTGGTCTCTGATTACTCCTTATTCGTGTTGTTTTTCTGTTAAAAATACGAATTCCTAAAGGCCAGAGATCTGTTATTGTTAACTTCTATTGTATTTTGTAGAGGACCACTACGTATTTACTCCACCCTTGCCAAAACAAACAGACAGACTTGAAAATGAGTCGGCAGTATGGTCACCATTAGCTAATTGAGGCCAGCGGAGGTGAAACACTGGAGATTAGGGCCTTGGCCCAGATACAGGCATTCATTCAGGTGCTCCTCTTCCTCATCCCAGGCCAAGGGGAATCGGGGTGTCGCAAGGATCTGGGTGCAGCTATTGAAGACAAAGTGGCTCATTGAGTGTGAATGACCCAGATGTCCAGCTGTACTGGTCCCATTTGTAAGACTGAAAAGTCCACTGTGTCACCACGATGCCTGAAGGGGACTTGTACACGTTTCCCCAGGCTCCCTTATCACTGCGAGGCCCGTTTTTGCATTTCCCTGACTGTTTTCAGCGCAGCGTTGCAAGGAACCCCACATAACCCCATACTGGCTCTGAATCCATTTGCACTAGTAAAAATTGGCAAGATGGAAGGGAAGCTTCCCTGAACTCAAGCCGAATATGCCTCCTGCGTTCAGTGCCAGACTCGGTCCTGTGTGAATTCTCCAGTTCTGAGTTGTTGCACCAGAGCACTGAAAGATGATGACACGCTCTTCGCTGGGAGCCGATTGAGCAATGGAAATATGCCTTAGAGACATGATAAATGCTGCAATAGAGGATTCTTTGAAACAAGAGTCCCTCCTGAGAGAGGAGGGAGTGATCGGCCGCCATTTCTACTGACGGATACTTAAACGGTGTCTGTGTGACTCCAGGCCGCTGTATCCTTGGAAGCGTTTAGGTAACTGACCCAAGTTTTCACCTTTCCAGAAATTTGAAGAGAGCCATGTAGTAGCAGGGGATGTAACCGCCAGTCCTGTCTTGGCCACGTACCTTCTGTGTAATTTTGAGCAAGTCGCTTAGCCCCTCTGCCTTCCGTTTCCACTTATGTTAACAGAAAATGCAGGGCTGGTGTAGGGTTAAACGGCAGTATTTGCGAAAGCACGTCTGACGCCCTATGCAGAGTTCGTGGTCCTGGCTTTGTGGTGTTAACCACTTGTGGACAGCATGGAAGACATGTAATACCCTAAATCTGAAGCATTTTAAGGGATGTGGGGGGTGGGGAAGCTGCAGGATTCCTCATGCATCAAAATAAGTGGCAATTTTGAGTGAGATGAGGCTTCTGCTCGACCTCCCGTGAATGTTTTGATAAGGAAATGATCAAACTTAGAGGATCATTATGTCTGATTTTTTTTTTAATGAGGGAGTTACCTCCCACTTTCATTAACATTTGCCTGTGAAAAGAATCAGTTTCCAAAAGCTGAAATCATCCTTTGTGTGTAGATGACAGTGATGCTGATGTGTTTTATCCTTAGAGACACTGAAAAAGTCTTAACGTTATAATGTCCTCTAGATGGTGAGGAGTTAGGTCACTGACAGCTCTGAATTTCCTTGTCTCACAAGTAATACCCCTCCAGGGCCTTTTTCTAGAATTTTACTATTGTCCATAATAATGTTTTCCTTCATGTGGCTTTAGTTTTATTATTTATTTCTGATTTAACTGCTCACATCTCTTTTCTGATCACTAGGACTTAGTAGATTTGGTAGGTTTCTAGAATCTGAGAATCTCCTGGCTTCCAAAAAGGGTCATTTCTCTTGTCCTTCCCCACCCTGCAAATTATGAATTATAGGAAACATCCAGAACACAAGTGTCATTTATATTAAATGCTTACAAGAAAACACCGTGTTTTTTTAAAGTTTTATTTTCCCCTAGAACTCCTTGTCTGATACAATGTGTCCTAAAGGCTGTCTGACAGCAGTTATCCACTTAACTGTTAATTGCAGTGTAAAAATGGGTCATTAAATGAAAAAGTTTTTATACCTTTTATGGAGGTTGCTGTAGATTATTACCTTTGTCGGCATTCTCACTTATAACTTGAACAAGATAACCTGGGGGAGATTCTAAAATCATCACAACTCTTTTGTAAGGCACATATTCTTGGTATCAGAGGAAATCTGAGCAAAGCAAATTTCTTAGTTGTGTTAGATCAACAGAACAGACGCTAGGGTTCTGTTATTCTAGCTTCCTTTGGACACCCTTAAATTAGGCATTAGAAAGTTGTCCAGAAAATGCATTGTGTCCATCTACAGTGTTGAGTATTTGTGAAAATGTGTGGTAGAAAATGAATCAGACTCATTTGAATGGAACTAAGTTTCTATAAACCTCTTCCAGATTATCGTTTTTTTGTCAATGGTTTTGCACCTGTAACTAATTTAGAGACACAAGCATTGCACATTTACTTCATAGTAACTGCCATCCAACTCTTATAACCTGGGAATTAAGATCACGTGGCTGCTTGAGTACACAGTTTTTTAGACCCACGTAATTTTTATTTGAGTAAGGGATTGCCAACACAAGATTGAGGTTCCCACAAGTGGTGAATGGTTTGCATTATAAAGTAGATTTAAAACAGTCAACTGGCAATTACCTACACCGAATTATCCCTCATTATCTCAGGCCAGAATTTCTGTATGGCCTTTTAGCCGACCTTCTAAATGAGAAACTCTCAGCCAGCCATTCCAATCTGCCAGATCAGTGGTCCTAAAAGCCTGTCTTTATTACCCGTCTTCTAATATGTATTGAGCACCTGCTATGTTCAAGGCACCAGAGTGAGGACTGTGAGGTCTCAACACCTTTGCCTGGCTCTCCGAGCTCTTTGTAATCTGGGTTTCACCTTGCGTATCTCATTTCCCTCCACGCCCCAGAGACTGGTCTGCCATGCTCTAACTGGACTGACGTTACTGTCCCAAGGATAAGCCACACTCATTCTTGCATCCGAGCCTGGAGCGCCTCTCCCAGTTCCTCCACATTTTCCAGTCCTCTCTGTCCTTCAAGGTCAGGATCAAGTGACGGCTGCTCCATGAAAACAGTCTCTGAATACATTACTGTTAATTGCGCTCTCTTTCCCCACAAAACGGTATCTCTTGCCCCCCTCTACTGCCACCACCCTGATGCAACCCACCCCCCCGTCCCCCGCCGAGAGTGCTGTCCCAGCCTCTTGACAGATCTGCCTCCTTCTGCCTGACCTCCCAGCAGCCTGATCTCAACCTGTTTGTCTTCCAGAGGGATCACGGTGAAATGGAAGTCAGGTCTGTCAGCCTGCTCAGCACCCTGCAGGGGCTCCCCTGTGCCCTGCACCCCACCCCGCTGCCATCAGTGTCCCCCCTCCTCCTCTCCCTGTCTGCCTCTCCCCCTCGGCCCCAGCCACACCCTCCTCCTTGCTATTCCTCCCCCCTTCCTTTGTGCTTCCACTCTAGTTCTTGCTTCTTCCTGGAACCCTCTTCCTCCGACACCTTGGCTGACTCAGCTCCTTGTAATCTTTGCTCAGCTGTTACCTTTGAGTGAGGACTGCCTCGACACCCCTACTGAATTCTCTCTCTCCCCCCCGCCCCTCCCCCGGCTCTACATTTTCTTATTTCTAAAGCATTCATCGTCATCTAACCTACCATGTAACTTACTTATTTATCGTGTTTATTGTTTATTGGCCACTTTATCCCACTAGCCTATTAGCCCTATGAAGGCAGAGATCCTTGTCTCGTTTGCTAACCCGCCGATGTCCCAAGTGCGGTGAACAGTGGGGCTCGTTCATACTTGTTAAGTGAAAGAATACGCTTCTCTAACATGTTTGGCCCTTAATTGGAGGCCATCTGATCTTATTTTCTGTTTTATACATTCCCTAAGCCAAATTATGTAGTCACTGAGAAGATCCAAGTTTTATTCTTCTTTATTCAACCAGTATCTAACACGTAATAGGTGTCTAGTAAGTTCTTGTTGACTTGTTAAGACCACGCCGATCTCCTGGTGTACCTCAGCAGCTCGCTGGAATCTGTTTAGTAGGTGAAAACAAAAGTTTAGTGTACGCTAAATAATATTCTAAAACCGATGCTAATACAAACAAACCAACAATATTATAGTGTATGCTGAAAACCAGGTACAAATGTATTTTGAATTACTTAGAGTTTTTTGTGCTGTGGCCTTCCACTGGTTTGAATATTATTAGCTGAATGCCGTTTGGAAATTAATTTGAATGTTATAAGTTTGTGAATTATCCAAATGCCTGGCTTCTTCTGCAAGTCTGCCTGCCTTTGGATACTTTCAGTGTTTGTTTGAACTTCCAAGAGATTTATTTGCTAGTAGAAAAATAACTTATTTGGTTAACTAACTAATGTCCAATATATTAAGCCCTTAGAGCAGTGCCTGAGATGTCATTGGTGCCCATCAAGTGTTAGTTTTGTCTTGTCACCCATGAAATGGAAGTTAGCACTTTGGGATAATGCACATTTTCATCGTCCGTGCTAGCCAACATTTTCTATTCCCATGGTTAATTAGGTTAGACTTACTGCTTACTCTCTTCTGATCTTTTCCTTAACATTTTTCAGACTATTTAGATATTATCTGATGGTTACTTACTATTAATCATAGTTTCAGAAGAAAGAAACCAAGGTTCAGTTTCTTGTTTTGGCAAAGAGCCAGTGGCAAAGCTTAGCTACAGGAGAGAAGCCCTAGTTCCTCCCTCATGTTCAGGTCCTGTGAACACGATGACTCCCGTACTTTGAATCAAGTCATTTATTTTGGAAAAAGTAAAATATTCATTCTTCTTTTTTTCTTTTTTTGCTTTGCATTAGCAATTAAATATTTTTAGTGTAAGATAAGTGGATATTATTTTACTATTGTGTTAACCGTTTACCTAAAACCCTGCCTTTAGCTTCGAAAATTTTAGTCCTATTATATAAACTGTTGAGGCATGTTTGCTTTAGTTGATTAAGATATGATGCTAATAAGACCCAAAGGTGTGAGTTTGACCTGAGTATGGCCAGATTTACGTAGAAACCTTTGCCATTTACACAGAAATCTCTTTGCCATCGATATAACCACACCTCTAGCCAATTACAAGGTACAAACAGTTGACCCAGGAGAAACCAGTCCGATTTGCAGGTGTCTGTCCTGCGTGAAATCTAGTCCTCTGTGGTGTTAATTCATGTTATTATTGCTTAAATACACTCAGGTAATACAAGGGGCGCATGGATAATGGAGACAACTATCTTTTCCGTGGAATATCTAAATCTGTAACAAGCCAGATTCCAGTCATCCCACTGGGCTCTCATAATTCAAAACCCAGGTCCACCATGAAGTTATCCCCGATTGTTTCAGGACATGAGTGTCTCTCTCCTCCATGTTGCAGGGCCCTCATTGCCTGAATCACTAGGTCAGTCTCTGTACTTTCTTCTGTCACCAACCATCTTTCCCCTTGGTGACTTCTCAAGGTCAAGAACCACATGATAGTGCGTTTCTTGTGAAGCCTGAAAAATACCTTGCACACAGTTTTAGGTCACTGGTTATCTTGCTTTGAGGTGGCTTTGGTTTTGTGCTACTGATGCAGCATGTACTGAGATGAAGATACTTAGAGAAAGATGCCGAAGAAAAGTAAAGCAGGGGGAGGTTTGGGGAAGAGAAACATCACAGTAAAATATGATGATGACTCTTCTAAGAAGCACGGTTTATGAAATAGATGGTTGATACAAAGAAGAGTTAAATAATTAGCCTAAAATTGGTGACTTAGATTTAACCTGCTGATTTTATTTCACTTAAATGGAATGTCTCCAAAGATGACTCAGCTGATCCAAGCATATTAACTTCCCAAACACAGCAATCCCAATGTAGGCATTAGTATTTGGGAAAAGATTTCCAGCACTGTTAAAAAAAAATAATACAGGGTCTTTATAAAACAGAATAGGGCTTACATATAAGCCAAACATACCTAAAGCAAAAATGAGACGTGTAATACTGACTCCTTCGGATGGCATGTGCACCCTTTGAATTTTTTCCTTCCCTGTTTACGTTGATTTGAAAACTTTCGTTGAACATGTATTTAGCCGTTATTGTCCAAGGAAGCCAATTGAAAAAAAAAATAGATAGTTTACTAAGACTTATTTCAATACTGTCTTATAACTGCTGAATAGGAAAATTCTTCAATGAGTGCCCTGGAAATTCTATACCAGTCCCTTTAACACAAAGGGGAGAGTTTTTGCTGGGATGTAGTCAGTCTGCATGTTTCCTTCTATGACCCGCCATCCCTGACAAAGGTGGGGACAGCTGACAGCTTTACAATGCTGAGTCTTGCAGTCCATGAGCATGATACATCCCTTCATTTATTTAGATATGTTCTCAATAACATTCTTGGGTTTTCAGTGTTGAAATCTCCCTCATAGATTGCTAGATTTTTTTCCCCTAGGTATCTGATGTTTTTGATGTAAAAATCATATTTGAATATCACTTCCTATTTCCTGCTGGCTTATAGAAATAGAGTTGATTTTTGAATATCAACCTTAAATCCAGCAACTTTGCTAAGTTCTCTTGTTAACTGTAATGGTTTTATTTTATTTTGTTTCTTTTTTACAATCATGTCATCTGTAAGTAATGTGCGTTTTATTTCTGCTTTTCTAGTCCTGTGTCTGTCTTTTCTTATTACATTGGATAGGCTCTCCAGCGTTTAACGTAAGTGGTGATAACTGTATCCTTGTTGTTCCTGACCTCGGAAGGAGAGCTTAAATATTTCGCTATCAAATCTGATGGCTACTTTAGGTTTTTGTTTGTCTGTTTTCTTTTAATAGATATCTTTATCAAATTAATGAAGTTTCCCATCCTTCCTAGTTAAGAGGTTGTTTTTTTTTTAAATCATGAATGAGTGTTGAATCATATCAAACACTTTCATATAGAATATTTTTTGTTTTGCTATGATGGCTCAGGAGGAAGATTTAAAATGAAAAATGCTGCCTATGAATGTTTTAACGCCACGTGCCAATACGTTTTAAGATACTATATGTGGAATAGCTAGTGAAAATCTGCACATTGCCCCATAACCATCAGTGATGTGGCTACATCTGTTTTGACATCTTAATTCTCAGTGTTTGTTTAGCTTAAGACCATTGTCTTCTCATGAAGAGTGCTTGGTACAGTAAATCGAAAACAAAAGGGCAAACAGAAGTGTAGTGTGTCACTCACTTTGCCAGACTGAGCAGCTCTGAGTAAAGCTGGCTTTGCCCTCTGGGATCATTTCAAGCTATTCAAGGTGCTTCAGTAGTAAAGCGTTACTTGAAACCACCTCCCTGTTCTCTTCCTGGCTGCGGGAGGTCCCTTGCAGTGTTTGACAGGTGGATGAAGCAAAGAGAAACAGTCCTTTGGCAGATCTCTGGTGGCTCTGTCCTTTCTAAGTAGTTACAAATTTCTGGTGCATTCCTTTCATTTTTCTTCCTTTCCACTCCAGCTCCTCTCTCCCATTTTCATTCCTCTAGCACAGCGAAACCAAAACCGAACTGTGCAGAGGGAGCTGGCCGGGGGGAAATATTCCAGTTCCTTTTTTCTGACCTAAGCACCATTCTGCACTTGGTGCTGGTGTGCACCGGACGAGGCCAGGCTTCCAGCTCACCCAGAGCAACTAGCTGGTCAACAGATTTAGCCTCGATGAGTCCTCATGAGATTTGCAGTAAGTCTCCTCTTAGAAACACCTGAAGGTAGTTTTAGCAGAAGACCCAGCCTCAGACTGCTTCGACCATGATGAGAAGGAGGACTTGAATCTCCAGCGAAGGCAGCAGAGGAAACGATGAGTCCGGACGAGGGCACGATGCTGTAATCTTCCTTCTCCCGATACCTCAGGACTAGATAAAGCAAACTGTCTAGACAAGATGTGGCCTGCACAAGAGAAAGTGAAGTTTTAAAGAGCATAAACAAACGTGGTCCTCTCGTATCTGATGATACGTCCTTTGTTGATCTGAATTTGGAAATTTGCTGTGAGACCTTCTGGCTTATTATAAGCAAGTGTGTGTATGCAGATACGCATCAGAACACTTCCAGCCTCTGCCCAGGATGTCACGGGGAGTGTCACCGGGACATCAGACTGCAGAAGCGTTGGATTTGGCTTTTAATATAGTCTAAGTAGACAACAGAATGAAAATACATTTTCTTGTATGAAAGAAACAAATGACACACCAAGGAATCCATTTTTAATCCTTTTCTTAATTCCTGGTGTTCAAAAAAGAGGTTCTCTGGAGAAACCACAACAGAATTCAAACCCCAGCTCCAATAACTATTGACTGTGTAACATTGGGAAAATCACTTACCCCTTTCTAATTTTTTCAGTCTGTTGGTGGTAATTGTAACTGTATATAATCTATAGCACTGTTTACATATGTAAACTATATTACTATATATACATATATATGCTCATAAGTTACATAACAAATTGTAATTTGTTAGTGTATGTATAACCTGTAAGTAATGGGTTTAATGTATGATGCCTGTCATAGTAAGTGCTTAAAATTCATTAATTACTGTTAAACTGCACTTCTGCTAATGGGGTCCAGAGTCTTTTTCCTTTTTTACTAATAAAATTCATCATACCATGAAGGAAGAGAAATGAATTGATGGAATTTATTTTTTAAATGCTTGAGTCAATAAAACAGTCATCTATTGGTCAAATATCAAAAATACTTTCTGATTTTCCTTTACTTGAAACCACATTAAAATTTTCCTTACTTTTCCAGGTTATTGCATAATAATTCCTTTTAAAAGGACTGAGAAACAGGCAAGGAATATATTTACTCCCTCTGTTAGGTGAAATCATGGGAAAATATTACTGCTTAAAAATATTTAACCTAATTTTTACTTTTATCAAACTAATACTTGTGCAGTTTTAGGAGTCAGATCATACAAAAAGCTTTTAATGAAGAGCAGCAACCTCGACCCACACCCAGCTCCCACTCCCGACTTTTAACTTTTTAAAACATGTCTCCTGGTATTTACTGCTGTATCTTTAAAATAAATGCTTAGGCCGCCATTTTAAAAATTGCGTTCATTACCCACTGACTTGCTGCTGTGGAAGGTAAAACTGTGGCCCTTTACCACCACGTTGCCTCTCCCGAAACACACACCCGTCCTTCCCCGGCTTCACAGTGTGGTCCTTTGTCACCGTGAGTGACAGCACTTGTGTGCGTTTGTGCGGTGGTAACTTTGGAAGCGCTGCTGACGGCTGAGCCAGACGGGAGACTACAGTTTGACTTCTGATCCTGAATAGCTATTCGTTTTTCTGGAGTTAATAACTCTTTTTTTTTTCCTTTTCTTTTCTTTTCTTTTGGTAGTTGCTCCTTTTCCACAGACCCGTCACTGGTTCACTCTCAGACTCTCTGAGGGAGTAGGAGCCGCCCTGGAAGCGGTCCTTGGTGCATTTCGGGGACTGTCACGCCGCCGCCTCCGTCCTCCTGCCCCGTTCTCTCTGGGCTGCTCCGGGTTGTTGTCCTTGGCCTTCCTCCCACCTCTCCCTGCGTGTCCATCCTTTGTTCCCCGAGTATTTCCCTTTTGTTCTGGTGTGGAACTCTGCCAGAGGGCACATGGGAGGAGGCCTCGTACTTCTGAAGGTGTCTTTATTCTTATACTTGAGTGATGGTTTGGCTGAGTATAAAATTCTAAGTTGGAAGATTTAGGGGGAGGGGAGATTTTTAAAAAAATTGCTCTGTTGATTTTCTAGCTTCCAGCACTGCTGTTGAGCAGGTCAGGGTCGCACTGATTCCTGATCCTTCGTGTGGAGCATTCTTCTTTCCTGTCTGGAGGCTTCTGGGATAGTCTCCATAAAAAAAAACGTTAGTGAAGGAATCCTCTTTCTCTTGGGTTTTGCTATTGTTTTAAACAACATAAACCTTTGCCCTTAGTTACTCTAAAGGTAAAGAAAACCTAGGAGTAACTTAATAATGCTTTTCAAGTACATATGGTAAAGGGCAAGCAGAAGGTGATGACTGTATGTTTAGAAAATGAAAGGAAAAGTTACAAACTCCACCAGCGTAGGTTAGACCCTCATTTCACCAACTCTATTCCGTCAGGTGGTGAACTCCCCAAATGTTGCCAACCCTTCTCTTTTGTATATTATACTGGATTTTTAGTGTACGAGTCTAAGTCCTGCAGTCAGCCTACTTAAACTGGCTTCACCTAGCAGTTCCTAAATGTATTTGCCTACCTGAATTTTTTTCTTCTTAATTATTTTAAAAGAAACATCATTCCCGCAGCCTCTGCAGTCTTTCCTGCAATTTCAGCTTTCCTTCTCTTCTCTTTCTTCCTTCCTTTCTTTCTTTCTTTTTCCTTTCCAGATCATTTTAAATATGTACCTCATTCTCGATCCTCTTGTACCGCAGAGGTAACCATTGTAGTGTGTTTCACCGTGTTCTTTTTATTTGCATGCCTGCCGTATTTTTGTATTGTATACACGTAATTTTAAATGAATATACATGGTATTGTCTTATAGGTCTTATTCTGTTTCTTGTATTTCTCCATTAAATATGATTTTGTGATCAAAAAATAAATTTAAAAAATCATTAACATATGTTTAACAACAACTGGGGAAGTGCCAGATAAGACACAGACTTTCCTGGCTACAGAGGAGCAGTTCAGCACTGGAACAAGTAACGAAGAGAAACTGTGGTCTCTCCTTTTCCAGAGGGCTCTTAAACAGGACATCTGTTTTAGGCGTAGTCCTGTTTGAACAATAGGCTTTGCTGGTGTTTCTTCCTCTTCCTGTCCTCTAGTGGTAGCACTGGAGGCTTTTAGCCCACCTCTTACAGGATTCTAGGACTCTGGTTACCCTGGTTACAAAAATTACCGCTACTACCAATAATTATATTTACAGAGAACTGATTGCCTGGCCACTGCTAGATGCTTTCCATATATTATCTAACTTAACCTTCACAGCACCTCTGTGAGGAAGGCGGGGCGATTATTTTACAGATGGGGACAATTAGGTATGTGGAGACCACAGCACTGACCAGCAGTAGGTCAGGATGCAAACCCAGGGTGTCTGACACGACCCTGGTTCTCCTCCATCTTCAGATGTTAACGTTCAGAACAGCAGCCTGCAACAGACGAACAAATAAAATACACACCTCTTTTTGTTTTTGTTTTTAAAATTTTTTTGAGCTGTCTTACTAATGATTTGGCACATTTTTATTTAATTCTTTTTGTTTGTTTTTTTGGGGGGAGGAGGTAATTGGGTTTATTTATTTATTTATCTTTAATGGGGGTACTGGGGATTGAACCCAGGACCTCGTGCATGCTAAGCACGCGCTCTACCACCGAGCTATACCCTCCCCCACACATGTATTTACTATGTAAAAACTCAGACTGATACTTTATCAGACTATTTCCTTAACCTTTTGATGAATTCAGGGTTTGTTGTTTTTGTGAGAAATAAATTCTGTTACAGTTTTTTTTATTCTATTATAATTTGCCATCCCATAAATGGCTCCTTGCAGGAGACTTTTTTCCTTCATAAATTTGATGGCATTCCTCTGTATTAATTGAGACCAAAAAATCTGAATCTGTGAAAATTGGCGAAGGTTGCGTGTCCCTTTTTCAGCGTCTTTACATATGGGAACAACTTCATGATGCAGTGCAGAGAATACAGTGTGGGAAGCAGAAAGCCTGGATTCTCACCGGGTCTGCCTCTAACCGTGGGCTCGTGAGCAAATCACGTTGCCTGGTTTTCTTCATCTGTCAAATGAGGAACTTAACATTATCTCAGAAAGGCCCTTCCCACTCTATTATTTCAGGATGATTTTTGTCTCTAGATCCCAGCTATTCTAACAGGAGAGGAATTAGGAAATTCCCAGGTCAGTTTACACAGCAAAATGATTTAAATGGGTCAGTAAGGAAGGGCTGGATGAATAAATTGGGATCATATTTATGAGTACCTTAAACTGAAACAAATGAGCAGAGATTGAACAAAAGCCATTAAGTGCCTCTCTAAGGTCACTTCCAACAGAGCTCCTGTGTTTGAGGCATTCTAGGAAAGGCGTTTTCCTGCGCCCGCTCAAAGTGCAGCTTAATGTGTTTCTCTAGTGAGGCTTGTGTTTGAGAATGACTCAGCCTTCGTGGTGCATTCCCCAGCCCCCTGCGCCTGGCACATTATAGGTGCTCAGTGAAGGTTTGTTGAAATTAATTGTTGTTTAATGTAGAATTAGAAGATCAGGAAGAGATGTGTTTTTCTAACCAGTATTAAGTTTAGGAAGTTAAGTGTTTGCAGGCTGTGGGGCTTAAGACCATCTGGGCTTATGAACCGGCTCTCCTCCTTAGCAACTGCCGTCCTAGGCAAGTTACTTCTGTGTCTGTGCCTCCGTTTCCCCTTCTTTAAGGAGAATTATAAGTGTTCCTACCTCACAGGGCTGTTGTGAGGATGAAATGAGACAGTCCAAGTGTTGTATCTGGCACAATTCTTAGCAAAGATTTAGGGTTCTCTGAGGTAATTATTAAGGAGATGCAATATTTCCCCAGATATTCCAGTAGAAGTTTTTCTTGTCTTTTCATGAGGGACAACGTGAAACCCTGAAGGTAAACTGTAGAGCTCTGGCGCTTGATTTTGTAATTCAGCGTCTTTTCTGACCCACTTCCATGCTCCCAAATAATGATGCCTGGCAGATGAGGTAAGTTACTTTTGCATGATATTGGTTGTGTTTTTGTTCGAGACACATTGTACTTCGGCGTGTTGTGAAAAGTCTGCTCTTTGACTGTAACCGAGTTTAAAGCCAAGCTGAAGGTCTAGGAAAACCATGTTAGTGTCCTTCACACAGCGTCCACCCCAAGACTTCTGCCTGCTTGGAACACATGGAAGGTTGCGAAATTGATGGATGCGCCTGTCACAGTGCGCTCCTGTCACCCGGCTGGAAAGTTGAGACACTGTTACTTGTCCCTGAGCAGGGCTGTTGTTCATGCAAATGCTTTGTTCATTGGTTGTTTCATGGGTAATTGCATGGAGTAACAAAAAGCACCTCCTCAGCTTACAACTTGGCAGAAACAGTAGCTTATGTTTTCTAGAGACAAAATTAGAAGCAGGCTCCCTTGGACCCGTCTCTAAGTCAAAATAAAATAAACTGTCTAGGGAACCACTGTGCCTCCCAGTGACTGTGGTCCACGGAGTAACATTGTTTAGGTCAAGACGTCCCAGAGTAAGAGGACCGGGAGGAGGGAAGGAGGGGAAGGAAAATGTGTTTTGGGACAATTTGTTTTCATAGAGATGAAGAGGCAAACTGTTTTTTGTTCTAACTTTGTCCTTTCTATGTAGGGGGGCAAGGTTTATAGGACCCTAATCTCCCTCCTGCAATTATCAAAAGAGAGAAACTCAGTATACGTTGTTGAGAGGATGGGTTACAGCTTCAGCTGTATTTTATTTATAATGTTGAAGACTGCATCTTTTCTGAGGAGCTTAAGCCTTAGCAAAACCAAACCGTTGAGAAAGTAGCTTTATTTTTTTCCATTTTCACAGAAAAATGAATACTTGTTCTGTTCTTCTCTATAAAATCTGATCATTCAATTGGCCAGCGTTTACTAAACAATAACTACGCGTGAGGACTAAGGGAAAAACAGAATAATGAGACACTGTCCTTTGCTCCAGAGCTTGAAGCCCAACAGTGGAGACGTTTATCCAGATCATTATATCAGAGTGAAAGAGAGGTGCTGAGTGCTGTGGGAACACAGGTAGGGGAGGGGATTTTTAAGGTGGAGAATTCACGCAGGGTTCCATGGAGACAGTAGCCTCTGGACCACTGTGAGGCTCCCCGCTGCTGTGGGAAGGAGCCGGGAATGGTGATGAGCAGTGAGGAGGGCGACTGGAGGACGGGCCGCCTCAGGAAGCAGCGTGAACGGGGATGAGCAGACTAGACGGTGCGGAGGGTGTCTGCCCTGGGCGCCCTGTGTGGTGGGTCCTGCCGTAGGATTTGCTGAGGACAGGGATGCGGTCTGGGATCAGCAGCAGAAAATGAGACGAGGGAGTAAGTCAGGCTGTCAGGGAGGGCCTTGAATGCCAAGCAAAGACTTTTTCAGTGCTTCCCCTGGTTTTCCAACAGAGTGCCTGTGACAGAGGACAGCAGAGTCATAGCATTCTTGGGGGAAGAGAAGAGCGGGGAGTAGGTGAGCACAGGGGATGTTTAGGGCAGCAAAGCTGTCCTGTACGACACTGTGATGGTTGACGCGTGACACTACGCGTTTGTCAAAGCCACGGGATGTACAAGACTGAATTAGATCTAACGGCGGGCTGTGGGTTTTAGTTGACAATGTATCAATATTGATTCCTCAATTTTGCAGCATGTGTGCCACCCTAAGGCACATGTTAACAATAGGGGAAACGCAGGTTAATAATAGGAGAAACTGTGTGGTTCGGGGGTGGGAGGAAGGAGACGGGGAAGAGGGTATATGGGAACTTTGCACTTTCTGCTCAGTTTTTAAGTAAACCTAAAGCTGCTTTTAAAACTAAAGTCTATTCTTTAAAAAACAAACGAACAAAAAACTAGCATTCTTTCAAAATATGCTACAAGTATAACATTTTTTTAGGGTTTCACAGTATATCTTTAAAATCATATGAACTTTTCATTCTACTTATTGCCACATAACTGGCTATTTTAGCATTAAAATTGGCCCCAAAACTGCAGTGAGACAGATGACCCTTAGGGACATGATTCCTGAATTGAGAGGCATGGCACTGGTTGGCAGGGGGTCACTGAAGTCATACGTTAAAAGTGGAACAGAACGAAGTTACACCAGTGGAAATGATGAGCAGCCCGTTTTTCTTGCAAGCCAGACGTTTTTTGCATCCTCGTTTTCATTTCCCAGTGCTTACACAGAAGCATGTAAGCCGCCTTTAGCTCAGTCGACCTTGTAGGCAGAAGGACTGCACAGTAGGCATCATGACAGGTAGATAAACCCACTTTTGTGGGCATCGCAGTTGAGACAAGAGAGTTCTACTTTGACTGGAAAGTCATTTATACTGAGAACAGTGGACAGAGACATAAAGTAAGCGTGCGGAGGAGATGGGCAAAGAAAATAGAGTGACCTGGATTAGGCGGGTTCAGATGAAATGGGGAACGGTAGACACAGTTTGATGGGTGCCCTGTCATTAGGAGCACAGGCATTTTCCTGGATGTCACCGAGACCCAGTGGGACCTTCGGGCTATCACCAGTGCACATTCCTCCTCCTGGTGTGCAGTGTTTATGCTGCAACACAGATAGCTTCAGGTTGTTTGGGTACTTACTCATGTAGATATTCAGACATGTGGACCCAAACGCTGCCTAATGAGTCCTCCTGGAGCCGCTAAAGCACATCCACAGCCCTGGTCTCCTTATTTGTGCTTTCGAGGCGCTTTGTTTTTCTGGTGAAGACCACAGCTGGAGTCTTTAACCTCATGCAAGAGTCAGCCTTTGAGAGTTACATTCTTTAGCTCTCTGCTTGCTGGGAAAACACAAGAGGCCCATTCCCAGACACCCTTAAGAGAGGCGTCCTTCTCTAGTGAGAGCGGGGCTGTTCGCAGGACGCGATGCAGGTCTGCTGTCCACGCGAAACTATTACAGGGTCCCCTACTGCAACATCCAGGTAGGGGGTGACCTCCGTCTGTTAGGCCAACAGCCTGGATGATGCTAAAAAGGTGGTTAGTCCTCATCTCTCATCTTCGTCGCCCCGGGGAGATCCCTGACCACAGGCTCTTTCCAGCCCCTTTCTCTGTGTCTCTAGGAGGTTGCTCTGTCCTCCAGGACTAACGTCCCACCTGTCCTCTTCTCCATTTCAGAAATTACCATGGTTGACACCGAGATGCCGTTCTGGCCCACCAGCTTCGGCATCAGCTCCGTGGACCTGTCCATGGTGGACGACCACTCCCACGCCTTTGACATCAAGCCCTTCACCACTGTTGATTTCTCCAGCATTTCCACTCCGCACTACGAAGACGTTCCATTCCCAAGAGCTGACCCAATGGTTGCGGATTATAAGTACGACCTGAAGCTCCAAGAGTACCAAAGTACGATGTCCATGTTCACCTTTCAGACCCCTGAGACTAGAGTTGGACTAACCTCGCATTAACACTGGGATAAATGCGCCAGAAACTAAAGCCTGTAGTGAAGGCGCTGACCATTGGCTTATTCATCCGTGTATCCCTGAAATAGCGGGCATTTATGACTTACCAAAGAGCAAGACAGTGTGTGAACACCGAGATCCTTCTCTCCTCCCCACCCCCCTCGCTTGTCTCCTCCCTCCCTCTTTCTTTCTCTTCCTTCTTTCCTTCCCGTGGGCACGTTCCAGCACGGCTACATTGCCAGGCATACCTCCAGCTAAGAGTCTATCCCCCAAACTTAGAATTCTTTTTGCCACTTGTAGGTAGATAAGTCGCAGTTTGTTACCTTACATAACTTATCACTAAATCACTGTTCCTGTGAGTCCATTTCTCCTAACTCTGCAGTTTCTGAACACCTGACACTGAAAACTATCTTTCAGCACAAATTTAAACGTTGACATTGTAGGCGATTGATAAATCTCCATGCCACTAACTCAGTTCACATCAAGCCATCAGACTCAAGAAAAACTAAAGCTGCGCTTTTCAAGATAAAATAAATTTCTGTGATGCTGTTTCCTTGATTCCTATCTCTTGCTGATACGCTGGTTTTCCAAAGCCACCACCATGCAGTTGGCAACCATTACTTGACAATAAGTAAGAACTTCCTGTCTTTCTAGTTTTTTTTCTTTTTTAAGATGAATGATATACTTGGTTCTATTTACATGTGTGGTTTTCAGTCAGAGCCTAATATGGAAATTTGAGAGGCCTGATCCTGACCAGCAGAAAGAAGGTGCTTACTTTCCATAGGGTCTTTCTCTACCAGAGGTCATTTTACAGACCATCTCTTCTGACTCAGCACTGATGGAAACCTGGTCTCTTATTTTTCACAGACCTTCAGGCTGGGCTTACCATTGCCTTTTCCTACAGTGTTCCTGCCATGTTTCCTTTGCAAGGGTGGTGTAAAAATACTTTTAAAATGCAACATATAAGTAAAAATGTATCATTGCAGATCATGATGCATGCCAAGTACAGCACACGGCATAGCAGAGTCACCTTAATTATCTCAAGGACCGTATGGTGCCTGTTAGGACTTTAGTATTATGGGGTCGTGGAGGGTCATAGAACCACAAACTCAGTTCCCATCCCCGTTTGTTTTCACAGGTGAGGCTCAGAGGTTTTGTGACTCGCCTGTGATCACAAAGCCTACTTTTTCCGGTGGCTTTTTTCCCCCGTTCCTGAGTGCCGCTACCCTTGAATGACAAAGTGCGGCAGCGACGTGTGCTAGAGAGACGTGCCCTGTGGCCCGCTGAGCCTTGTCTTTCTGGTGTTAATCATCCGCTCCCGTTTTCCTGTACACAGGTGCCATCAAAGTGGAGCCCGTCTCCCCACCTTACTATGCTGAGAAGACTCAGCTGTACAACAGGCCTCACGAGGAGCCCTGCAGCTCCCTCATGGCCATCGAGTGCCGCGTCTGCGGGGACAAGGCTTCCGGCTTCCACTACGGCGTTCACGCCTGCGAAGGCTGCAAGGTAGAAGACAAGTTCTTTCCTTAAAATGAGTTGCTGGAAAGTACCTACTATTTCATTTCTATTCTATTCTATTTTTTATTTTATTTTATTTTCTCCTCAACATATTATTATGAACACTTTCAAACATACAGTAAAATTGAAAGAAAAGTCCCCTGTTCAGGGTGTCATGGCAAGACAGTGATGAGCTGATCCCAACCAGAACCCAAATTTCCTGAATCTCCTAGTTTGTTTGTTTGTTTTTTTTTTTCTCACTATACTGTGCAGTATTCTGTATATATAAGACTTGACAGATCAGATGGCTGGATGGCTGGATAGATAGATAGATGGATGAATGGATGGGTGGATGGATGGATAGACAGACAGACAGACAGACAAATAGATAGATAGTCAGTCAGTCTTCATTTGAGCCTTAGAACAGTCCTATAAGGTCGAGCGTATTTATAGCCACTTTATAGGTGTTGAAATCATGAGCCAGTGGGACTTGCCCACGGGCGTCTGCCAAGGTGGCAGAGCCAGGACCAGAATGCATATCTTACGACTCCTAAACCAGCGCTATGTGTTCTCTTATTCCAGCGTCAGGGTGAGCCATGTGTTACAGGCAGGCGAAGAGATGTGAGATTTTGGAAAGGAGATACTATTTCTTCTCACCTCCTTTCTTTGTGAAAAGATATCCTTTGGAAAGTTCACTTGGTAATATTCTGCCCAGTTATTAAGAAAATGTTAGTCCACTTATATTTTAAAATGCTGGCTTTTAAAAGAATTAATTCTAACATGCTTGGTGAATAAGATAGTAATTGAATAGTACTCATTCTGTACTCCAGGGCTCAGCATAAATTGTTCATAAATGTTAACTTTATAAAATAAATGCTGCTTATGTAAGATCAGATTCAACCCTCAGATGGGCTTTTTGTTCAGAATAAGGATCTATGACAGCAGTTACATAGGCATTGAAACATCAGGGCTCCTTACTGAATGGTGGACCGAAAAAAGGAAATTAGTGTTTATTGACTCAGCACCGAATATTGCAGAGGATGCTTCTACATGTATCATTTTTAACCACATTCTGCCTATGTCTTCACCACCATAAAATGATGGTGTTGAATTAGATGATCTCTAAAATCTTTTCAATCCAAAAGCTTATTCCTTTAAAGGCAACTCAGTAAAGTGAAAGAGACAAGCTAGCGGTCACATAGGCCACTTGCCCGAGGTCCCTGCTGATCACATGACAGTGAAACTCTCAGTCACCTCGCATGTAAAACTGACTTCATTGGATTAGCTCCCCAGGGGCTTCTCATTTCCCTCTAAGGTCTGAAATTCCAAAATGACTCTGAAGTACTTCTGGCAAGAGATGTGCTTTCATTTAAAACAGTAAAGCTCCTTCATTCTATGACTGAAACCAAACTAAAATATCTGCGGCCTTACTTGAAATCATTACGTTCTCAAGGCATAGTCAGAACATGTCATTTTATTGAATTAGATTTATACAGTTTTTGACTGAATGAATTGTTGCCAAATTCTGAGAAATACCTGAAGAAATCATTCAGTTTTGCTCATCTTGCTAATTTATGTTGATGAATAAATAAAAACAGTATGGTTGGTTAAGTTTCCACAATAAATCATTGGTTTTTGTGGGCTGGTAAAGCACTTGGAAACTAAAAGTTTTAAGCAAACAGTTACACCTTGATTCTGTTTGCCAGGTATTTGTGGAGAGTTAACACTTCTGAAATGGTTAGAAGTTGAAAGACAAATATTGTCAGTAGTTGGTTATAGTGTTAAAGCTAAGCTCTGAGGGCCTAAAAACTTAGAAGATAAAAGCACGCGAAGAAGAAAAGTAGCAGAAAGAAGAGAGAAAACAGAGGAGAAAAACCCAAGTGCCCTCGAGGTACAAACAGAAAGGTTCTAAGGCAGAGACGGAGAATAAACCCTTAATAACGCCTGGCAAACCCGGAGGAGTCCTTCACGATCAACAAATAAGCAAAAGCAGTGGAGGAAAACTAAGCCTTGTGTACTGACCTGCAGTAACATGCAAACCATTCAAAATACGGATCACAGACTTCCTAGACTGAAATGCAAAGACGGTTATGCTAACCTTGGAAGGGAGCATAGCCATCTGCTCATTTTATAGATAAGAATAAAAAAAAAACTTTCTTGAATGTATCATGTCTTCATTAACAACTGAAAATATACTTGGTGTTTACTAAACTTATTTACTACATTAAAACTTCCTTTCTATTTTTAGTAAAAAAAAATAAAATAAATAAGAATAGGAAAAATGTTAGAGGAATAATATAAAATTTGGCCTCTCTACGTTTAAGTCAGTTTTTCTCAAAGTGTGGTCTGGGGACCTCTGGGCGTCCCTCAGACCCTTTTGAGACACCCATGAGGCTGACACTACTTTCATTATAATACTAAGCTGTTGTTTGCCTTCTTCACTCTCCTCCTCTCCGGAGTGTGAATGGAGCGTTGCAGAAGCTGCACGATGTGGAATGTCGCTGCAGCCCTCATGCCTGCTGGCGTGCTGCCCGTGTGTTCTTGTACCTCCCAGCGTCTCAGGTTTTATTTCTATCAATAGACACAGCCCATATAACAAAAGCTCTTTGGAAACCTCAACACTTTTTAAGAGAGTAAAGGAGTGCTGACACCAGAAAGTTTGAGAACCACTATTATAAGGCATAAGGCTGAAGAAATACTCATTCTTTGCCACTTTGGAGCTAAAGGAAACTGCTGCCAGGCTCTGAATGCAGCTGAGTTAGACCAGTGGCTGCCAGTGCACGAAGACGCCACCTCAGCTCGTCAGCAGGACTCGTGAAGATGAAGTTCACGCACGTGTCTGACTCACCTGTGTGCATTTTCTGGAAGGTGCTTTAGCAACGTAACATTTGTCATTTCAGTAGAATGTGGGATAGACCCATAATTAAAATACAGTTGACCTCAAACCTGCAAACTGATTTATGGATTAAAAAAAAATAGTTACGCTGCTTAAGAAAGCTGCCAGTGGGTCGTCTTCCACAGTTGTGCAGTGCCAGTGGAACAGGTTTACATTAGTGATCCTTGCCAAAATTCAGACAAACTAAAAGACTGGGTTTGGATAAAAGGGAAATAGTGATGGATTCTTGGGTTATTAATATTGCAGACTTAGGTAAAAATCACCTGTGGCTACTGGAGAATTAATATACTTTAGATCTTGCAGAGCTGTCATTTATTGCTCACAGATTGGACACTTATTTTTTCCCCTAGTAGGTTTCATCGTATTTTTGTATCTGTAGTGAAAGATCATTTTAGAACCATGGACTTAGCTAAAGGTATAAGGGAACACACTCTGCCGTATGATACACTGTGATCTATTTTTGTAGGACCCTACCTCAGGGAGAGTTTTTAGTACATTCCCACCTGCCAGTGGTAGCTCATTGACGCAGCTTCTCTGGGCTGCCCCACTTCATGATAAAGCCTAATGCAGGTCTGACACACGGTGTTTAATCTCATTGTAAAATTAACAATATCATCCTTAGGTTTTATTGCACCTGAAGTTTTGTTACTAGTAAAGCAATGAAGGAGAAGTTGGAGAAAATTTTTTGAAAAACAGGCATCACGTTCTCACAAGCAGATATGAAAACTTCAGAGTAAAAAAATACAAATGCTGGAGAGGGTGTGGAGAAAAGGGAACCCTCCCACACTGCTGGTGGGAATGTAGTTTGGTGCAGCCATTATGGAAAACAGTATGGAGATTCCTCAAAAAACTAAAAATATACTTACATATTATCCAGCAGTCCCACTCCTGGGCATGTATCTGGAGGGAACTCTATTTCAAAAAGACACATGCCCCAGTGTTCATTGCAGCACTATTTACAATAGCCAAGACGTGGAAATAACCTAAATGTCCATCAACAGATGACTGGATAAAGAAGTTGTGGTATATTTATACAATAGAGTATTACTCAGCCATAAAAAAGAATAAAATAATGCCATTTGCAGCAACATGGATGGACCTGGAGATTGTCATTCTAAGTGAAGTAAGCCAGAAAGAGAAAGAAAAATACCATATGAGATCACTCATATGTGGAATCTAAAAAAAAAAAAGACAAAGAACTTATTTAAAAAGCAGAAACACTCACTTACTTACAAAACAGAAACAGACTCACAAACATAGAAAACAAACTTACGGTTACTAGGGGGAAAGGGGTAGGGAGTTCAAGATTTGCAGATACTGTGGGGAGGGAAATAGCTCAGTGGTAGAGTGCGTACTTAGCATACATGAGGTCTAGGTTCAATCCCCAGTACCTCCATTAAAAAAAATTAAATAAAAAACTTTTTTTAAAGAAATATTTGCAGTACTAACTACTATATATAAAATAGATCATACAACAAGTTTCTTCTGTAGAGCACAGGGAACTATATTCAATATCTTGTAGTAACCTATAATGAAAAAGAATATGTAAGTGAATATATGTATGTACATGAATGACTGAAACATGCTGTACACCAGAAATTGACACAACATTGTGAACTGACTATACTTCAATAAGGAAGGAAGGAAGGAAAGAGAGGAAAGAAAAGAAGAGGAAAGAAAGAATAAGAGAGAAAGATACACATACACAAAACAGTTTTCTGAAATGGTGACTGGTGCACCTCCGTCACACCAGTTCATAGACTTCATGGTAACCAGAAGAGTAAGCTGTTGAAATTGAGCATCGTTTTATGGAAGCTGACATAATAAAGGAGAGAGTTGTTAAGGAGTGTTTCTTTACCGGTACTATGAAGAAACCTTGGAGAAACCTACTTTATTCTTCAAATCAATAAATAATTTTACAGAAAGACACTCAGTAAGAGCCTCCAGTCTTCCTCTCTGGATTTCTTGAAAGAGTCAAATGACAAGAAAACTTTGTTATTATGAACTTAGTCTTTTTTTAAAGAAAAAGTAAAAGCAAGTTCCAAGCTTGTGCTGGAGTCTGTAGGCATTCAGTTCAAGGTTTTATGTACATAGTCAGTACATAAGTGATATTCACAATGATTATCCTTTACCATTGGGAGACCCTGAATCATCACACACACAAAAAAAATGTGATACTTTGAAAGACATGGTATGAGTCAAAACAAAAAATTGTATTTTAAGGGTTAAACTTAAAAAAAAGACCATAATTCTATTAAAAAGCCTTCCTCTCCAGCCATGCCAGGTAAGTGAGCACTCTGCCCCACTTTTAGCTAGCCAAGCAGCGTTTTCAACCATTAACACCAGGTTTTTAAAAGTGAAAATTAGAGAAGCAGTCAAGGACTATTAAAAAATACATACGATCAAATGGCAGAAAGTTTTTTAAATTGCTCACCAATATTTATCAGTGAGAACAGTTCTGTACAGTAGCCTTCTGTGACTCAGTGAAAAAAAAAAATGTCTTTTTAATATTCAAAACTCCTTAGAACCCTTTAAGAGTTAAAGAGACTTCGCTTTCCAGCAGATCCCACACAGGTCACATCCTCTGCGATACTGCTGATTCGACAAGAGGTGGGGTAAACTCTCCAGAACAACAGTAACAAAACAAACAAACAAAACAATCCTAGGTCTTAAGCTGCAGGCATGTTTGGAAGGGCAGGGTTCTCTCAGGAGAGATGCCCGTGGGAACGCTGAGGTGTAGCACTGCCCCAAAGCTAGATGCCTGCGGCAGGAGGCAGAGCCGAGTCTGGGGCTTCCAGGTGGAGCCAGGATTCCCAAGGGAGTCTGAAACAGAAGCCAGCGGCACCCCTGGCTTCCAACAGAAGGGTCTGCAGATTCTCTTTGGAGGAAATCATTCCCAGTTTAGACCCTGTAGGATTCTCACAGTTTAAGGTCAAGAAATGAGTTCAAAAAAAATATCAGCAAGTGCATAAGTAGGCAGTCAGCTTGATGATACTCATCAGAAATGAATACACAGTAACAAGGGCAGAAAGCAGACTTAGGCCTCTCCACCCCCCCCCCAAGGGGAGCGGGTGCCGGGCTGCCTGATACCGAGGTACAGCGGCTGCCTATGAAGTGTTTAAAGATCGAGGGCAGAATCACAGTGAATGAGCAACAGCAGACTGTCAGGAATGAGCAGCTCTGAAAATAAACCAGATGGAACTTATAAAAGTGAAAAAAATACGATCGTTGAAATAAAAAAAAAACAAAACAAAACAAGATGGGGGTTTGCTTTTACAAAGATGCTGTCAGTTACTGTGATGAATTTTCTTTATATCCTAATATATTTTTCATTGTTCGAGAGAAAATTTTCAATGGACTGATTAAAAATAGATTTAAAAGTTGGGCAAAATTTTTTTAAAAAGAAGTAAAACATCACTGAAAGGGCTGAATAGCGTACTAGACAGAGCAGAAGAAAGGCTACCGAACTGAAAAATATACACAAAGAAATTAGTGAGGATGAGACAATGTCGTAAAGAATGTGGCCTACCCAGAATTGGCTAGAATTTGAAACCTCTTTCAGTTCCTGAAGGATTCGTAGGATCTTTGAATATTAAAAAGATATGTCTTCTTTAGTAATGAGAAGAGTAAAGTACAGAACTTTGGTGAGAAATGTTTGCTTTTACTTACTTTTGCCATTGTAATTATATATTTTTTTGTGACCTTATTTGGCTGTTTTTCTGACGTTTGCCTTTGCTGTCAATGTTAGTTAATTAGTGGCAAAAAGACGGAAAATATAAAAGGGAAGTTTAGGAGAATCTGAAACTATAAAACTGTATTTTCTTAAAGGTCAAGGAAATGATAAACACAAAATAGGGGATAATGATTATGTTGTCAAGCGGCCCCAGGGGCAGGAGCTGGGTGAGGGAAGAATACAGAAACGCGTGCACGTGGCTGGTTGTGATTTTAAATCTTGGCTTGGACAGTGGGCTCATTTGTTTATCTTACGTTTTATAGTTACATGCAATTCCTACATGTGTGTAATGATTACATTTAATAAGAGAGCAAAAACACTGAGAGGAAAAGAGTGTGCCAGTGGCCTTATAATACGTCTGTCATAGTATAGAATCACACGCTATCAGAGATGGCCCAGAAAGGAGGTCAAGGGACACACGTATTCATTCAGTGGCTTTTACTGGAGCGCTCTCGTTGGTGTTTGGGTTACATCCGGGGCGTAAGAGACCACCCCTGCCCCCGTGGGGCTCACAGTTTTAGTTGGGCAGTGGGGGAGGGGCAGAAAATAAGCACAGATTTAATAAGTAAATTGTGTGGTATGTTAGGAAGTCATAAGTGCTTTTGGGGAAAAAAACTAGAGCAGAGTAAAGGGGTGAAAGAATTGTAGAGGAGAGGCAGGCTGGGGCCAGGCCTCGGGATTAAATAGGGTGGATAAGCCTCGTTGAGAAGCTGAGGTGTTAGCTCAGCTTGAAGGCAAAGGAGGAAATGGGCGATTGTATACATAGAAAGAGAGCTTTGCACGACAAAGGGGGAGAGAGAGATGCTGAGAGTGACTTCAAGGATGGCGTTGTATCAGCGAGGCGGGGGGGGGGGGGGGGGGGGGGAGCCACGGGGAAGTAAGCATGTAGGGCTCAGCGTTGGATGTGCCGGCTTAGAGGTGGATGTTAGGTTGCCAAGTGAAGACGTCAGAGGAGCAGTTGAACATACTTGCCTAGAGGTCAAGGAAGCAATCTGGAGAAAGTCAAAATGCATGTCTGTGGTAGCATCAATACTAATCCAGTGGTTTTTTGTACCAAACAGGGCCCGATAAATCTGAAAGGATTAAGAAGTGAGTTTCATGGAAATGAACACAATAGAAATGAGTAGGAATACTCTGAACAAAAAAAACAACCTAAAAAATGGAGTTAGAAAACATTTCTGGTTAGAATTTTGGGGGAGTCCTTCAAAAATATATAAACGTAGCAGAATTCAATCATCGTCAAATTGATGTATTTGCCAATTTGAGATGACAATCAATTTTATGAGGATTCTGAGGATTTATACATTACTTCTCATGTTATTTTCTATTATCTTTTTTGTTTGTGGGCTCCAACGATAATGGAGCACACTTTCAAACGCGTAAGTAAATGAAGCCAATTGTGTAGGAAATTATGCAACATAGAGAATTCCAAAAAAATTATCCACATGTGGATTTTTATTGGCCCTGCTCATGTTTTAGGATGAAATGATTATAACTTTGCCAAACTGCTTAGCACAATTGTAAAGGCTGGGGCATGCTGCTGGAATGATTTACAGAGAAACTGAACTGATTACATGGTGTTTTATTTGCATTACATTAAATCCAGAGCACTTCTTAGAGCTTGCTGAAATCCAGCTGTGGAGCCAAGATACATTGAATGACATCAGTTGCATGTGGTCACTGTCTAAGAGCTAAAAAAGGACGCTGGAAGGCCTCTGTTTCTTTATTTTATTAGCAGAGAAAACTGAGAGAGGTTATGTGCCTAAAGTCACCAGGGACAGAACTGGGTCGAGAACCTACCTTGTCTGACACCCATGCCCATGTGCCTGAAGCCATACACCACTGATTCCATTGTCACAAACACTTAAAATGTGCTTCATTTTTTTTTTTTCCATATCTCTTTGCAGGGTTTCTTCCGGAGAACAATTAGATTGAAGCTTATTTATGATAGGTGTGATCTGAACTGTCGGATCCACAAAAAAAGTAGAAATAAATGCCAGTACTGTCGGTTTCAGAAATGCCTTGCTGTGGGGATGTCTCACAATGGTAAGTGACGTGTGGTGCCATGTCCTTAATTATTTTCATGATTGCTGCCAGATCTGTAGACACCAGGGCCATTGCTGAAAAGGTGTACGGTGTTTCCACAGATTGCCCGGTTTCAGAATCTTGCCTGCCGATAAAACCATTTCGCAAGTTAGGTCAGGGCTTTTCAGCTTTAAATGCAAATCCTTCTCATTAATAGCATTAAAAGCAAAAGTGCACTAGGTGTATCGGTCGTTTCTGCTGTAAATGTAAGAAGGTTCTGCAGATTTCTAGATATAGAACTTAACTGACATGTCAGCATTTAGATAGATGTACTTTTTTTTCTCTTTACTGTGCAAAAATGAGCAGAACACTGTCCTTAACTTTGTAGAGCCTGCAATTTGTGGATTAAGCAAGTATTTTGAAGTTCCACTTCAATGTCCACAGTAACATGAGAGAGCAAAACTTTTCTACTCTTTAAACCTGTATCTAGAGTCAAGCTTATGATTTGAAGTATTCACTTAAAGACAGGAACATAGAAGACCTGAGAAGACCCTTGTTTTCATGAACTGTAGGACTAACTCAGTAAAGTCCTGGGCGATAGCCCTGTCTGAAGAAACAGTTCTTGATGGCCATTTGGCTCTCACTGGTTGACTGGCTCACAAAACAAATTTTGGATGTAACTTGGTAGTATTATGGTTGTCAAGTATTAGTCAATTCTTTCAAAAATCATTATGGGCTCAAGAAACAGAAAATTGCCAAAATAATCAAATTAAATCCCAAGTCTCCTGTCATCATATACCCTATTTTTTCTTTCTTTTTCCTCTTCCTCTCTTAAAACCGATCTGGCAAGAAGGTAATATTTGAAGTCAGTCTTCAACTACAGGGACTCCAAAGCATCTGTGAAAATTGAGGTTTTGTTCTGTCGTGCAGATGTTTGGTTTTTACAGCAGAAATCAGGATATTTGGGGATCACTAATTGAATTGATCCCCTACCCTTTAAAAATAGTTTACAAAATTACATTTGTATTCTTAATATAGGGTCATTTCCTCTAAGGGCGAGAATGTATTTTGAATAGATCCCTCAGCTCTACTGGACAGGATGGAAATTTGGTTCGGCTTTCCTCCACAATTGATTACATCTGCTCTGTATACAACTGCAGTCATTAATTGCAAAATAATTTGCTGGTTTAGTTCCATCAATTTCCTTTTTGTTTCAGTCCTCATAAAACATAAGGGCACATTTTCAAGTCAAGAATTATATTTGAGGTGATGCAATCAAGTTGCAATAAACTTATTTTATCTTTGTGAAGAAATTTTGACTTTGAGATCACTGTTGCTAAGACTGCCTAGGAAAGCTTGCCAGTTCTGCTTTTAATGCTGTTTATTTTTTGTCCTTTAAAAAAAATGATCACTTTTCGTATTGATGTAAAATGTATTTCCTGTTGCTTGCACATAATTCATGTAAAATTTATCTCCTATTGCTTATTGGTTATAGACATATAATATTTAAAGTCTAATGTATATAGTATCGATGGTATAATTTTCTCTGTTCAGAAAAGTCGAAGAAAGCTATCATGAACTTGATAATAAGGGCGTCTTTTGACTTCTTATGACAGTTTACTTATTCTGTTTAGAGAGTGGAGCACTGTTGATAGGCGAGTATTCAGTTGGTTCTTGCAAAGGCCAAAAAAAAGAGGAATTAAATGTCATGGCATCAAAGACCATGTAGTTCAACACTCACAGGACTGCAAACGTGACTCAGGAGATCCGTTTTGGGGGGTCTTGACACGAGTGTGTTGCACGGAAAGCGGCCAGGTGATCTGTACACAAGAGGGGAAGCTCAGCAGCTAGGTTGTGACTGGTTTCGCCCGTTATCCTGATGAATGAAAATCCTGCTGTCAAGATCCCCGACATTAATCACATTAATCATATTTTTTAAATGTGTCCTCTTTATTTTAATAAGATAATTTAGTCTTTAAGAACTTTGAGGGAGGGTACAGCTCAAGTGGTCGAGCGCATGCATGGCATGCAGAGTCCTGGGTTCAATCCCCAGTACCTCCTCTAAAAAATACATAAACCTAGTTACCCCCCCAACACACACACACAAAATAAAGTTAAAGTAATTTAAAAGAAAGGAATTTTGACTAGTGAATATTTCATATTCAAGAGCTGCTTTTCATGTATGAACTAAATAATAATAAAAAAAAAAAGTGTAGGCTGTGCACTTAAAAAAATAATCTGAACCAGAGAAGAATGGACCCATGTTACTTGTGCGTCATTCAGCTAGGTCTCCCCCTTCCCACTGAGTTTGCGCAGAAAGTTTTCATAAATATGTGAAATATATTTTTCATAAATATAAAATGTTAGTGGAACCTTTGCTGATTAGGATGTCCTATTATATAAATAATGGATTTTTTTTATTTAAAATAAAACTGACACCCTTAAAAATAATCTCTCAGCAGCTTCATAAAATTCTGGAAAAATGGTTTCACAGATTTTTGTGGCACTCAGCATTTCTGAGGTAGTTCTCTCCTTCCTTGTAGGCAGAAGCATTAGTGTTTATTGCAAAAAAAAAAAAAAAAAAAAAAAAGGAAGACCTAAATGGCAAATAAGTTTAAACTTCAACATGTTACTTTTTGTTTCTTTAGTCTTCTTTGTGGTGTAAGGGGAAATTACCCAAGGGTAACTCTCAGGAAATAGAACAAAGTCGAAAGTCCCGAAGCACGTGTGCTGCTCCTCCTGCAGGGCTTCGCGATCCCGGGCAGGCTGGCCTCCTCCTCCTTTTCCCACTGCTGCCCTTTGCCACTGACATTTCAGGCAGACTGTGTGCCCTGCTGTTCCTGCAGGCCGCCCTGCGATGGGCTACCTCAGGGCCTCTGCTTCTTGTGACCTGTTCTCTGCCAGAATCCTGCCTGGCACTCAAGCCCCAGCTCTCACACCTGCTGTTCCGCACGACTCTGACTGCCCTTTCTTCCTCTGCTGTGTCTCTTACCTTTCCTGGAGCACCAGGTTCTTATAATAAAGCAAGGGAGCCATCAGATCTTTATTACCAAAAACTAAACTACTGACAGCAGTAAAAAGGAGAAGTTATGGGAAAATTCAGGGAAACCCATCAGAAGACCAATGCAGTGTCATGAACGAGGCACAGGGAGCGGTGAGAAGAAATGGGACTGAGGGAGATGCCCACACAGTGACCCGTGTCCGAGAGGAGCGAGGCTGTCAGAGGGGATTCGAGGCATCCAGCTTGGGTGGTGGAGTGAATTAAGCAAGAAAGGAGGGCAGGAGGAGACCGTTTGGAGGGAAATGGCAAGTTTGGTTTTACGTTGTGTTTGAGGTGCTGACGGGATGTCCAGCATCCATGTGTAAAGAAATACAGGAAGGGGTGAAAAACAAGGCTCCAGATCCCAGGGGAGATGGGGCAGCAGGCATTAGCCCATTCTGTGAGCTGGGGAGAAGGTCGCACCGGGAATAACGGAGTAGGAGTGAAGGAAGAGGGGCCGCCAGGGAGGTCTGGAAACGAGCAGCCAGAAAGACAGGACAGCCAGAACAGCAGAGGAAATTCTGAAATAAGAAGGTGGAGAGGTCAGCAGTGTTAAAGGTGGGGGAAAGCTGGGAAGGGCCCCTAGATCGGGCCGGGAGAAAAGCTTTAGGGGTTTTTAAGAGCAAAGTCTTGGTGAATGTAAACAAAACAAAAACTAGACGGCAGTGAGTGAGGGAGTCAATAGTAAGGTGGAGAGGAAAGTATCTTCCCTCAAACAGGTGTCCAGTGAATGAATTAAATGGTGTCAAGTAAGACTTCAGAGTCGGAAGATGAGGCCGTGGTGTTGCGCCCACCTCTGCTTTGGAAAGGAGCCTCGGCAAATGTGTAACTGTCCTCCACAGATAGTTTGAAAAATGCTGCCCCTAAAAAAAGTAACTTAATGTTCCTGCTGACACTGCTCCTTGTTTTACTTTAGAGGAGCTAGGAAATAATAGTTATTAGATTACCAACTCCTACAAAACCTTCAAATGCACACATTTCTTCCCCCTCCGGAAAGGTGGAAAAACACAGCTTACTGGCAACAGTCGTATGAAAAGCAATAGTGTTATGTAAGTCGCATATACAGACCACAGCTTTTGCAAAATAAACTTGTTAATAGTGGAAAAACTGATCATGAGACATGGCCTTAAGTGTCTTTATATATATTTTTTTTATTGGAGTATGGTCAGTTTACAGTGTTGTGTCAATTTCTGGTGTACAGCACGATGCTCCAGTCATATGTGAACATGCATATATTTGTTTTCAGATTCTTTTTCACCACAAGCTACTACAAGATATTGAATATAGTTCCCTATGCTTCACAGTATAGCCTTGTTTATTTTGTGTAATTGTCAAAAGCCTGATATGACTGCAAATTCACCCCTTAGGTGTTAAAGATAAAAACATTTAAAATAAGAATTAACTTAATTCATCCTTCTATTCTATTGACCTATTATTTTGAAAATCTGCTTTAACTAATCTTTGTAATAAGATTGTAAATAAGTAGCCTTTATCTTTAATACCCCCACAGGTAGGCAGGTGTTTTTAAAACATGACATGAATTGTCATCGAGAAACATTGATTGTTTTGTAGCGCTATACCCAGATCTGAAGAGCAGGATGCGTAAATACTCCATGTGCTTAGAGTGTGTGTGATCAGTAAATCAGTAGCAAGGATGCAGTGCTGAATCTGTCACGTGCTGGCAGAGGGCTGCCTTCAGTTCAGTAAAAGTGTATCGTATCAAGGTATGCTGGGGGAGGGTGTAGCTCAAGTGGTCGAGCGCATCCTTAGCATGCACCAGGTCCTGGGTTCCATCCCCAGTATCTCCTCTAAAAATAAACAAAAACAAGTAAACCTAATGACCTCCCCTAAAAGAAAAGAAAAAAAATTTTTTTAAAGGCATACTGTTCTAAACGGTCACGAGAAATGAAGAAGTCTCTACCAAACCTATTTCCCGAAGGGAACATACTGATTCTGATGTTGGTGGTTTTTTAAACCAAGATACGTGAATTCTCTGTAGGCGATGGGTTATCCCAGATGTGACGCTGAATACCAGTATTCTGGAAGTTGCTCTGTGTGACAGGTGCTAGATCTCTAAAACAGACAGAATGTGTCTTTTTTCCCCCAAGGCCTCAAAGGCTAAACAAATATTGCTTTTAAAAAAAAAAAAAAAAGAGTGCATGGCGTGTTCCCCAGTCCTGTGTGTCACTGAGATGTGTGGAGTTCTATAGCTACATCTGCAGCTACAGGGGGAGCCTTTAGAGAGCTGCGTTTCCACGCCCCTCATCACTGATAAAGCAGCTGAAGACCAGGGAAGCTTTTCACTGAGCTGGAACCCCTTCGAGTGGCCGCTCCCACTGCCTTCCAGAGAGACGAGAAGTTCCGCCTCGGTCTGGCAGAACACATGAGCGCGTCCCTTCTGTCTTTCAGGCAGTGGGAGAAGGCGTGGGAACACAGACTTGCAGAAGGGCATGCTCGGCCTCTCTATCGCCCCCTCTTCTTGGTTCTCCGATTCTCTACCCAGTGGGGGAAACTGATTTCAAGAATGACTTCACTAAAACACACCACTCCCCAAATGAGTTACAGAGAGATAGAGATATTGATAGGTAGACAGAGAGATTGGGTTTACAGGTTTGTTCTTTATCTGTGGGGAAGCGCCTCAGTCCGTGGGGCGTGGCTGCCGTCCTGGTCTACAGCCTGCAACAGCCGTGGCTGCCCCACACCGCGTTGTCCCTGAGGAGTAAAAGCTGTGTTTAAGTGTTGCTGTGGGCCGGGCACCGTGCCACACACTCTGTGCCTTATCACACGAGGTGGGCAGGTGTTTTTCCATAATAAAATCAACATTTTCTCCCTTCAAAAGTACATACCAATAAAAAATTGAGATTTCTGTATGTTTCAGGCAAATTCACTCCCATCAAATGGGATCTTTTTCATCCCTTTTGTTGAACCTCTGGTGTGTAAAAATGCTGAAATCGTCTGTATACTTAGTTGCACTGGTAGTTCATTGAACCTAATTTGGAGCATGGGCATTTAGTGATACAGAAATGTGTTCCTAAGATTTAGCCTTTGCGGGAAACTTCAGCTTACAAAAATTCATGCTTTATTTAGATGGTAGCAGAAAGCTTTCGCTTTAATATCTCCAAATTCTAGAATGATTTTTTAAAGTTATTTCCTGCAGTTTTGGTTAAGTTTTGGGAAAGCAGGGCTGGCAAGTATAATAAGTAGCTACCTTTGGCTGTTTGTTTATTTTAAATTAACTTTTTTGATTATGTATTAGGAAAAAAGTGCTTTCCTATGTATGCAAACTTTTCTGTGTATTCGTAGTTTATTATCTGTGAAAACGTAACCAGAACCTAGAACAATGTCTGGCCCCCAGTAGACGGTCGGTAATTGTTCAGAGCGAAGAGACAGTCTCGTGTGCTCCGCAAAGTAACTACAGTCAGAGAGCAGCAGGTTGCTGGTGATTCCAGCCACCTGTGGTTGCTGTGGTAACTCTGGTTTTCTCCAAGTCTTACACCAAAGTTTCAGCAACTTTTAATGTGCCATAATTCTTCCTGGGTGCTTTCTCTTACCATCACTTTCCCAAACTTCCCAGTGTGCATACTGTCTCGTTTTCTGTTTCTCAGCTTGATATTTTTGAGTTTAATTCATCGGGCATTTACTGTGCACCTGCTATGTGTGTGTGTTGTCACAGCCCGGAGCACAGATGAGAAAACCTGGTGCTCGTATGGTTATGTTCTGGTAGGGTAGCCGCACAAACCAGCACAGTGGTCTCCTGCTAGTTTGATACATGAGCTAAAATAATACACGTGTAAAAACAGGAGCTCATCATTTAGGAAGCTTTTTCTGAACTGTCCCAAACCCAGTTTGATGTCTGGCACAGTGGGGTTGTGCAGCAGGGAAAGAGAGAACACTGTGGGTGATGCTCGGGCTCGGCGCTGTGACGGAGAGGGCAGTGAGGGGTGAGATCACATCTGAGGGGCAGGGCCCAGGAGGGCGGGAGCAACCACTGCCCATCCCTGCGGAGCCGGACAGAAAGAGAATGGGAACGAGTGAGGAGAGACAAGATTTTTGACCCCCAAATGGCGATTGTTTAAAGATTCCCATTTGAAGAGGTCATGTGCAGAAGATACAGTTACCAAATGATGTAGACTAATTTAATTTAAAGGAACCTTAACTGAGAGGGAAAATCTCCTCTAACCCAAAGGCCCCCTAGAGGTCCCCTAAGCACAGAAATTGTATTAGTGGGCATTAAAGCTTATTTAGGGTCAACTGAAATGAATTTATGAATTTGAGACTCACGGGTGCAAAGCAATCTCTTCTCTAGCAAGTTCAAAATAAAATTCAGCAAATATTCGGGTGGAACTGTGTTCATGTGTTTTTATGTCTAATGGTATAAATGCTACCGTTAGCATAATACTGTATAGCAAAGCACCATCCGCTATTCGCTGCTGTACGCAGCAGCCAGAGCCCGAGTGCCGCTGGGGATACCAGTGAATCTGACAGTGTCTGGCCTCGAGGAGCTTACAGCTTAGGGAAGGGGGCTGTCATAAAACACGCCACTGTGACAGCATCTGGCAGGTGTGATAGTAGAGCTGTGCACAGGGTAATGTTGGCTGTAACATCCAGATGCCCCCGTCATGGGGAAATGCAGAGAGTCCAGAGTGCGGCCCCAGAGTCGCATTGCTCAAAATCATATTTCCATGTGATCCCACAATTCCACTGTTGATCCAAAGGAAACAGAAACACTAACTGAAAAGATACCTGCTCCCCCGTGGTCATTGCAGCACTGTTTACAGCAGTCAAGACGTGGGGACAACCTGTGTCTGCTGATGGATGAAAGGACAGAGAAGTTGTGATGTGTGTGTATATAATTATTATATGTATAACATGCATGTGTAATACATACATTCAGCCACAAAAAGAGAAGGAAATCCTACTGCTTGTGGCAACATGGATGGACTTGGAGGGCGTTACATTGAGATAAGTCAGACAGAGAAAGACAAATACCATGTGATCTAAACGTGAAATCTAAAAAGAGAGAAAAATTGAACCCACAGATGCAGAAGGCAGACTGGTGGTTGCCAGAGGCAGGGGTGGGCTCGGGGGCGTGGTGATGTGAGTTTACATGGGATGCTGCGTGTTAACTAGACTTACTGTGGTGACCGTTTCACAACATACACAAATACGGAATTGTGTATATGAAATATGAGCTATACTGTACACTTGAAACTAATACAATGTTACATGTCAATTATAGCTCAATTTTTTTAAGTGTAAGCTTTAAAACAATGTATGTAAACACCTCGAAAGAAGTCTGATGACTGGTCAAAAATAACGATGATGATGTTTTGCTGATAGCATTGGTGTGGAGGAAGAAAAACATATTTGAGTTGGAAGAGTTACAAACAGATAGTTTTTTCTCTGACCTAAGCTTGACAAACCTCTCTTAAATGTTCCTCTTTGCCTTTTTTTTCTTCAGTTTTCTTCTTCCTCACTTCCTCACCCTGCAGGAAGCCAAATGTTAAGGAAATTGTCTTTTTGACAAACATCATTAAGTGGTAATCCTAGAGTGTCAGGGGGATGATTATGGCTTCTCTCCACTGAGTGCAGAAGTGCTGTCTGGACTAATGATACGAAGGACAACACCGTCCGTATTTCTTTATAACAGGGACGAAACAGATCTTACAGACTCCCTAGGAATGAGGCCTGTGTCTGTACAACTTTGAACTCTGCAAAAGTCCTGTCTTTAATTCACGAAACATCTTGCTCCTTTTAGTGCATGACCTTATGTCAAGTGCTGGGGATACAAAGATGAGTAAGACATTGCCCCTGGCCTTCCAGGTTTTCTTGTAGAATGGGGTAAATAGACATGTGGAGTAAATACAGCACAGTGTGAGACTGCTATCATTGACGTATGCACGGAGGGCTGTGGGAGTTCAGGGGAATGAATAAGAAACACTGCTCAAAGAAATCAGAGAAACCCTCACAAAGAAGGTGACATTTGAGTGGGGTTTTGAGGGATGAGTAGGAGCTCACTCTCAATTATTTCATTTGTAAGTAAATATACTTTCCTTGCTTTGCCAAACCCCTAGATTCTTTTCACCTTCCTGGTGAGATCATGCATTACTTTCTTTAAAGAAGTGAACAATTTAATTTTTACTGATACACTGAGCGATTGCTGTGAAATAAAAACATGAGCAAAGTTGTAGATGCTGTGAAATAAAAACATGAGCAAAGTTAAGATTGGCAGAGGGGAGGAGGGGATCTTACGACGGGGTCTCCAGGCCTGAGGGAGAACAGTGCACATTAGGAGCAGCAGTAACTCTGTCACTCATCCTGCCGTTTCTCTTCCTCTGTAGCCATCAGGTTTGGGCGGATGCCACAGGCCGAGAAGGAGAAGCTGTTGGCAGAGATCTCCAGTGATATCGACCAACTGAACCCAGAGTCGGCAGATCTCCGGGCCCTGGCAAAACACTTGTATGACTCATACATAAAGTCCTTCCCGCTGACCAAAGCCAAGGCGAGGGCGATCTTGACAGGAAAGACAACAGACAAATCAGTTAGTTCTCTTCTACTGTCTTCATTTGGGGTGGCTGGGTGTGCTGTGGTTGTTTTCCCTTTGGATAATTGATTCACCATATTACACACACACGTGCACACATACACACACACACACCCCTAAAAGCCAACAATCAGGCTGAGTCTGAAACACTGGAGAGGAAATGCTTCCAGAGAGGGTAAGTAAACATTATTTTGAATAAGAAAAAAGTCCTTCAAGTCCCCTAATAAAAATGTTTGAGATTGGCGCAAAGAAGTACAGGCCATCTTAACCACAACGAATGAACTGCAGTCCCCCGGGCCCCAGCACGCTTTCAGGACCCGTGTCTTCTTGGCGTCAGAATAACTGGCCACGGCCATAGCCCTTTGGGCAGCCCTCCTCTTCTCTGGGAAGGGCCTGAACCTGGGTGTGCGAAGGGAATTATTCCACCCTGTTACTGTGTCATTCAGGAGAAGCCCTCGAGTTACCTCTTGGGAAGTTCTCCGTGGGGCATAAAAATCCATTTCAGATACTATGTCGCCTTTCTTTCCTTGCGGCACTCTGCTGATTCTTCCCGGGACCTGGAAGCTCTGTCCTTTTACTGTGTATCTGAACTTGATCTTCTGGGCGGCTCTGAGCAGCCAGGGCTCCTGCAGGGGGTTCTCAGACATCTGCAGCCTCCTTGATTCCCCAGAATGGGTTATAATGGTTATTGAGTCAGGTTTTCCAAGAAGCAGAATTCTTCCCTGATAGGAAGTGGAGAACGCAACTGGGAATTATATTAAAGCAGAATATAACGGTTCTGAATTCTAGTCCCAGCCTGCCGTCGGCTTGCATGGCGACCCGCATCAAGCTTCCGTACCGCAGTTTTCACAGGCAGGGTCCGGCTTTGAGAATAAGGTCTGAGCAGGTGCCCAGGTAGGAAGAGCCACCGAACACATTCAGAAGGCACTATCCCAACCCTCGAAACCCTTTTATGCTGTCGGTTATTTTCAGATGAACACCTGTGGGAGAGCTGTACAGTTACTGGACAGAAATGTGTAACTTTTCCCCCCACTCAGTTATGTTTTGGGGAAATTTTTCTCACCCTTTAATGTATTTTGATGACTGTCTCAAGATGTTATTTTTTTCCTTTTAGCTAAACCATAAGAGTAGAATCAGCTAATAGGAAAAGAAGGCTCCTAGGGTTATCGCTACTTAAAAAGCCAAATGTCAAGAAGGACTGGGGTTTTCTGACTCCCAGCGCGGTGGCTGCTATCTCAGCAGCATTATACCTGTATCCAGTTGTTCACAGTTTCTTACACTCTTGCACGTTTATTTTGTTCGAGACCCACGACAGCCTCCCAGCTGCTATTATTACCCTCTTTTTTAAATATGAGGAAACCGAAGTCCAGAGAGGTGAGACGTTTTGCCCTGAGATCACACAGCGAGCGTGTGGAAGAGGCACAACGTGGCAGAACGTGGCTCCGCGCCGGTGCGCTCTGCGAGCGGCGCTCTTCGCGGCCGCGGGCCCTTCCCGCCGGCCGGCAGCGGCCGGGCCGGCGGGGACGCTGGGGAGGTTCCACCTCGGAAGGCGTTCTGAGCTATGGTTTATCTTGACCAATATTAGAACAGCAGGGAGTTTCCACCTTGTTCTGCTGTCTCTGTGTATTGACGTTCAGGAAATGATCCTCGTGCTGTTTCGTTCTTCTCGAACTGCAGTGAGTAGGGTTACGTCTTCCACGGGCCGTCGTAAAGCTGAGTCTGCGCGTTCGTTAAATGGGAAACTCAGGACATAGCAAAACAAAAGCAAAATGAAGACCTCTCCATAGGTGATTTGACTACAGGAAATAAACTATGCATTTTAAGACAGAGAAACACAGGAAAATTAGGGTGAAGTGGCAAAGGGGCTTCACAGTGCCAGGCAGCTTGCTGAGAGCCGGCGTGGGACAGGCAGCCGGAGCCCCTGAACTGGGAGCCCAGTGATGACAGGGACAGGGCCCAGCACGCTGTTTACTCCACAGTTTGCCTCGGGCCACTTAATTTCCAGGAACTGCTTTCTCACCTTCTCTTTATCTCCCAGGCCAGACCTGCAATCCACACTGGAAATCCTATTAATTTAACAGTACCTGAAAGATCGGAGGAAAGCATTAAAAAAAAAAAAAATCCCCAGTAGTGAAGATTTTAAATTAAACTCTCAGAGGCCAGCATACTCTTCTGTGTGTTACTGAAGGGCCCAGAGCCCAGTCCACTGTAAATCACTTTAAAATCTCACTCCAGTTGACTCCTTGGCTCTAAATCTTTGAGTTAAAACTAGGGTAATTGTAGGATAAATAGGTATTAAGCTATTTTAAGGGAAAGGGCTGCAAAATGCTTGATTATTGGCTTCTCGAGTTTGCCCTTTTCCCCCCAGTAGTAACTCGGACTATACTGCTCATAATAGTTATGCAGAATGTATTTGCTTAATTGAATTAAAAGCTGCTGCCTATGCCCTTTGAAATTCTGGACTTTCAACAGAGGGCCTCTCGCCCAATGTTTGCTCACCAACCTGGACATCATTAATGACCTGGATGGAGGCAGAGTTGCCTCTTGTTAGCATCTGGAAAGGAAAGAGAGACTGGGCCAAATTAAAATAACCCAATCCCTGATTACACAAAACTGAAATAGAATTGTTTGGCTCCCTTTTTTCTCCTTATCTTGCAAAATCAAATTAAGCTCTAGTGGAAAGAAACAGTTCGGAGAGGAATATGGGAAAGGGGGAAAAAAATCAAAATGTGATTTCCGATGAGACTAGAGATTTGTTCTTTATCTTACGTGGTCATGTTATTCATTTGATAGCATCTCTTGGCCAGGGCTTTTGAAAGTTAAGATTTGCATAGATAGGAAAAGTTTTGCAGAAATGCAGCCTCTTGAGAGGGTGGGGGATGTGGAAAAGGGGCCGTGGTTGGCGTAGTCAAGCAATCCGGGTCTCGCTCTATGCCCCACTTGAGCTGATGTCATTAGAGTTGGTTAGGCCAAGCCTGGGGAAGGCTACTCAGCCTGGTGAATGACCAGTTACCCAGAATCTTTGGAAAAGAAAATGACTTTTTTGAAGAGGCCATTCTTAAAATTTATCTTCCTGCTCCACTTAACCACTGCGTGTCCTCTCTCATTTATAAAGTGCCTGCTAATCTTTCCTCAGGCCCAGCGCCAGCCGGGCCCTCCCCCCAACCCTGCCCCGAACTCCCTTCTGTCTGTTATTTCCTAGTGTTGTCTCTTTGGGATAGGGTGCCCCTACTCGCATTGGCTTGCCTAAAAGAAAAATGCTTGGGAGTTTTAGGCTCAGGGCTAGGGAACGGTGGGAAGTGGAGTCACCAGCTGTGGGTCCCCAGAGAAGAAAATTTAGGAACCATTGGCCTGTTGGCCACCCTCAAGCCAAAATGGAACTGATTCTCCCCACAGTCTGTTGAACCTTTCCGTGGCTTGTTCCAGCCCAGACCTCTCCTTTGAGACATCCCACTGAACTCTGGAAACTGTGAAAATACTAGAACTAGGGCGCACTATCTCAGGAAGGCCACCTGAGAACTCAGTGGACTTTGGAAGTTCCCAGCGTTTGACTATGGCCCTGATGCGATGATCACACTGGGTGTGTGTCACCGTCACATGATCCCATGTTTGTTGATGAAAATGAACAGAGAGTGGTTTTCAAAAACCACTTTCAGTGCCTTGGTTTGCCATAAAACAATAAATAGAAAAACCCTTGGTGTGTCGGCCAACTTTTCCCTCTGTATCTGAGAGATGGGGAGGCCCTCCTGGCTGCACTCTGTCTGCAAGTAAGGAATAAAACGTGTTATTTGTACTGTATCGGACTTTGGGTCGCAAAGCATCCCACTGCCTAGGATGGGTCTCTGTGGATTCACTGTTTTTTCCATTACAGGGGCACGCTGGTGCCTTCCATAGTGTGTGAAACACAAAACCACCGAATAATAAACCTGGTATGGAAGTGTAAGCTTTTGGAAAAACAGCTCTGTACCCATTTAAATTTTTGCATCCTAAAATTTACTGTGGCCGTCAAATCTAGTAACTCAGACTGTTGGAAGGATGTCTGTCCTTTAAATCCTGCTCTCGCAGCTAAACAAAGTGCAGTCTCCTTCCCCCTTGTTCTCTGGGAAAGCCTGACTGAGCTGGAATTTGCTCCCCTAAGAAGAAAGATACCAGAGAAACCCTCACAGGAAAGAGCCTTAGGCTCCGCAGCGCAAGTAAAGAGCAGGACGCTGGTGCTGATTCCTTTCGATGCTGCTGAAGATATTGGGCTGGAATCAATAACCCATAATTCATATTGAAAAAAGAAATTCCTTTATTACCAAGACTGTCAGGGAGAGCTGAAGATATAACATATCTGAACCAATAGTGTTCTTTCAGACAATAAATTTAAAAGATCATGTTCTATATAGTTAAGAAGAAAAGCATTTGAATTTTCTTTTCTTTAATGATTAGATTCAGTTGGCCAGTACCCTTGTTTGCCAGCTAACTAACAATTTGGCCAGCAGTAGATGTTGTTTATTTCTTTAAACAGCTGTGGCTGGTGTGTTGGTTCATCCGAGTGTGAATAATTCTTCCTATTAAGTTTTTATTTGTCTTAAATTTCTAAACTGTGCAGGTAATCAGGATTGCATTTGAGAGGCTTTCCGACTGAACTTCAATCGCATACGGCACCTCTGGGAAATAACAGTTCAGACCCCAGCACGTAAGAGCTTCCAGTTAAAAAGCCCCAGTTCCTCCCAGAATAGTCAGTGTATTTAAAGAGGCAGAAGTGGGGAAGTCATGTAGAAAACAGCAGAAAGAGAAAGGACTGAGTCATGAGTGGAGGAGACAGGTCTCGTTCAGGGTTTGCTATAAACAGCTGTTTGACTTTGGAAATTCTCTTGGCTTCAGTTTTTTCATACCCAGTCAGAGAGATGACTTGGGTTACGTCTGAAGACTCCTCTGGTTCTATCGGCCCCATGGTTTTCAACAAGAGGGGAATGGAAACCACAGGGGAGAAACCAGCAGGAAGTGGAGGAAACCCAACCAGTGAGTCTTGGACGAACTTTCAGCCCCTGGAGCAAATCAAGAAGAGGCGTGTGTGTCTCAGGGGATGAAAGTCAGTCCAGAGTATAGAAAGGAAGAAGAAAATCAGAGGGAGGAGGAGACAGGCCTAAAGAATTCAGTTTTCATATTTGAGCCTTTGCTTTACTCTGTCAAGAAAACCAAGACCATCAAGAGGGCCCATGAGTTGGGGCTCACCTCTTTCCAGGCCAGTCTTGACTCTGGCATGGCCACCAGGTGATGGTCTGTGAGAGGCTGGAGTTGTCTGCTGCACTGGTTTCAGTCTCCCACATTGCAGAAATCACCAGACTTATCTGTGCTTTGTTAGTCGCTTTTCTCATTTATCTTCTTTAGCTTGCCATTTTATGATTCGAGAGGAGCTGTAAACCTAGAGCATTCGCATATGATCCTTCACAACTCTTCTATTAAGATGCTGGTGTTATGGGACTTCTACGAAACAATGTAATTCGATTTGTCCACCCGGAAAAGTAAACTGTTACTACTCTGCTTTGCTTCTATTATTAAGCCAGCTTCCCCCGTGACCTCTGGGTTCTTCACAGCACGTGTGCAGTAGATCTATAACTAATTTTAATTATCTATAAAAACCCTTAGTCCCATCCTGGCTTTGATATACAGAGCTATTTTTGAAAATCAAAATATATCAGAATAAATCACACTTGATGTATCTCTCCAAAGAAAACTAATTCCCCTTGCAGAAACCGTTTTGTTTCCCTGGAGAAACATTGTGTGTGAGTGCAAGTTTCTTCATTCTGTTCTCACCTTTTTCTGGTCTGTCCAAGATGGAAATACAAGCATTTATAACGGCCAGAAGCCGGTTCGCTGCGAAGCTAACAAAGCTTCAGGGCCTCTCTCTTGCAGAGCCCCTTCAAGTGCCCTGGGAAGGGCCTGAGCGATTTTGTTCTTAAAATTTGTATTATTGAACCCAGCAATTGTCAGTGTACCCAACCATTGTGTCTCTGTCAAGCCCTGCAAAGCCTGGATCTTCCCCTGATAACACCCTAGGTGTAATTAAGCCTTCGTTCCTTTCAAGAAGAGATGCTTATCTAGCCATTTGATGATCCGAAGATAAATACATGGTTAGCCTCAAACTAGAGATGTGAAGTCATTAAGGCTAAATTTGAAGATGACACGGTTCCCTTAAAATAGAAGATCATCCAATGATGATGTGAAAGCTGATAGAACATCCAGGGCTTCCCTTTGTAGAAAATACAGAAACATGGAAGTGAAGTACGCTTCACGTGGAGTATTTTACCAGAAGTGTAATGTTAAGTTGATGATTCAAGGTGAATTCCATAGACAGAATTCCACCCGTGGTTTTGAGAGGTCAGCCCTCAGCAAATCGGGCGGGCCACTGTCATCACTGTTTCAGGATAAGGCGGTCCCGGTGTGAAATGTGCAAGTCAGCTGTTTGCAGTCTAAGACTTGGTGAATTGGAGGCAAAGAAAGGCAGATCCCCAGGCCGACTGTGTCTGGTGATCACTCTTGCAGTTCGGCAGATCCACGTGGGGGCTGATAGAGTCTACTACGCAGACTTGAAAATGCTGTGAAAACAGCGTCACCAGATAGGACTGGGGAAAACAAACCAAAAAAGTCCACCTGGGATTCATTTGCATGTCAGTACCCAGAATTCTCTGCCAGTTCACTTTTTCAAAATGCTGAAGGGATTTTTTTTTTTTCTTAAAAAAAACACAAAAAAAAACTGGAACGGTCTGGCATGACGGTGGGGGCTGCCCATTCCTTTCTCTGTCCTTGAGTGTTTACTGCCAGGAAATCCTGACCAACGTCGATTGCCAAGGGGTTAAAGTCACATTGTTGTTAAATCGGGAGAGAAAATTAGCAGGATTTTGTGCCCTCTATTCAACTATCACAGAGTTTCAAAAACAGGAACCTGGGGCTTTATATGAGGGGACAGGGGAAGTGGAGAGGAAGAGTCACAGGGTGATTTATCAGGGCATAGTTCCAAATAAATTGCTTACATGGAGGTGGAAGAATGTTATGCGTACATTCTGTGCCAAGAAGCCAAATGGTTGAGCAGAGACTCAACCAGAAGTTGAAGTGGGCAGATCGAGGCACCGTCTTTCCGTATGTGAAGAGGTGATGATTTTATATCTGCGTTACTAGTACTCATATGTGTGCACGTGGACTCTTGAGGCATCCGTCCCATCAGGTTCTCAGCTTCTCGTGGCCAGTAAAGAAAGCCAGGCTCTCGTTAGCATAAGTTATAATACACTCCAAAACAACTGGAGGACAGAAACCACCTTTGGTTCTGTACAAGCTAGTCTTTTTCGTGATTCGAGTCTGGCTTTCTAGGAAAACTCAGTACATGTTAACTAATGTGGCTGTCCTTTTTTCTCCTCTGTCCTTTTTTCCACTCTCCCATTAATAATATCAATCTAAAGTTGGGGGGGGGGGGAATGCCCCAAAACATAGTCAGCACTGTTTGCTCCTGGTTTTCTTAAAGAATTACTTAGAGCCACCAGGCGAAGTTGCTCATGAGTCCTGCCATCTGTACTGCCTTGCAGTTGGCTGAACGATACAAATGAAGTGAATTCTTTGGTTTAAAAAATAACACCCGTGGATGGTGTTGAAACAGTATGCAAGTTTGTGAATCTCAACATCTAAACCCTCTTAGCATTAGTGTTGTTTCCTTCAGGGTAGAACAGACTTTCTAGTTGGTGACAGTCGCAGACTCATATGGAGATTAATACTGAGACTCTCCAAACCAGTGGGTCTTGGAGCTGGTTACTGCTGCACTCGTTGCATCCACCTTCTCCTGCCGATTAGGAGAGAGTTCTCAGCATCTCTGCTCAGGGGAAACTTCGTTTTTAGTACAGCAGAGACGTCAGTGTACGTGTGTGTTTGCATGCACCATCACACAGACCCACATGTGGACCACACACACACACACGCATCGCAGACATCACAGACACTGCTGAGAAATGCAGCTAGCAAATCCTCAAGAGAAGAGATGGAAGCCTCCCATTCAGTCCACTCCCCGCAGCTGAGAAACTTGAAGCCTAGGAAAGATAGATGATTTTTCTAAATTCACACAGTTAGCCGCAGGACCAAAGCTAGAACCCAAAAATCTTCCATTCTTACTCCAGTGCTTCCAAGTGAACGCCGATGGGACTAGGGTTAGGAGTTTAACTCCTTACAGAGTTCAATATGTCCACTGTATTTTATATATATATATATATATATATATATATATATATATATATATATATATATATATATATATATATATATATCAGAGTAGCCTTGAGAATTTCACAAGGACCACAAACCTTTGGTTAATTCCACACAAAGAAATGAAAGAGATCATTTCGTGACTAACACAACATGCTTTTGAAAGCAGTCTCTATTGCAAACCTGAGTAACTGATAGAGGTGTTTTATGGATTCTTGACCCTTAAGGACAGATATTTTGAAAAATAGGCTCAAACCCTTTTTTAATTTGCCATTTTTTTTTTGCAGCATTTATCACCAGGCCTCATAGAGCTGCTGTTTCTGAAACAGATTGCTTCCAGAGCATTAAAAAAAAAGAAACACATTTTCTTGGCTCATCTTTAATCTGCTTTCAGACTGATTTTTTTTTTTTGTAGTCTAGTATATTTTACTTGCCCACAGTGTTTCAGTTAAGATCTGAGTAGATTTAATCTCAAACTGCAAGATTACTTTATGTCCAAGTGGGTCTTTTCACCCTGTTCAACCCTGAGCTGCTGAAATAATTTTTTTTATTGAAAGGAGGTTAAAAACATACCCTGTTGAAAGCCAAAATAAACAGGATATTTTGTATCCGTTTAAAAATTGACAACAAAGACCCTCTGAAAGGCAGAAATTGGAACTATTAGCCAGTCATAGGTAAAGTGTAGCAGTAAAAGTGGAAGGAAGACCAAAATTGGTGAAATTTGGTCCCAGAAGACAATTTGGAGGATGAACCAAGAGATAAGGGTACTTTCTCCTTATTTAGTGTTTTCGACCTTAAAGATTTTAGTTAGCAAAGCAAAGGTATATAAAGAAACCGGACGGTGTTGACCATGGATTAGAAATCGCCACCTCAGCCGCCTTCTCCCTTTTTTATTTGCAGCCATTTGTCATCTATGACATGAATTCCTTAATGATGGGAGAAGATAAAATCAAGTTCAAACACATCACCCCCCTGCAGGAGCAGAGCAAAGAGGTGGCCATCCGCATCTTTCAAGGGTGTCAGTTTCGCTCCGTGGAAGCCGTGCAAGAGATCACAGAGTACGCCAAGAGTATTCCTGGGTTTGTAAACCTTGACTTGAATGACCAAGTAACTCTCCTAAAATACGGCGTCCACGAGATCATTTACACGATGCTGGCCTCCTTGATGAATAAAGATGGGGTTCTCATTTCCGAAGGCCAAGGATTCATGACCAGGGAGTTTCTAAAGAGCCTGAGAAAGCCCTTTGGTGACTTTATGGAGCCCAAGTTTGAGTTTGCTGTGAAGTTCAACGCACTGGAACTGGATGACAGCGACCTGGCGATATTTATAGCTGTCATTATTCTCAGTGGAGGTAAGCTGCCTCTTTGGATCTTCCATGAAAGGGGGTGGGGGGCGGCGGCGGTGGTGGTGGGACGGCTGGAAGAATTTTGACTTTCCTTCGTGCTAGTCTGTGTTCTTTTTCCCTCTGTGCTTAACTGCACTTTTCATACAGAACATGCCAGTGGTGTGGTACCATGGGCGTGTCGCCACGCGTGTGAGATATGAGACAGAGAGTACCACAGACTGCGGGTAACTCAGGCTCTTTCCTTTTATCCGTCATAATATTTCTCCTAATCAAATCCAAACATGGAAGACAAATGCCCTCTTCTCCTTTTTCTTTCTTTCTCCTTGTCCTTTTCCTTTCCTTTCCAGAAGCCCAGCCTGTTCTTCGTTTTGTTTGAGTAGTGGCACACGTAACTCTGAGCAGGGGTTCTCGCCTGCTATAGAGCAGGCACCGCTGTGCGTGTGAGGTCCGAGTACGCTCGGGCCCCCCTGTCAGTGAGACGCTACTTTGAATTGCTTTCCCGGTATCAGGAGTCAAGGCACACACATCTGCTGACTGCTCCCCTCTCTCTCGTGTCGTCCTCTGATGGCCTCCCTTAAAGTAGCTTTGTGAGGTAGTTGGCTGTGGTTAAGAATGCAGTCTGAACCAAATAGCACCCAGCAGAGAAATAAACTGAGTTATTTAGCATTCATTGTACTTTTGGCCTTGCAAGTACATGATCTAACTAACCAGCTCCTAAAGCCAGGTTTTATACTAAATGCGACTTTCATTGGCTTCTCACATGGTTCCAACTTGAGTAGAAGAAAGTTTTACTGTCATCTCTCTCTATAAAAATTGTTTTCAAGCGACCAGTTTTCATTACTGAAGCAGATTTGGGGTGAGCTTTCTGTGTGTACTTGAGGGAATAGCTCCTGTTGGTGACATCTGGTCCGTGGGGGACAGTGGTCCTGTGCACGTGAGCCGAGTTTAACTAGGCAGCATGTGATAAAGAGCATGACCCGCTCTGTAGTCCTTTGTCGTCCAAATACTTGAGAGCAGAAGGCTTCTGAAATCAGGTGCTCATTGTGTTCGTAATGATAACAGTAGCAAACCCAGATTAATTCCTTACCGCGTGCCAGGAAGCGTCCTACCCACTGCATACACATTCATTTAGTTCTCACAACCCCAGTGAGGTTAATACCATTTTGCCAACGAGGAAACCAAAGCACTGCAAGGTTCGGTCTCTTGCCCAGGGTGACCCAGCAGGCGGAAGATGGGGCCGGGGTTACGCCCTGAGGCAGGCTGGCTCCGGAGTCTGTGTTAATGCTGCCCTTTCATGACTATGGTGCAAAGAGGAAACAAGACATAGGTTATTTAATTGGTCAAAAATAGCTCTGTGAACAGCTTGATTCAATTTAATAGATATTGTAGGCTTTGGCTTTCAATTAAGAAAATTAGAAATGGCACCATCTGAAGGTAGATGCTGTGTAAATGAGTTCCTTTTACCCTTACACAGAGTGACTTCATTGTAGCCAATATCCAGAGCTCATTGGAGCCTCACAGTGAAAGAAATCTGAAGGTAGCTGCCAGCCATACCTTCTTAAAATCTTTTATCTGTGGTTATCATGAGAAGAAAACCCTGTGAATAATTTTAGACTTCCTTAAAAAAAAAAAATTTACCATGGACTAGTTCCCATATCACAAAAGGCAAATCCTTCCTTGATGAAAGTTTGCTTTTGCAGATGAAGTCAACCTATGGGCAGTAGATAAGAATGAATGAACTGGACCCGGTGTTTGTTCAACACCCAGGAATTTGATTCCTTTCTTTACTCAGAGAAGCTGGCTGGGGAAAGGCCAGAGAAAGAGCTGCTCCGGTCATTCCCGATCCATAGACTGGATTCCAGTGGGATCAGAATCCCAGGCATCTGTAGATGGTGAAGCCAACGTCCCAGGCTGTGACTTGTTAGAGTACAACATACAGTTTCTCTGTTCCTTTTAATTTTTCTCCCACCCTGGGTTTTTCAGAAAGCAGAAATTCCTGTAAGCAGGAAGCTTTGATCCGGTAAACAAATGTCCGATCCTACCTGATCTTAACAAGAGGGCTGATTTTCTCCCCTGCGGTTTATTCTGAAGTCTACAGGTCTCTTTAGTGATTTGGGAAAGAAGCCCTTTGGGCAGGGGTCCCGCTGACCTCCTTCTAAGTGGGCCTTAGAATCACAGAAGGGCTCCGTCCTGGTCACAGCTCTGTGACCCGAGACTGAGGGGAAAATGGGGAGGTGGGGGTTATGTAAGAGTTGAATAGTAAGGAACTGGGGAGATTAAGGGCAGGGGGTCCCCAGAAGACCCAGAGGGGATTTTTTGGATGAAAATACCTGCCTTGACCCAGCCGAGTATTTGCTTAGGAAACTGGCGTTGTCATAGTAAGATCACTGTCACTCAGCTTCAACCCTGGAAACTGCTGATACCATCAGATGTGGTGCCTAGATTGGCCTGCTGTTCAGCGTCTGCCCTGTCTGTTCAGCTTTCAGACCGCGCTTGCCGAGGGAGATGGCCTAGTTCTTCTCTAGGTTTTCTCCTCTCTCACTCTGGCACCTCTGAGCTGGAGGCTGGAGGAATGAGACGAAAAAGAGTAACAGATCCAGAACCAGACAAAGGGCAGCCCTCGGCCCTCCCCATTCTCTCTTTAGCTCCTGACAGTTCTCCTGTATTTTTATTCTCACTCCAGAGAAAGAGAGGAGAGGGTTGCAGAAGTCAGCGATTTGTCTGAGGTCTAACAAGTGGTGAGCAGTGAAACTCGGAGGGAAACCCAGGTGCCCTAACGGTCACCTCCGAGTGTCCTGTTGGCCACAAGCGTTGCCCTCTGCCCCCTGGCTGGGGGATGTGGTCGATTCCTCTGTGTCGGTGGCCGCAGCCTATGCTCCCTTCACTGTCCTCCCTCAGGTCTGGGCCCAGAGTCCAGAGGCGCCGCTTACTCTGTAGTCTTGATAAGGGAAGGGCTTCCCTTGCTCCCTGTAGTCTCACCGCCTGGATGGGTGGCGTCAAGAGTAATAAAACTGCCTCCAGCAAGGGCATGTTTGCAACTGGCGCCGCAGCGCCACGCCAGCCACACCAGCCACGCCAGCAAACTCCCCAGACCTACCGGCAACCGAGGCCAAGGGGAAAGCTCGGTAAAGCTCACAGGCCCCCGGACACTCCCCCCGAAGCTTTGCCCACTTGGGCGTTTGCTGTTTGGTGGAGAGGAGCATAGAGGGTTCCAGCTGGAACTCTGCAACAGGAAAAAGCTCTTTTTGTTAATTCAAAACAGTTTGGAATCCATTACAGTTCTTCCCAAACTTCCAAGATATCGGGGAGGAAATTCACTGGATTCTACAATGCATTTCTCGAGACAGATTGTCATCACCACCCTAATGACAGAGAAGCTGTAAATATTGGTGCAGTGGCCACACATGGCAAGCCACCCAGCCTCCTCATTTAGCCCCTTGGGTCTGGCTGGGTGATGCAAACCACTTATGGAGCGGCTCCTCCTGTTCCCAGCAAGCCCAGCTGTGTCCTTTCTCTGTGAAGCAAGTTTGGACAGCTGCTCTCGGAGCGATCATGTGCTTTTTTGCTGTCAAGTGGGCAGCGAGAATAGGGTGCAAGGAGGAGGAGTTGTTCCTAGCTGTCCATTTGCAGATCCAGGAAGAGTTGATATTCCACGCCAATTGAATGACTGCTAGACCTCTCAGCTCAATATGCTGGAGCTCTGTTTCTTACCCTTGGTCATAATGACATCTATGTGTGTGTAGATGTGTATGTTTTAATTTGTCGGAATTAGAATAGAATCAAAGCGCAGCACCTGACCCAGAGTAAGTACTTGGTAAATGCATGTTGAGTGAATAGTAATCACATATTAGGAATAATCACTTCCGTTTACCGGATGCTTCACCATTTCCAGAAGATATGCTAAGCACTTTGCGTACGTTCAGAATTGTGGTTTAGCTTTTCCTTTAGCTCTAGAAAGTCTCTCATTATCCCCATTCTCCAGATGGAGGAAACAGAAGCTTAGAGAGGTTGAGCAGTTTGCCCAGAGCTTCTAATCGGTGTGGCCAAGGTTAGACCCAGTCTGACCTTAAAACCGATGCCCTTCCCAAGATACCTAACAGAATTACACCCCAGGTGTGAAGACTGCTCTGGGGAAGAGTGGGGCCCAGTGACAACAGAGACTGGCGCTGTGTTCTTAAATTTGTTCAGGAAGTGCATCCCAACCCCTTTGAAGCGCTCCCCACAAAAATTGGCGATAAGCTTTAAGGACCTAAGTAAATACACTGATACTTAATCAGATCAGGTTGTCATGGAGACGAGTGATTGCAGGAAAATTTATGAGAGGAATTTAAAATTGTTAAAATGCCCTCCAGTAGCCACATTTCTTGCCTGTCGGAGACTGTCCAGACGACACCCCTTCCATTCAGCGCAGTGGAGAACCACTCAGCGCCAGGCACAGAGTTTGAGGGCTCGGGGTTTGTGAGTGCTCCGTGCCTCCTCCTCACCCCTCACTGTCCTCCAGAACCTGGAGGGTGTGGCCAGCCCCGTGTAATCCTTCCATCTGCCTGCTCTCTCTGCCTGTGAGAATGCAGAGCACAGCTCTCCTCTGAAACCAGACAGAGGGCACGTGCCTGAGTCGGCCTGCGCTCCAGCTCAGGGGGCCCCTGCTTCTGCACAGCCCAGTGGCCCCTACGTCGTCTTTGTCTGTCAGCAGCATCCTTACTAGTTAACCGGGAGGAGGCAAAACCGAAAATAGTTTAAAACTTAAGGTATTAAAAACACCGTGCACAACAGCAGGCCGGCTTTCTTCCACTCGCCTGAGCCAGTGAAGTGCTCAGCTCCCTTGTCCGTACAGCTTTTCTGGACAGGAAAGGCTGGGTGGCTCAAGGGGTAAAAGCTGTTTTCTGACTGTTTTCAGGAGAATGAACACAGACATCTGATTTCTCATGTGACTGAGCCTTGAGCCGGATAGTGGAAGAGTGTCGGTTACATGGCTCATGTCCGCACCTGGGCCTTGATCATGTCAGAGAGTAATTGCCTGCATTTATTGATTGAAAAGTATTGCATGGGCACCTCCACGGTGTCTACACAGTGAGTGACCTTTCTTCCCGCCTGTTCTCCTCTTCCCACCGTGACCGGCGGGCAAACCCTGTCAGGTGGCCACAGGGCTTTGAATGATGACTCAGTGCGAGTTATCTAGAAATGTCCCATCGGTTCACTCTTCTCATAACCTCGTGTTCTTGGCTGAGACAGAGGGAGGTATGTTGATGAGTTCTCGACTGGCACCCAAGTTCTGAAAACCAGAGAGCTGAGGGTGGGGGCGGGGGCGGGTAGGGAGGAGAGAAACAGACTAGAATCATCTGAGAAATTAAAAATACACACACACGGGGCTTCTGTTGTTTGTAGGACACAGACGCATCTTTATCTGTGGCTGCTTCAGAGACGACATCCCCTCTGCAGCCCAGCCCCCAGGTAGGCTGGAAGCATCTTAGTGAGGGAGCAGACGGTTGTGCTTGACCTCAGGGACAGACGAGGGACTGAAAGCCGAACTGCTGAGTCATTCCTGTCCCTGCACGGCAGTCTTGGAAGAGGTTCAGTCAGCCAGTCAGTGGGCCGCCTTGGGGAGCACTTTATCATTCTGGGTTCTCACAATGTGTGTTTAAACTCCGGGTGACCCCCGGCAGCCTTCCAGACTGGCACAGTTGGCCGCGACGTTCAGACAGATGATCTGCAGGTGAGGAAGAATGAAACCGGGCGCTGGCTGCCGGAGAGGCCAGCAGCGGTGGCGAGGAACCATGCACCCCTGGGGAAAGCGCCTTCCGAGGGTCTCGCCAGCGTCACCAGTCAGGGGGCCAGAAGACCCAGGATGGGGCGGTGGGAGGCTGTGGAATCCGGGACAGCCCCGAGAGCAAAAAGCCCCCATCCTACCTCTTACCAGATGTGTGATTTCAGGCAACTGTGTGCCTCCCCGAGCCTTAACCTCCTTATCAGTACCCTTAGTAAATGAAGTAGCATTATGTGAAGCCTCTGGCACGATGCCTGGGACATATTAAGCACACAATAAATGCTAGTTTTCCCTTCTTCCCCGTATGATATGATTTGAAGTAGCTCCGTGCCATTCTACCAGCCAGATTGCTTGAAATTTCACCAGTAGTTGTACTTAAAATCCCTTAGCACAATATAAATAACCCCTAGGGAGATATCAGCTAGTCCTTTATCAGCTATCACTTTAAGGGGATTAATTGTGGATTGAGAACAAAACCCCAAGGGGGAGAGATACTGGAGGAAGAGGCAGGGGTGGTGGGGGCTCCCAGCCCCAGTGCCCCTGAAGGAGTCAGGAGCAGTGGGGTAGGGGGGAGGTTCCACTCTGCAGCATTCTGTCAACTCTGGGGCTGCATTACCTGTTGAGAGGTCGTATTTAGAGATTAAAGATCACATCTGCATTTGAGATCACAGGTTCTTCTCAAAGACGTTGGAAAGGAAGGCATGGGGGAGGGGAGAGTGGAGAGAACTAATTCTCAGCCACTTTGTATTGTGGGTTTGCTGTTGGCATTTCTAGAGGTTGAGGAAGCAGGAAAGAGTCCTTGGATTTGGAGCATGAGGGTGTCAGGCCCGATGGGGAAGCAGAAGTCCTTCTCCATCTTTCCACTGCAGCCTGGTTCCTCCACCTCCCGCCCCTTCCCCACCACCCTGTGCTGGGCTAGCTGGGGTCGGACCTAGAAGAAGCAGAGATTCATCTGCATCCCTCAGTCTGAGGGAAGCCTGCTGCTCCCCTGGTCCTGACACAGAGAAAGGGAGCAAGCCGTGGGGCTGAGCGTCACTTGAGTGACCTTGGATGTCCAGAACTAGGGGACCCGAGCCCCCGGGGAAGGGGGACCGGGAAGACGCAGCTTCCCAAGGGCAGGACAGAAGTCTCAGGCCCGTGTCCACTCGGAAAGAGCCGGAAATAAAACAGAGCCTGCCCTCCATGCCCTGCTGGTACCATCGAGAGAGAAGCGCTTTGAACACGGCTCGGAGGGAAGGTCCCCATCTTGATGCTAGAGGTCCTCGAGCTCTGTGTTGTGGTTGTGGAGGTGGCTTTCAGAGGTGGTGTTGGGCATTTGAGGTGAGGGGAGTTGGGGTGGCAGTGACTCCTGGGGGGCAGATAAAAGGAGGTATGGCCTGGGCCATGTTTCATCGTGGTGGTCACCCCCCTGTCGTCTTAGCCGGACCGTAGGTGTTATTACTGTAAAGAGCGGTTGTCATTTGGACACGGAGAAGGCGTTTGTTTAACAGGGGTGTGTAAGGGTGTGAACCACTGCAGAGTGAAGGAACGTGTGCGTTGGCGGTGGAACGCGCTGGTCACAGACCATCTTTATCTGCTCGGTATGCGCCCTCTGTTACGTTGTTCCCTCTCCCTGATGGCAGCAGCCAACCCCATTTCTCCCCGGATTGCCTGCTGCTCAGATGTCTGATTCATTTAGGCTGGCCTTACTGGGATTCCTAACTCCAAGTCCCCAGCAGGGTGCAGTCCCAGGAGTGGAAAGGAAAGACATCGAGAAGGCAGGGTGGAGGCCACTTAGCAGTGAAGGGGGAAAGGGTAGTAAGATGTAGAGAAGACCCGGGAAAGGCGGAGAAATGAGAGGAGAGGGCTAAGAAGGGGAAAGAGACGCGGTGTCCTGTCCCGTTATGCTCTCAGAGTAGCCGCAGCTGCCTCCCCTGTGGCACACGCGGCTCGAGCACTGTCCAGCTCGTGACTCCCCTCCCCCTCCCAGCAGCACTGCGAGCTGGGTGACTCACGTCTCCAGCTTCTCAGTGAGGAAACTGAGGCACGGGCAGGTTAAGGAACTTGCCCAAGGTTGCCCAGCAAGTAAGCTTTCAGGTTGGGATTCCGACCGCCTCTCCCTACAGCAGGAGTGTTTGCGCGCAGCTTCACCAGAATCACCTGGGAGCTTTTAGGAACATTGACGGTCGTACCCCAGGCCAAGTCCATCGGAATCGCTCAAGAGGGGACCCAGGTGTTAGTTTGCGTGTTTTCAGTTTCCCCAGATGATTTCAACGTGGAGCCAGAGCTGAGAATCACTGCACTGGCTCAAGCTCCAGGTCAGATTTAAATATGAAAAGAACACATGTGAAACTTTCTCCTTTTCTCCTGAAGGGAGGGTGGTGGGAGGGAGTCGCTGCAGGCCGTCGCTGTGGCTGAGATAACCTTGGCTGAATTCAGAGTTGCCTAACGCTCGCTGATTGGTTTGATCAGAAGAGCACCGCAGAACCCCTACCACCACCTCCAAGGAAGAAGAGACTTTGGGGACCGGGGCTTCTTGGCTTTGTTACTGTTCTTAAACTCTCTTGCTTGCGTGCCTTCAACTACAAGAATGAGAACTTACCCGAATCCCCAAACATGGGTCTGTATCACGAATCATTTTCTTGGGCTCCTGAATGTATGCACTTAACCAGTGACAGCTCTGAAACCAAACCGTTCCCAACTGCCTCTCTCTGAACAAACACCGAGGATAGTGATGTCTCGTAAAGCTCTTCTACCTGATCCTCCTCCTCATGACCTTGTGAAAGGAATTACCGTGGGTGTCTTAAAAAGCCAAAACCTGGGAAGGTAAGATGACTTGTCCAAAGTCACAGAGAAGCTAAGTGGAGACTTGGTTGGGAGCAAGTCTTCAGTTTCCAAATCCACTGCTCTTTTTAACACATCTGTGAACTTAGGAAGCATCGGAATAAAGGAAGTAAAAAGACAAAGTGTGAGCTCCCTAAGTAGCCCCACCTCCCTTCAGTTTCAGCTCACACCAGGCTCAGGGCTTGCATTGTCTGTGCATCAGTTTACAGCTGCCTGGCTATCAGCCTTTTTTTGAACATCCCGGGTACAGTCGTTTTCAGATTAGTCTCCATCAGAAAGCCAATAGGAAAAGACTGGGAACGCCAGCACAGCAGCTCCAAGAAGAGAGACAGAATAGTCCACCTTGGTCTTTCTGCCCCTCCTTCAGGAGATGCCACCGTGGCCATCTGGTTCCCTGACTAAGACACCTCCTGAGGAAATCTGGGCTAGGGAAATGACTGGCCCAGGTGGGCAGATCCCGGGAGGGTCCAGGGAATGTGGATCTGCTTCAGATAAGCGCTCCACTGAACAGAACCAGATCTGGATAAGATGGGCGCTTTGTAGATTTGCCCACCATCAACAACGTTCTCTAATCAATTCCAGCACTGTGCGTCGCGGACCGGAAAGATTTCTTTCCCAATTCTTTGCAGCCTGGGGTGTAAGGAACCAGTAATTGACTCCAGCTTCCTCGAGTGTTGTGTCCTGGAGAATGAGTCAACACGCACTTTCCCAAAGAGGCTTCCTAGGCAGCCTAGGGCCATTGAAGGAGGTCCTTTGGCCCTGATCCTATTCCAGACCTCAGCTCTAACCTTCAGCAAGGTGTAGGGAGGAGACCTCAGACGGGCTTCTAAGAACAATATCTTAGCAGGCACTGGGCTGATGGAAAGGGAGAGGGAAGAGGTAGGACCCTGATGTCTGGGTCTTAAGACAGATTTCTGTGGCACATTTCTGGTACCCAGCTTAGTTCAGTAAGGGTTTGCATGTGCCTGGAGGGAGAAAGACAGGCAAGGGTAGAGGGTGGGGCAACCCTGACACATCATCCCTTTTACCCTTGTCCCTAGGGAGTGCTGGAGACCAAGGAAGCTCTTTTGCTCTTTAAATAAGCCACATGTTCTAGGTTTTCTGGGTAAGCCTGTTAATGCACTTTCCTAATCAGATTTTGAGTTTCTTTCCGCAGTTTAATTATGTAAATTATGGAAAGAAAATCACAAAGAAGAGTAAAGCTTAGAACGTTTGAAAAAGGGTCTTAGAGATCATCCCTGTGGTCCAATCCTTTCCATTTACAGAGGAGAGAATTGAGGCCCAGTGAGCTTAATCAGCTTGCCCAAGGTCACAGAGCCGGTTAGTGAGAGACCTGGAGGGAGAACAGACTCTTTTTCCCACTCTGACTGAGGCTCCGTAAGGGCGACAGTGGGACAGATCTGTTAATGATCTAACTTGTCACTGGAGTAAAATATAAATCAGTGGCCACAAAATTTCAGCCCTTCAGCCAAACTTCATCTGTCACATCATAAAAAATAACTTGCCAAAGAGAGGTTTGAAAATCCAAACCAGATCCTTCTCCACTCCTAGAGGGAACAGTTCCATTTCCATGCACTGGAGCCAAGTGTTTCCAGCAAGCCTGATCAGCTGCGTGTTAGGGTTTGCTTGTCTGAACTGTCATGATAAATGAAATCTGGTAGATTCACATCATCTCTTCTGCAGAAGTTTTGACCCCACGGATGCTGTTCTGGAGGAAGGAGGAAGGAGGAAAAGCTCTAAGGAGCCAGGGCCCCAGGGAGCAGAGGGTTCTGCCTGAGGGTTTGGGGTCCCAGCCCACAGACGAGCCACATCCACACCTCGAGAGAAGTGCCACCACTTCAGATGCACATGCATTTGCTGCCCGGGCCTTTGAAATTTGGCGCATCTGTTAGGGGAGGATCAGCAATCATTAACCCAAAGGCACCAATCCAGGATCTGGTTTTTCTTGAAGTGTCAAGGGTTTTCATGATTGCATAGCAACTGTGAGAACGGACAGCTCCTCCAGGGGCTTGATTCCCTAGGCCGGGACTAAACCATTTGTTTCATTCTCATAATCTGAGATTTTTGCTGATGGTTCCAAAGCTAAGTTCTGAAAAAAATTTTTTAAAGTATATGTATTCCAGATAATGAGATATGTTAGAGAAGTTAGAAGGAAAAAAATCAAACCAAACTTTCTGTAATTAAAAGAAAAGAGAATTTAAGAGCATGTTTAGAGTTCTGAAAAATCCCACCCAAGGCCATTCTCATGTTGCTCTCCTGTGTCTCACCTCAACAGACACAGGTTACTAGAGTTTATTAGATACAGGAAGATGCTGTTTCCAGGAGGCTTCATCCTTGCTCACCAACCAGAAGAATTGTAATTTTCAATCCAGGAGTCTTAGCCAAAACACCCTTCTCACTCATTAACTCAGCCAACTGAGTGCTTCCTGTGTTTCCACTGGAGCCTCAGAGATAATCAAGACATAGTCTCTGCCCTCTGGTCCCTTGTGGCCAAGTAGGGGAGCTATACGAGAAAATCAGTACCTCAAATACAAGGTAATAAGAGTTGTGTGTAGCATTTAGAGTCAGATTCAAATTTTAGCTCTGCCCTTTACTAGCAAGTGGCAGATCTTGGGTAAGATCCAACTCCTCTTTCCAATCTTCCTTTTTTCCCTCCTTAAAACACTGAGCTTATGGAGTTATCCTGAAGATTAAATGATGTATTTTGTATAAAGCCCTTAGCATAATTTTTGGGAAATGATAACCACTCAATAAATGTGACCTACTAGTGTAGTAGCTATTGAGGTGTTTGCAGGTCCTGTGGGGTCCAGAGCAAAGGGATTGGAAGAGCAGAGGGGAGGAAGGGATGACCTCCAGGAAGGCTCCAGGGCGTAATGACACGGGCTAGATTTTCAAGAATAGCTTGCAGTCAGTAAGATGGTTAAAGGGAAGGTAAGACGGCTTGTGGCAGGAGGAGCGGAATCTGCCTACGCACTGACTTATGACAGAACGTGGGGCGTTTGAGGGACTTGGTCTGGAAGTAGCTTAGTGTGGCTGGAGCAAAGGGATAACGGTAAGTGGAGGCTAGAGGAAAGGGAAGTAGAAACTCTTACACAGTACTCTGGTTAACAGTGAAGGGGAGAGGGCTTAAAACGAGAAGGCGGGGGTGAACAGCCTTTAAGAGCTGAAATTTGGAATCCAGTGCAGGGTATCGAGTGAGTGTCCTGAATGCTGTGTGTACTCTGCACCCCTCTCCTGAGCCTTAATGAGAAAACCTTGTATTCTAACCACATTGCGACTAACTTAGAAATTAGGAAAAACAAAAACTCAGACTTTCCACTTGGAACTCTAAAAACATGTCTCTATAACTCTTAGATTAAAAGTGAAATCAAAATAATATGACTATTTAGAAAAGAATAATAAGAGTATGATTTACCAAAGCCTGTGGGGAGAAACAGAAGTGACACGCAGAGGAAATTTTAGACTCATCTGTCAGAAAATAAGAGATACTGAAACTAAATGAATTAAGCGTTCAACTCAAGAAGTAAGAAAAAGGAGGGGGAAAAAACCCTAAAGAAAGTTAAAGGAATTAGCTAAACTGAAAACAAAATGCAACTTTTAAAAACAGAGTTGATCTGTAAAACCAAAAGTTCTGCTTTTTAGAAAAAGCAAAAATAGATAAGCCTTTGGCAAATCAGATTCTTTAAGTGAGAAAATACACAAATAAAAGCATTCAGTTAAAGGAGTTATAAATAAAAATAATTAAAAGAGATTCAGATTTTAAGTGAATATCATGCACAAGTTTATTCCAATGTAGATTACTAAAATTTTCCTTTACGAGTAGTAAAAAGCCTGAAGAGGTTAAAAGCCATAGAGCAAAAATTAAAAATAGTCAAAAGTTTACCACCAGGCTCAGATGGTTCTGCAAATGAATTCCAAGAAACCATCAAGGAACAGGTCATCACTACATAGAAACAGAAGGAAAACTTCTCAACTCAGTCTGTAAGGCTAGTTAACATTTATTACCAAAATAGGCAAAGGATAGCACAGAAAAAGAAGACTCTGGACCAATCTCACACATTTAGAAACCCTAAATAAAATATTAGCAAATAAATGCAAGGGTGTAAGAAAATCTATTAATGTAATTCACCACACTAGATTAAGGTAAAACATATGGTCATCACTCTAGTTAGAAAAACTTAAAAGCATTTGATGAAATGCAACAAAGTTCCTGAATAAAATAAATAAAAAACTTTAAAACTCTTGGAGAGCCAGGAGAAAAACATACCTAGTAAACATCATACTTGTGGGTAAACCATTAGAAGCATTTTCTTCAAGGTTAGGAATAAAACAAGAATGTCTCCTAACAATACTATTATTTAATAGCATATTAGTGGTATTAGCCAACGCAGTATGGCAAGAAAAAGAAATGAGAACTATAAATATTGGAAAAGAAGAAATAAATAAAACTGATTATTTGCAGATGCAATTGTCTATCCAAAAGTTTTTTTTTTAATCCATGATAAAAACTATTTGAATTGGCAAGAGTTTAGGAAATTGGAATCGATTCAATATAATAAAACCAATAATTTTTTCTAAACATCAGCAGGGATACATTAGAAACTGTAATGACAAAGAAGTGGAGAATACTAGAAAGTAAAGAAGAATACTAGAAAGTACTTAAGGATGAATCTAAAAAGATCTACATGAATAAAAATACATAAAAACTTGTTTAAAAAGTAATTTAAGCTCATCACTTAGAATTTCAAATAAGGAAAGTATAAAGAAGACAGTGAAAATGACCTGCAGCCTCGCCAGTCAGAAGAAGCCTCTGTTAAAATTTGGTCTGTCCTTACAAAGTGTAACAGAATTAGAAAACTATGTCTTATCTCTTTGAAAATGCATATGCTATCTTAAGCAAAAAGACAACAAAGTTTAAAAGTGTATTTAAAGCTGTGGTAAGAAAGTAAGTAGAAGTTATAAAACATAGACTCATCAAGAAGGAGCAGAAGTTGAGCGGAGATTTCTGAGTGAGTAGGAACGTGCCAGCAGAAGAGTCCCCAGTCTGGGGAGAGAGCTGCTTTGCCGCCATGTTCTGTCAGCTGGTCACACAGATGGCATCCTGGCCAGGAAAAGAATGGCCCTGGAAAGAGCTCTGATACTCTGGGTTTTCATTCCATCCTCCTTGTCTGCAGTTCTTGCCTACTATCTGCTTACCCTCCTGCCCCACCCTACTTTAGAACCAAAGCAAAACCACCAAAAAGACCAACCAGTGGGTAGTTGGGCTGCATATGCCTCAGAGGTGGGGCCAGAGAATCTTGTAACTGAACCTCCTGTTCTGTCTTCCATGTCTGCTCCCCCAGACCGCCCTGGTTTGCTGAATGTGAAGCCCATTGAGGACATCCAGGACAACTTGCTGCAAGCCTTAGAGCTGCAGCTCAAGCTGAACCACCCCGAGTCCTCTCAGCTCTTTGCCAAGCTGCTGCAGAAAATGACAGACCTCAGGCAGATTGTGACAGAGCACGTGCAGCTGTTGCAAGTCATAAAGAAAACAGAGACGGACATGAGTCTTCACCCGCTCCTACAGGAAATATACAAGGACTTGTATTAGCCAAGAAGTCCGAGTTCACTGACGCTTCCCTTCTTCCAATTGCACTATTATTTTGAGGGAAAATCTGACACCTAAAAAATTTACTGTGAAAAAGCATTTGAAAAAAGAAAAGGTTTTAGAATAATAGATCTATTTTATGCATATTGTTTATAAAGATACATTTACAATTTACTTTTAATATTAAAAATTACCACATCGTGAAATTGCTGGTCATGTTTGAAGACTGAGTCTGTTGTGTCCCTCATCGGAGCCCCTCAGGCTTTTTTTCCCTTTATTTCCTTCCCATTCCTTCCTTCCTTCCTTTTCATTCTTATACGTATCAGATTGTGAACGGAACTACTGATCAATTTTCATTCTCAACCAGTTAATTTTTTACTCAGTTTACAACTTTTCTGAACCTTCTATCTGCTTTAAAAATCACAACCAAGAAGGGAACTTCAGGAGCAAAAAACTGCTCAGAGCATATGTTTCTGAAGCTGGATGAACTCATTTGGGGCGTCTCCCTATTCCTACCAAGAATTCAGTCTTCTTCCCCAATCCCGACCAAGATTTTCACTCACCAGCAGCACCTCTAGCAGGACACCAGGGCATATATGCAAATACCTGGTGGCAGGTATTAAGTGTGGACACTGTGGGTGACACAGAGGTGTTTTGAGACTCATCACCTGCCAAGAAGAACTTGCTGTTGAATTGAGAAAAGATTTATCTTTCTTAAAAGCTGATAAAAATACACAGTATCATCATGTACCAAATAAATGGTTCAGACTCCAATTACTGTAAGAGTTCAAAGTAAAGATTAATGAAGATTAGAAAATTCGTGAGTGACTATAAATTCATTCATGTTGGCCTCAGAGGATGTGCTGGACTTGAGATAGGTAGAGAGTGGGAGAGAAGAAAGCAAAATTGCAGCAAAAACAACAGCAAAAGGAAACCAAACTGAAACAAAACACACGTGAGAGAGAAGGTCCACGTCCTGGTTCCAATGCAGAACAATGTTGCTACAGGCATTCCTGCCGCCCTGCTTGGGACCACCTTGTCCAGAGAGCTCTGACTTTTTCTGATCTCAGAGGCTAATTATCTGTATCATTTAGGGCACGCGTGCTGCCTCCGTCGCAAGTAGATGACATGTTCCCTAAAAGCAGGGGCCTTCTTGGCACAATTAGTGGATCCGCTGTTGGGCCCCACCAAGCTCGGTAGCATCGTCTACCCAGGAACACATCATATGACGACCTCGAAGGATGCCGAGGTCTGTCTGCTCCAGGATGATCGTTTTCACCAACCTAAATTACCCGCCTGCTGCTTCTCCCTTAGTTTCTCTTTCCTTGTGCTATTGATACTGAGAAGCACATAACTTTACATTTGAGGCTTTCAAGCCAGAATAGCAGGAAAGACCTTTTCGTCCTCTGCCGTGATGTAAACAGATCTCCAAAGAGTCAGTTTGCAGAAGTGAGTCCTGACCCAGCCCTAACCGTGCAGAATCCCTAACCCTTTAGGGGAGACGTCTGGGCTCAGACCTTTAGAACCACAGACACAACCACGTCATTTTGGGGCCAGCGGACCGAGGTCATTGTCTAAGGGACATCAGAACGTTGGGAAGGAAAGTGATAAAATCAGTCCATCGATGGGGCTGTTTTTTCTTTTCCTTGATGCCAAACAGCAGGAGATTTGGAGCTGCTGGCGGCTTCACTGCTGTTCCACTTGGGATGTTGAGGAGAGAGTGTTCGAGCAGTAGACAAGGTGAGGATTCCACCTCTGGGAGATCCTTGTTTACAAGACTTCTCGAACAAAGAGCCTTTCAGCACACCGGCTTGGCCGGTCCAAACCCTCTCCACGTTGTCTGAGCTGTCACTGCCAGTGCATGGAGGAAGGGAACTGCTCTCAGCTCTTTGGCACTGATGGTTAGCATTAAACAGCTTTTAAATCCTGGCAGCTTTCACATTCCCATCCCTCTGACTTTTTCCCTGTGGTTTGGACGATCGTTTGCTACATATTTTATGACACATCGTATGCAGCCTCCGAGCTCCTGCTCTGTCCGTCCCCTGGATTCCCTTTCCCCCAGGATGATTCACAAGTTAATCAACAAATGTATCATCAGTTATTCATAGCACTTTCTCCGGACACAAGCACACTTAGGGATTTGTGTTAACAAAAATAGGAAGAAAAGTAACTGTGGTCAGGAGCCAAAAAAAAAAGGGAGGGGGGATTTCGAGGCTCCCACGAGGGCCCTGTCCCCGCACCTCCCTTGAACGTGACCTGGCTCCTCTCCCACCTCCCAGCTGTCTGTGAAGCGCAGGGGCAGCAGGGCACACCTGGGAGAAGCCGTCTCTGCACACCCTGTTCCTCCAGACACGGTCAGAAACAAGCGTGACCTGGGTTTCAGCCTTCTTTTTTAAATTGTGGGTGAGGAGCAGGAGGACTGGGGCTCTTGAGGAAGAGCTTGAGATGGAAGCAAAGTGGGTCCCCCTGCAGATGCTCCGTCGTGAGCTCAGGGGCGGATGCCGGGGGCCACGTCCACTCCACTGAGGGCCTCAGGGGTAGCGGGTCAGACTTCATTGTCGGCTTACGTGGTTGCTCCTGGATTCCGGGGACTTGTTCTCTGCTCCCTCGAGGCTACCAGGTGAATCCCTCTTGTGGGCAGGCCCCGGCTTGCTTGCTATCTACTGAGGAGCGGAGCGGTGCTGATAAAGCAGGATGGGGTGAGCGGGGTTGGAAGTTGGCCCCCGGGTACCGGTTCCCTTGGAAAGAGTCAGGTTACAGAAGTGAGTCCTGACCCTGGCCCTAAACATGTAGGATTCCTAACCCCTTAGGAGGGACAGCTCCTGAGAACCACAGACACAACCACACCAACCTACTGGGGACCCAGGGGGCAGGGGGTGCTCCCGAAGAGAGCTCTTTTCAGTTCTAAATCCTGCAAGAAGGAACCAGAGTTCATTCCCAGCAAAGTCATCCCATTGTTTTCTCTTTCCTCCTCTCTTCCCACAGGCTTGCTGGAAGAGTTTGGGGTTATGAGGCCAAGGGACCATCATTAGGCAGCCACCCCCTACCTCTCTCTTCCCTCACCCTGTCCTGGTTCTCGGTCCCCAGTAGTCTCTGTTTATGTAATCGTCACTGCTGCTGTCTGTACTCCCCCGGCCCTCACCCTGTGGTTGTTTGTACACAGTCGGCCTTCCGTTCCATGCTTATTAGGATGAAGTGAAATAGCAGGATCTTAGGAGTTTAAAAGACCTTCCAGTGCCCTCTGCTCCCACCTCATTCATCAGATAGGTGCCCAGCTCAGACTCGTCAGGTCTGCCAGCAGGTGAAGATGGGTGTGACCAGGCCCTGCCCTCGCGGGGGGCCACCGTGTGCTGGTGAAGTCAGTGCCTCCTCACGACTCCGCCCCAGTGATGAGCTGCCCAGAGGTGTGGAAAGGGGCCCACAGAGGATGCGGGGGGGCACAGAAGTGTGACGGTACGGAACGCGCTCAGAAAACAGCCAGAAGTTAGGAAGGGCGGCCCGAGCGTGGGGGGTGAGTGTGGCCAAGTCAGTGTCGGGCTGGGACAGCCTCATGCTCCTGAGACGCTTCCTTGGACGGTATTCGTAGGCAGTAGGGACCCAGCGGATGCTGCCAGGCAGAAGAGGAACATGAAGGAATTTGCAAATTTGGAAAATCTCTGTCAAAGTCAAATCTTCTCTGCAGTCCTTCCGATGGCAGTCTGGCCGGGACAGGCTCTCCCTCCCCAAGGCCTTGGTGATTTCCATCTCGTAGGCCCAGCTCTGTCCCTGGGGTCACACATACCACAGGCTTCTTCCTGCACCCTAGAGGTTCTGACTCACCACCTTCTCTTGGGTCAGGTTACAATCTTTCGGCCACGGCTGAAGAGCCCTGCCGCCCTCCCCCTCACAGCCCATTCCCCGAGGGTCCTAGGAGTCAGGACTTCACATCCCCCTCACCACAAGCTTCCCCTGCGTCGATGGTGAGGTCATATCTACCCCACGTATTGAAATCTGCACATCCCACACCAATTTCCAGACAGGCTCTGCATTTGTCACAGAATTCTAGAAAATTGGAGCTCAAAGGACCCAACCAACTCAAACTACACAGGGAACCCTGAGGATCAGAGAAGTTAAAAGCAACACGCCCAAGGTCCTCGGACTCTAGGATTAATTTCCTCAAAGGTGTTGGGTTACACGCATACTCTTACAAATGCTGACACCACCACCGGGGGTTGGCAGTTTAACCAGAGAATCGCAAAGGCACAGACGTGAGGCTAGTATGAATATCTGTGTTGGGGAGCGAGTGAAAAGGATGGAGCAAAGTCCTGGGAGAAAATATTGTGACCATCTACAGAGTATCATAGAAGTCACTTAGGACTGTGTCTGACACATGACAAGTACAGCTGTTAGGAGAGACAATATCCCAGTGTGGACTTTAGAGTTAGGCTGATTTGGGTTAAAACTCTTAACTCCACTGCTTACTGGCTCTATAACCAGATGGCTTTTGGCCAATCTCTTAACTAACCTCTAGGCCTTAATTACCCTCATATGTAAAATGGGACAATAATACCCATCTGATAGGGTTATTGTGAGGATTACATGCAATAGTGGTGGTAAAACACTTCACATCGTTTCTTGGCACATCTCAACCGGTCATTCTGTGTTGGCTACAGATAACATTATTGCCTTTGTTATTATTAAAGTGTCCTTCATTTAAGAAGGCATCCTGGGTCCACAGAAGTGTTCTGGGCCTCCCTGAATATCCTATCAATTCGAGGCCAGGTAAGGAGATTGGATTTCAGCAGCTGGCAGTACAGTGAAAATATGTTCTCTCAGAAGCATTCTGCCCCGAGTCCATAAGTACGCGGAGAGAAATAATTTTTTGAAAGACGACTGCTGTGTTCTGATTTAGAACAAATGCCGGGATGAGGCTAGGAAAACATTCTCTCCAGAAGTAGTGGGACTTCTCTCTTGTGACTTATGCTCCTAATTTTAGACCAATATTACATAGTTTGCATTTCCAGAGGGGTCATAAAGAATAAGAAAATTGCTAATTTGGGTCTGTAGGGAGTGGGTTGGGATATTTCCATCCCCTCCAGAGTTTTGTAAATATGTTCCAGGCCAAAAGTTCCCAGGAGAGGGTCATTCCTGGGATCAGTTCAGTGCCATAGGCTGGGCTCAAGGAGGATCCAAGTGGCTTTCTCAAGATTTGGAAAACTGTAGTACTCTGGCTACTTGTCCACAACCCAGGAGGCCAATGAGTGCGTATTAGAGTGTCCACTGTCCATTTGAGGCTCAGCTCTGCCATGTTCTAGGTGTGTAGACTTGGGCAAACCGCTTCTGTCTTCGGGAACATGGTACCTGGCCTGTAGAAGCCCCTCAGCAAATTACATCTAATCCATTTATCATGAATCAAGGAACAGGTCTCACTTGCCCTATCTGTAAAATGGGAATAATAGTATCTAGGCTGTATGTCTTACAGAACATCACAGGGAGGAAGCAGGGCAGGCCTGATCACCATTTTTCACAGATAAGAAAGCCAGGTGAAGGAGGTGGCCAAGGTTACACTAAAGAAAGGGAGAGGCAGAGCTGGGGCTCACCCTCCGCCTTCTGAGGCCCACCCCGTCTAGGCTGCATTTATACAGCATTCTGCCATCTCTGGAGGAACCAAAGGCAGTGCTGCCTAGTTGGCAGAGCACAAGTGCACAGCCTGAAGGACTAAAGTCTGAGTGTTGGCTCCGCCATTTGCTAACTCTGCAACCTCAGGCAGGTTGCTTCCTGTCTCGGCCTCAGCTCAACATCTAATTTTTGAAGGTCCAAATACTTATAGGTTGTTGTGAGGACTGGAGGTCACGTTTAGGTGATGGGCCTAGAGTTCCTAAACAATTGGAATCTTCTGAAGACAAGTACCTCCAGCGTCACACAACCTGCTGGGCGCTCTCCCTGATGGGGCACGTTGGTGACCAGATGGTTTCTTCTCAACCGGAGAAGAAAGCCTGACTCCAGCCCGTGAGGCCTGCTCAGTGACGGCGATTTGCCCAGGCCCTTGGGAAGTCAGTTCGCTCTCCCTGAGCCTCAGTTTCCCTGTCTACACAGTCAGAGGCTCCGTTCTGCCCCTGCTTCTGGATCTGACACCCTAGGACCTTGGGAGCCGAAGGGGAGGCCGAAGGGGAGGCCATCCCTGGCTGATCATCAGAGCCTGTGTTCCTGCTGCGGGGCGCACTCGCTCTCCCCTCGGCCAGCCTGGACCGGCCCGCAGCCAGCGCTCCTCGGAGGCTGGGGCTGCTCCATCCGGAGGGGGGCACCGCGGAGGGGAGCGGCGGGGAGGATCCCAGGGCGCGCTGGTTCCCACCAGGCGAGCTGCAGAGAGAGGGGCGTTGTGCTGAGTCAGCGGCTGGCGGCCCTGCTGCTGGGGCTCCCTGGCCTCCGGGCCGCCAGATGACACGCGGCCAGGAGGGCCCCCGGGAGCCCCACTGTTATCGATGACGCGGCCGCTGCTGCCACAGCGGCGGGAACCGTGCCCGAGCAAGCCTGTTCCGGGCCAGGCCTCCCGGGGCTCCGGGTGGGGAAGATTTCAGGAGCGGCCTCCTTCGGGCCAGGTCCTTGCCAGGGCTGCCTCTGCCCTTCCCGTCTCCGGACCCGTCCCCTAATGATGCTCATTACTCCTCTCACACAAAGTAAAACAAGCTTTACTTATAAACTGCTTTGCAGCCATTTAATCCTTCCAAAACCCCAGTGAGGTAGTTTATGAGGCAGGGCCCCACGGGAAACAAATAGCTCTCTCAGAAGGGACCGCTGGGGAGAGGTTAGTGCGGGGCTGTTTACATGTGGGGGCGGGGCGGGGACCGAGGGAAAGCAGTGAAGGATGGTGAGAGCCCTCGAGGCCAGCCCCGGCAGAAAGCCTTTACCAGCCCCACACACCGAGGGGGCGGGAGGGAAGGAGACTGGAACCCAGGGGGTGCAGCCATGGGGGAGGGCTTGTTGCGGGAGCCGGAGACCAAGGAGCTGAGGGAGCCCACCACTGAGCCTCCAGGTGGCAGAGAGCTGCTGGGGATAAATCCCACCCGCTTTCTCCTCCCGTCCTCGGGTCTCTGTCTCCCTTTGGCCAAATTCTACTGGAAGCCAGAGAACCAAAGAGCCAGTTGACAGGACTCATGCTCCTTCACTTCAGCCTCCCAGGCACAGGCAGGTAGAGAAGGGAGGGAGGGGAGTCTGCAGGGCAAGCGGAGTCCAGCAGGTCGGAGGTGACCGTAAGCCCCTGGTACTTGAGAGAGAAACAGGGAACTTACACCTGAGGTGGCAGAACGGTAATGGTCCATTCTGGGATCTAACTCAGGTCCAGCTCCAAAGCCCTGGTCCCTTCCACTGTATTGAACCAGCTTTCCACTTGCTTCCATCTGATTCCTGGAGACCTCAGTGCAGCCCAGCGTAGCCTGCACACGTTTTACCCTGAAGGTTAACGTGAGCTTTGCAGTTTGCTCCCCGAAGTATATATTTTTTGAATTTTGAGTTGTTTAAAATATCACTTTAAAGTTACTTAATTTATTTGTATCTACCCCAGAACTTCAAGGAAAAAAAGGCCCTCCAGGAGGAGGTGCCCCACTTTTTCTACAGCCTCGGGTGCCCCAAGACGGGGCTGTGTACCCCACTCTGCGAAGCACAGGACCAGGTGTCCTTTAGGGAAAGAACTTACTGCCCAGCATCACACAGCTGATGATCAGACTTAGAGTCGCTGTTCCCTGCGGGGCTGAGACAAAGGAAATCAGGCCAGAATGGAGCCCAGGAGAGAGTCTCAAAAGGGGAAGGGGTGGTGGTCAGCCTGAGATGGGGGAGGGAGAGGAGATTTGAGTTCAATATTGTCAGATGTTCACTGGGTTCTCTGTCCCCGGCTCTGGGGACACTTGTGTCCTCAGGGAGCTCACAGGAGGAGACAGGCCTAGAAGTGGGTCCCCACCCGGCAAGGGGGAGGGAGCAGAAGGGCTTGGAGGAAGGCAGGTGGGTTCACAGCCCAGCCCTGCCCTCTCTTGGCCGTGTGACCTTGGGCGAGTCAGATAACCTTCCTAGGTTTCTGCTCCCTCTTTTACAACTGGGCAAGCTCTGACCTGCCTCGTAAAGCTACTGGGAGGAAGCATGAGGTGATGCAAGCAGCACTTGCCCCGACAGCACAAGTGAATTGGTCGTCGCCCTCTTATGATAATAAACTCAGGGATGTGGGGCTGTGTGTGCCATGGCTGAGTGGACAGCCATGCTCTCCCAAGCAAGAGCTGCACTTGTGATCCAACGATATCAAAAGAGGTTATCTTAAATCTCCCAGATGACCTGAACTCTGTGGTTTCTGTTGCCCTGGAACTGTGGGAGAGGTTTAACTCTGCCCAGGGTAGGGGCAGGGAAGGCTTCACAAAGGAGGTGACATTTGAGATGCACTGAGAGGATTTATGAGGGTCGGCAGGCAGGCTGGGGGGAGGGTTGTCCCGGCAGAGGCACGTGGCATCTTGGGAAGGATCAGTGTTCTGGTGTGGCTGGAACAGAAGTGTGCTTGGGGAAGAAGAAATGGCTGGAATCAAATTGGGGCGGGGCCTCTAATAACAGAGGAAGGGGTTTGGACTTTACCCCAGGGGGCGCACCGAGCCATGGGAGGCTTTAAGCAGGGAGGTGGCAGGTGATGTCTTCACTCTAGTGATCGCTTTGTCAGCCAGCGAGGAGGTGAGAGCTGATGGGAACGTGGGAGGACCCCTAGAGGTGGTGACAGTCATGCGACAAGAGGTGATGGTGGCCTGAGCAAGGGGAGGACATTAGCAATGAGGACAGAGGAGAGGAGAGGTTTGGGGAACTGTCTGGGCTCTGCTTAACATGGGTGAGAAAGAATGGTTCTCAGAGTTTGACTGGGGCCACAGGGTTGGAGGTGGGACATATTCTTTATTGAGAAGCATCATGAGTGCTGTTTTAGAAATACTGAGGGTGGGGACCTGGTAGACATCGGGGTGGGGAGGCCTAGTTAGCTGTTGGATGGACGAGTGTCTGTAGCTGAGAGGTGAGTGGGGCTGGAGGGACAACACGGGAGCAATGGAGGAGGGTGCGGACATTCACAGGACAGTAAAGGAGACCAAGAAATATTCCAAAAATCCATGTGATTCCTTAAGGCCTGTTTTCCCAGCAAGGTCAATAGGAGCTTTGACTTTTTCTGTTTTCTTTTCATCCGCTGGTTCCCTAAATATTTACTGAGCGCCTTCTCGTGCTAGGGGCTGCTGGAGAAATAGGATTCCATTCAACTGCCGGTTCTTAAGAGCCTCCCATGGGCAAAACCACACACCATCTCATTTCTCCTAACACTAACCATCAGGACGAACAGTATTCTCTCCATTTCTCTCTCAGCTCCAGGAGCAGGGTTAGACCCCTGTGTGCATGGGTTCCCGAGGGTGTCCAGTACTATCTGTGCACACGGACACACCAGTTAGTAGGTGCATTGCTCCAGCTCCATCATAGGGCTCAGTTCTCTCCCATAACTCAGCAGAAAACTCTCTTGAGCTCCTATCACTCCTTTTAGAGAGATTTATTATCAGGTGGCCCAGATGGCAGGGCCCAGGCCCAGAGTCCTTTCACTCTTAGAGTCCTCTGCCTCCAGTTCCCAGCCTAGGAGAGGAGACCCCCCAGCCTTGAGCCTCCCCCCACCCTGTGTCCCTGGACCTCAGCTGGAGCCGAGAACTAGACTTGCAGGGTTGAAATCCAGCCCCTGGACTGAGTCCCCGGGTATTTTTTCCATCCCGTTTTTTCCAGGCCTGAAACCTTGGGGCCTCAGTTTTCTCATCAGTAAAATGGAGGTGATTGTCATTTTACAGACAGGGCAAGGCCATTTGGAGGATCCGATGAGATCATGGGAGGAGAAAGTGCTTTGCAAACACTGTAAACTTGAAATCGTGGGGCCACCGAGTTACTGTTACTCTTAGAGCCCTGGCCCCCACCTGCCTCCCTGAGTCCGGCCCCAGGGCAGGTGCTCCCTAGACTCAGGCCAGTTGCTTCAGTCTGAGGGGAGGAAGCAAAGCCCAGGGGCTACAGTTCCCCCCCAGGGAATCAGCTTTCTCCCTGGAGCCACTGGAGCCCAGCCTCTGCCCAGGTTTTATGAGCTTCGAGAGGGTTTACACTATGACTAATAACCCCATCTCACTCCCTGGGTTGCCACTACCTGCTGGGCAGGAAGTCCGCGGGACTCGGCCCCCCTTAATCACCGCCACCTCCCCATGACCCGCCTCAATCACGTCTCTTTACAGTCGGGCAGAGCCGGCCGGGCCTCCTCAAACTTCCATATCTGCGCCGGGAGATCTCTGATACGGCTAATGGCGTTTGCTCGCCTCCACGCCCTGGGCCCAGCATTCCGGAGTCACGCAACCCCACAGGCCCAGGGCGGAAACTGACTCCCACAGCAGCAAGGCCCCAGCCGGGGGAGCCTCCCCACCCCGTAAAGTACATGAAACGAGCCTTTCTTCATGGCCATCTGGCCAGCCAGCCTCAAAGCCACAGGCAGGGTTCCCCTCCCAAGTACCAGCCACCTCCATCCCCCCCCCGCCCCGCCCCCACCAACGACGTTCTCTCTCCAAGGATCTCCAGACCCCTCATCTCTCCTGCCAGCAGGGAGGGAAAGTTGCTAACCTGATACCCTCTCCAGCCCGTCACTCATCCAGTGGTCCACTCATTCATCCATTCAGGACTGGGCAAGCATCCTCCCTGAGCCAGGCCCTGTTGCTGAACCAGGGACAGAGGGGAAGGAGCCTGTTGCTGCCCTCAGGGAGCGCGTGGTCTGGATTGGAAGGGGCAGGAGGGAAGACCACCTGGGATGAATCCTCCCCCCCCGCCCCCCCCCCCCATTCCTCACCCTCACCACCGGCCTGCACCTCGCCAGCCCCTGCATTGCTTTGCCTGCTGGGATTTGCGAGGTCTTCAGGCTCCCCAGGAGCAGCCCTAGTCAGGGCCTGATGGGAGTCCCCAGCACCCAGCTCCCTCACCCCTCCGGCAGGATGCAGTCCATGCTGACTCCCAGTTTCCCAGTGAGATTAAGACCCAGGCTCCCACCGTGGCAGCAGACTTGACCCACAGCTTTCAGGGGTAATTCTCTTCCAGGCCCCACGTGCTCGTCACCTGTAGGGCTCTCTTCACCTCCCCATAAGCCACGTACACTCGGGGCGGTGCTCTGGCTCTGCTCATGGGGGCACCCACACTAAGACACCGGGTAGCAGTAGCGGCGGCCAGAGTGAGAACCGTGGCGTCTCCCACCTGCACAGGCCGTCCGTGAGAACACCCCTGGCGCACTGGGCTCTGGATGCAGGGGGCACGGGAGTGAGCCAGTCATCGGCCCTGCCTTCCAGAGACACGCTGTCTAGCAAGGGAGGCAGACAAGCAGGCCAGTGATGTGGCCAGCGCCGGACTGTGGTCCAGGCTGCTGTGAGAACACAGGGGAGCCCCTGACTCAGCCTAGGGGGTGAAAGAGGCAGCAACTAAGCTGAATCTTTAAAGTCCAGGAGGAGCCGACCAAGTGTAGAAAGTGGGGAAGGGTGTTCCAGGTCAAGGGCAGTTCAGGTGAAGGCACAGTCCAGCCCGGCCTGGTTCTGGAAGCAGTAAGTAGTCCACTGGGGAGGGGACACAGCTCATGGGGAAGAACAGGGGGAACTGAGGCCAAATCCAGATTCGAAGAGGCCCCTTAGTTTTTCCAATGTTTGCATTTTTTAAGGGGAACCTGAACAGGGCGACGTTTAAACCCAGGAAATGAAGCTCTAATGTGTGTGTTTTAGACACCAGAGAAGCAGCTGGCACAGCAGGTCCTCCACTCCTCCTTGTCCTGCTCCATTGCTGTTCCAGGCCTGGCTGTGACCAGATGGCTGTTTGCAGAGGGACTCAGGCTTTGGAGGACAGATGAGACCAGAAGGGAGTAGGCAGGGCAACGCTGGGCTCCCCTCTCCAGTCAGCCGCAGCCAGAAAGCCCCTCCCTCACAGGCCCAGTGCCCACGCTTCTCAGAGATCCCTGTCTCCTGGAAATAGGGGAAAATCAGGTTTTGATGATAATTTATGGGTATGGGGGAGGGGTGATTCAGACATTCCTGGGTACGTCAGGTGAGCCTGTGGACTAGAGCCACAGAAAGCCAGTACCTGAGCAACAGAGAAGCCTGTGAGTGGAAGTGAGCCTGATTGGGTAACAAAGCCTTCAGTAGGGGGAGGAGCAATTCCCAGCTCCTCAGGGGACTGTCACTTAAATCCCTCCCTGGCCCAGCTCTATTGACTTATAACTGGGCCCTGGGAAAGAAGAGGGCTCTGGGTAAAGCCTAAAAGAGCTTCTATAATCAATCTCCATGCCCAGTTCTTTTCATGAGTTCTCTGGTTTGGTCTTACAAGAATCCAGTGAGGCTCTTGTAAAATTCCCATGCCCCTTTTTAAGAAGAGGTAAGTGAAGCTCAGAATTGCTAAGTAATTAGCCCAAGGGCACATTTTTAAGTTGACAGAGAAGCGAGTGAGCCAATGTCCCACACTGCACCTCAGCCTCAGGTGGAGCTCTGACACCCCCCTAAAAAGTCCAGCACAATCAGGGAGCCCCCAGACCAGGAACAGCAGGTCTTTTCCTGTAACACCTGTCGACACCTAGAACTTCAACCTGATTGGTCCACCAGAGTCACATGATGCACCACCTAACCAATAGCTGCATCCAGAGGGATACAAAAAGCCAGTGGGCTTGTCCCTGTGTCACATGCCCACCCCCTGAAGCCCGCATGAGAACATCTCCTAACAAAAACCCGAGGTTGTTGCTAAAGGAAAAGGAAGTGGGTTCTGGAGGGGCAGACCGCCGCAGTTATGTCGGAGAAACGTATATTCCATCCACAGCAAGGTGTGGAGCTCATGGAGAATTATGTCAAGATCCCACTGGGAAACAGCAGGCACACTCAGACTGGGTAGTTTGAAGAGAGCTTAATAAAGGGGTTATTTACAGAGAAGTGGGCAGCATATGAGAAACCCCAAGGGATAGTGCAGAACTCAGGGCAAGGTCAAGTGACAGACAGCAGTCACCAGAACCTGGAGAGAGCAAGCTGTGGGGAGAAGGCACCTGGCAGGCGAGTAACTTCAGTCCAGGGGGGTAGGCAGCTCGTGGGGCCCCCACAGGGAAGGGACCAGAGGAATAAGCCCCACTCTTTCTCCCTTTGTCTCCGGTGTATGTCCCATTGGCCGTGTCCCATTGACCAGGGCTGGCCAGAAACCACAGGGCGAGGATGCTTATTGATGCAAACCATGCAGGTCAGTCTCCAGCATGGAGAAAGGGGGGCATGGACCTGGGGAGGCAGATGGAAGGTGTCCAGTGCATCTCACGGCTCAGCAACTCTGGAAAGCAGGGCCATTGGTCCTCATGTTGGGAAACTCCACTCCAAGGAGCATTCTCATTGTTCAGGGAACTTACACAAATGCATTTTCCTTGACTCACTTCCCAGACTCTGATTCAGTATGTCTTAGAATGGGTTCACCTGGGCCTTGGGGAAGGAGTGGTACCTGAGGGAGGTGATTGCAAGAAGCAGCAGTGTGAGGACCAGCAGACAGGGAAGGAGGAATAGTCAGTGTAAGTGTGTGGTGGTCTCTCAGTAGATAGATACTCCCAAGATTGTTCACCAGAAGGACAATTCCCATCCTCCACTGGTTGAGGATTGACCCTTGGGGTGTCCTGACAGTGTTTGTATATGGGTCTCCAAGGCTTCCACCGCCTGGGAGAAAATCCTGGGGCAGAGTGTGAAAAGATGTGCTGTACCTGCTGGGTGTGACTGCTCAAGGTGAGTCTGAGCCTGCACAGAACCATCCCCACAGCTGTGGCTGATCAGAAGTGGGCCTGGGATGTGATGTGGGCACCAGGTCCATGTGCGTCTGCCAGATGTGTCTTGTGTGGAGCCCAGAATCTGCCCTGCAGGTCCACATTCCAGGTGCTCCTGAAAGAGGTGGTCAGTAAACCACAACTGAGAAAACTTCCAGGCAGGATAAAATACTGTGTTTTAGGCACTGGGTGTGGGAGTGAGCCAGAGTCCCTCAGAAGAGGCAGTGAGTGGTTGATTGTGCTGACACATTATTTTGTACCTTGAATGTCTCAGTTATCTACTGCTGCGTAACAAATTACCCCAAAATCTGGTGGCCTAAAACAATAATAATCATTTATTATCTCACACGGTATCTGTGGGTCCAATTCAGAGGTGGCCAAGGTTTTGACTTGGAGTGTCTCATGAGGTTGCATTCAGATTTGGATAGGGCTGCATCATCTGAAGGCTTGATTGTGGCTGGGGGATCTGCGTCCAAGATGGTGCACTCACTGGCTGTTGGCAGGCGGCCTCAGCTCCTTGCCACATACCTCCCTGCTTGAATGTCCTCACAGCATGGCAGCTGGCTTCTCTCCCAGAGTGAGTGACCCCAAAGAGCAAGGCAGACTCCACAATGCTTTCTATCCCCTAGCCTTGGAAGTCACATTCTGTCATTTCCAAATCCAGTGGCCGCACAGGCCAGCCCTGTTCACTGTGGGAAAGGACTACAAGGCAGGATCTCTGCCAGGAGGCTGGGCTCACCGGGGGTCCTGTTGGAAGCTGGCTACCACCCCAGCGTTTGCACAGAGCCTGGCATATATAGCTATGCAGTTAGCATCTGGCGAGAGTTTACTGCACCCCGCATCGTGCAGGGCTTGACACAGCTCCGATCCCCAAGAGTTCATATTATTATTGGAAATTTAAAGCAGAGGTTGACTAAGGAGAGGCCAGTACAAGCTAGAGCTCAGGAAAACCGTAAACGCATAGGCTCAGGGAGCTAACAGCTGCCCAGGAGAGGGTCCAGACACCTTCATGGCAGGTCAGCCGCTGCTCTGACCCTGCAAGGGGACGTTCCTTACTGCTTGGAATTTGGGCTCGGGGAGCCCCTGGCCTCTCCCCGAACCTCCAGCGGAGTGGCCGAGTGACACTGAGCTGATTCTGCCTTCTGTTTCCTGCCCAGTGGCTGACACCACCCAAGACTGTTGGTCCAGTTTGGGACAAGGCTGGAGACTGAGAGCTGGAAAGCCCCGAGAGGCTGGCAGGTCTCATGTCCGATGTGAAGAAAGTTAAGTCCAGAGAGAAAACAGGGCTATCTAAGGTCACTGGGAAGCAAACACATACTCAGCACCCACTTCAAGTCGGGCCCTGTGCTGGGACCTTCACACCTGTCGAGCCGTTGAATATTTACAGCGACCCTGAACTGTAAGAATGGTAAATCCCGTTTTTCAGAAGAGAAATGAGCTGTCCAGGGTCACATAGTCAAGATGTGGTGGGGCCCAGATTTAAACCCTGGTCTCTCTGACCCTTAAGGCCTTGCAGGGGAGAAGGGAGACAAATGGCGGACATGGCAGAGTTGGGAGTCTGTGCCCCTTCCGACGGTGGGCTCTGGGGACCGCGTCTACCCCCGCCCCCTCCAGCCCTGGCATGAGCTGTCAGAATGGTGCCAGGGACACATGTTTAGCAATCCCCGATAGGGCAGGCCCGCTCTGGGATGGGGCACGCGGTGGTGACACCACGGGGTTCTTGGCTGCCCCTACACACCCCGTTGCAAGAGGGGCGGCCGCCGGCGGAGACACTGATTGCCACATGCATGGGGCTCAGCATCTTAGGAGAAGGCCATGGGGACTCCGGGGACCTGCGCTCTGGTGCAAAGGCTCATATGATCAGGACCGATGTTGTGCAAGGGTTTGGGTCAAGGGTTTGCCAGTCAGAGGCCCCGATAAACTGTGCCGGGCTCCTTAGATACAAACACAACAAGCTGTTACCGGATATCCACGGCGGGGCAGCCGCAGGCCAAGGCAGAGGATACACGTTATTTCATATTTTCACAGCATCCCCGGGATGGGAGCTGTGTCATCATTCTCTCTTATAAATGAGGAGACTGAGGCTGAGAGAGGAGGAAACGCATCCAGAGTCACAGTTACTTAGAGCCTGGGTCAGAATCGGAAGTGAGGGCCACGTGACTCTCAGACCCCCCCACCCCAGACCGCCAGCTCCATTCTAAGGACGGGGCTCTCCACCGAGGAAGTGTGGCCAGAAGGAGGCCCTTTCTCTGTGTTCAGACAGGACCCCTCCTGCGCAGCTGCTGCCCAGATTTGCAGTTTGGCCCAGGGGCTAACCCTGGGGCATCATGTGCCTGATAGACGGGCATTCAAGTCCTGATCTGCCACTGGCAAGCTTTGTGGCTTTGCGTGAACCTCTTGGCCTGTGGGAGGCTCAGTTTCCTCGCACTTAGAAAGAGTAGGAATCTCGGTGCTGCAGGTGCTATGAGAACTCACAGAGGAGCTGACACCTCTCGAGGCCTGGCGTCCAAGCACTTGATAAATACTTGTCAGCTTGACGGGCTTTTTTAAATCAATCTAGGCCGCTGCCCTAAGAGGCGGGTGGGGGACCAGCAACTCCGTAGCCAGGATCTCGAGTTCCACGTGAGCCTAGGAACCCCTTAGTGGGACAATCACCATCTTCTTAACCTCTGCATCAGCCAAACACGGAGCTGGGTTCAGTCCAACGGATGGCTAAAGGCCCCCGCGTGAACGTCACCGCCTCTGAGAAGCCACCCTTGATTCAGCCGGCCCCCTTCACCAGGTTCTTACTTCTGAGTTCCTCTAACACCCTGGACAGACCTCTGTGTTGGGCATGTATCAGATTGGGGAAGAATATAGCTTCACGGTGAAGGTCTGAAATCCAGACCATCCCTGCCACTTGGTAGCTGTGTGGCCCTGGAGAAACGACGCCACCTCTTTGACCCTTAACATCCTTTTCTCAAAATAGGAGAGGTCACCTTGTCCTCTCAGGGTCATTTTGAGAACGGGATGCTGTTCACGCTCTCAGTACTGGGACCAGCACAAAACAAATGAGTAAGAATTTTACCATCAGCGTCATTGTCGCATCACCGTCACTGCGGTGCAGGTGTTCCTGGTCCTCCCGGCCCTCCCCTCTGGCTCTGGGTAGGGAAGTCTCAGGAGACTCAAGAGAAGGACAGAGGAGCCTGACCTCTACTGACCATCTGTTCTGGGCTGATCTCCACGCTGGGGGCTTCTCATATGACACGATTCTGTTTAAAAACCCTGCCAGCAGCCCCCTTCGGGGGAGGTGGCATTCTCCTCATTCTTACAGAGGATTGCACTGAAGCCCAGAGAGGTTAAGTAACTTGCCGAAGGCTGCACAACCACAGAGAGGTGGAACCGGTCCTCTGAGCTCAGCTCCCTCCACCAGACCTATCGCCTCCATCTCCGCATCCCAGGGCCCCGCACAGCAGGGACCCGAGAGATGCCTGCTGACGAATGCTGACCATCCAGGCTCAGGCTGTGACGCAGGAGGGCCTCCCGCCTGGCTAGGAGGGGGTGTGCTTAGGCCTCAGGGCTGTGGGCTTTGCAGGGACAGATAAGGGCAGTTTCTCCCAAGTTGGATGCAAACGCTCATGCCGGGGTGGATGGGGGTTTGCCGGACAGCCTCTGGAATCCGGTCCCTCCTTGCCCAGCCCCACCGTGTTGCTCAACACAGGCTTCCGTGGGGACTGTCCTTGCCTGAGCCCCAGCTGGGCTCCCCATCACCTCCGGACCCTCGCTTAGACCACCCCTACCCCCATGTCCCTCTTCTCATTTGTCCAGGAGGGGCTGGAGGTGAAAATCTTTCATTTTTCTTTACTATGCAATTCATTTTATTTTAGAAAAAATACACAGTCAATAGAAAATTTCGTTGTGCCTCAAAGTGTGCCTCAGCACTGGAGTATAAGGGTAAATGTGTCTTCTTTCTAAATCAGATGAGGATATTTTCAGGGTGGGAGCCTCTGGGAAGCTGAAGTAGGGCCCCTGGCCTTCACTGTCTCATGGCCATCTCTGAAGGACTCACTGACTCTCAGAGGCAGGTGCCTCCAACCCCACAGGCCCAGCTGGGGTGGGAGGGGTCACAGTTCCAGCATCTCCCCCTTCAGCCCCTCCTCCCCGGCCTGCATGCCATAGGCCCATCAGTGGCTCAGCCACCTCCCAGGCCACCTCCCCAGTCGCCGGGGACCCAGCCCTTTCCTTCCCACTTCTGCCCCCTCTTCATCCAGAACCGTCCAGCACTGTCACCTCTGGGAGCACAGGTCCCAGGGGAGAAAAGGCGGGTACATTCTTCTCTGGAAGAAAGCTGATGTGGAGGGATGGAGGTGCGGCCACCTTCCTTCCTTGAGCCTCTTACATCAGCACAGACAAGTCAGGAGTCAATGCACCGATACGGCGTCCTGCCCAAAGCCAACACCCACACCAGGCTCGTGACGGCACGCTGGGGAACCTCTTTCCTTTCCCTCTCCTCTTAGTATTTTCTCTCCCACTCAAGCTCTTCTCCTTCTCAATTCCCTTTCCTGGTCACTCCAGCCTTTGGTGGCCTTTCCCTCTTTTGAACACCTACGGATACGGGATCATGGACCTGAGGGCCCCAGATGGGGTGACGCGGGCCATTGCCCTGTGCACACTGGGTTTGGCTGGTCTTCAAGTACCTCGGGCTCAGGGCCTGTGTCTCCCTCAGTGGATCCGGGAAGAAGCGGCTGGGGGCTGAGCAGGAGCCACCCTTGACTGAGAGTTATGAAGTTGGACAGAGGACCTCTGTCCCCAAACCTTATTCCACTGGTGCAACTTAGAGGCTCCTTCCAGGATGTGTCCATGGGACCAGAGCAGCAAGTGTCAGCCTGAGCTGAAGGGTAACCTGGTGTTTGTGGCTGCAGTGAAGGGGGGGTGAAGCCTGGGAGACACCTCAGCATTGGCCGGAGTGCAGGCAAGCCCAAGGCTGGCAAGTGTCCTGGGTCGGGCACATTGTCTGTGCAAGGCGGCCCAAGACCGGGAGGTACCGAGGCGGGAGGTCTCGGAGCGTCCGGAGGGAGTCAAGGTGGACGATGGGTGGACCCAGTGACCCCAGAGGCAGAAGAATGGCCTTCTCAGCACCGCAGCCCCACCTGTGGCTTCACCCAGCTGACCTGGTTTAGCTCGTGTGTAATTCAGGCTATGGTGGTCCAGAGGGAGGACCCAGAGGAAGGAATGCCTGTCACCTTTCTTTTCATGCGCTCGTTGCGTATTTATTCACAGTAGTAATAAAATGAGTGATTTCCTGGCTTGGCAAATACGGTGTCCAAACCATCAGTGACTTTTTTCACTGCCAGTGTCACCGTGATGAAGTCAGCAGAGTGGCTGCTGGAGAGCCGTCTGTCCCTGAATGAAATGGCCCCGACCAGTGAACCTCCCGTTCCCGACTGTCCTGTGGTGGGCCTCTGTCTGTCTTTGCTGGGGGTTGCGACTCTCACGAGTGTTGGGTTTCAGCGATGCTCTCCGCTCCCCGAGTTACCATCCACTCTCCGGTAACTGCTTCATCACCTTGCTACGTGTAGTTAAGTCATTTCTGAATTCAGAAGGTGCCCAGCACGTGGCAGGTTCTCAGCTGGCGTTTGCTCTTTCGTTCAGGCGGGGAGCCCAGGGAAGGTGCCTAAAGGAGACCCACTTTGCCTGTCGACTCCCATGTAGAGGCCAGCAGACCAAGACCCCTCTGGTCATGTCACTCTCTTGCTCAGACACCTTCAGTGGCTCCCTGTGACCTCCATGATAAGGTTAAAAGTCTTAACCATCATTCAGCACCCTCCCAGTGTGATGTCAACCAGCCTTTCCAGCCCCACGGTCCGTTCAGCATTCACGACCAGAACCCTCCCTGGCTACCTCATTAGCTCTCCCATAGCACTTTTATTGTAATCCTCATCAAAAGGGAACTTAGATTACCTTAGGGTTTTGTTCTTCCAGTCACAGAGGCTGGAGCTTCCTGGGGCTCGGGGTGTTGTCTTGGCTGACTCCACGCCCTGCACTCAGGAGGAGCCCAGTCACCACGCCGGATGCGCTCTCATCTCCATGGCAACCGCACAACCTGGGCAGTGCATCCCCCCACACGAAGGCTCAGGTTAAGTGATTCACCCAAAGTCGCATCCGCCTGGCTTCCAAGGCAGGACTCTTTACTGCGTGTGCTCAAAGAACAGGTCACTACGCTTCACACCAGCGGCATTACCTGGAGCTAATACGACCTCTCACGGGACCACTTATTTTGTTTTGGGCTTTTTTTTTTTTTTTTTGTAACTCCCTACTTGGGCAAACACCACCCCCCTTCTCTGAATTTCAATTTCCTCTACTGTTAAGGGGCGTGATATTAATAGCTTCCTTCTTGGGCTGACAGAGATAACACACACACAGCGTGGGGCCTTGTGATAAGTCCTCTTCCTTCCTGGGTGCCCTGCCCCGTCGCCCTGTCTCCCCGCAGCGCAGCGCGGATGCCTCCACGATGGCGGGGCGGGGCGGGGGGCGGGCCCGGTCCTTCCTGAGGGTCCCCCGGAATCACATATCCGGGACCTCTGGGTAGGGGTGGAGGGGTGGGAGGGAAGCCAGGCTGAGGAAATGTCTGTTGTGAGCCTGTTGGGAAACGCTGAGACTGGAGAGGAAGGCAGGGCAGCCGCTGCGTCTCCCGGCCGCCGGTCAAGGCTGCTTGAGCAACCCTACCCCACCCCACATCCCCCTGTCCCCACCCCTGGCCGTTGCTCCATCTGCAAACACGGTGACGATGCCCCAGGGTAGGTGTTGCACCACGTTCTTAGAAAGCTGTCTGTGTACACGCATTTCCATCTGGGGCCTGGGCTAGTTTTGTTTAATCACTGTCTTTTTCACTTCCAAATTTCTGAGGGCAGCTTGGGAGACAGCGATGTGGTGAAATGATCGTTATTAGCCAACCTTCCCTGAGTCCTTGCCCTGCGCCTGGCACGATGCGGCTGGTGGTGGGAGGGCGGGCGGGGCGGGGTGGGGTTGTGTGTGTGTGATGGTGCGGAATCTGCACACCAGCCCTCACGGTAGGGGCTGTCCTTCTCACTTGCCAGGGGAGAAACTGAGGCTCAGAGGGTTTAGCACCTTCCCCAGGGTCCCACAGCTCATAAACGGTGGAGCCAGGATTCGTGCTGAGGCTGTGCGATTCCAGGACGCTTCACCATGGCTTGGTGCGGCCGCCCACGAGTGCAGGGAACCTGTGAGACTCAGCAGTGCTCCTGCCTGGCCCTGTGTCCTCAGCAGGCCCTTTCTCCTCTCTGAGCCTCAGTTTCCCCATAGGTGGAATCAGCGGGTTGGAACTGATCACCGGTTCTCAAATGTTGCTTTAGCTTTTTCTTAAAGACTAGATGCTTCAAGCAGGTATGACTGTAGACAGGCAGGAGGGAACTTGGTAGGATGAGAGAGGCATTCTGAAAACGGATCGTGGTGATGTATTTTTTTAACAAGCCTTGAATTGCACACTTACAATGGGTGAATTTTATGGTCTGTAAATTATACCTCAGTAAAGCTGTAAAGAACTAGAATGTTTTATGAAACGGCGACTTTCAACCCCCAGGACCCCACAGGGTTGTTTGAAAACCAATGGGCTGTGTGGATTCTGGATGGCCTTGCAGACTCTGATCTTCTGGAATTCTAGGGTCATTTGAGCTCACTTTGTGCAGCTTGCTGTGGATTCTGTGCAGACAGGAATGCCATCTTCCCTGCCGTCAGCCCAGCCCATAGTAGGTGCCCCCTGGGCATCGTTAGATGAGTGGGTGCATGACATCCTCACAAGCGTTCATTGGACCTGAGGCTACTTGGAGGCAGGCACTGTGTTTTCATTTCTGAATCCTCGACTCCCAGCACAACTCCCAGTGTGGGTACCTGGTAACCGTTTGTTGAATCAATAAATGAGTGAATGAATAAATGGCTCAGTCCCTGCTCATGGGACACGTTGAGGAGGCAAGATGTCAATGTATATATGCACACTGTGTATTAGGATATAACTTTTGAGCAAATGAAATCTACTGGGAAGGTATGGCGGGAGGGCTCGTAGCTCATGCCATGGAAGGAGGCGTTAGAAGCAGACCCGGCTTGTCTCTTTAGGAAGTCTCTCTGGGCTTGAGTCCCTTGAGATTCAGATCTCAGTTGAAGGGCACCTGATTGGCTTGGCTGAGGTCAGATGCCCTCCCTTGGCCAAAAATAGTTGGGTTCTTCTATTGACCATTTGTAAAGACTGCATTTAGTGAAGGGGGGAGGGGCTCAAACCCAAACTTGGGGCCTCAGTATAGCTCAGAGGTAGAGTGCATGCTTAGTAGGCACGAGGTCCTGGGTTCAATCCCCAGCACCTCCATTAAAAATTAATGATAAATAAATAAATAAGTAAATAAATATTTTTTTAAATGGGTTCTGATTCTAAAAGAAGGGGAGATAAACGCTGGGCTGATCAGAACAACCAATGTCCCCTGGAAAGTTCCCAAACTACAAAAGGTGGAAATGAGAGTTGGAAGAATGAACAGAGCGGCCACCAAGGCAGGTAAGCTCAGAACCGCGAGTGTGGGGCCAGCCCTGGGTGCCACCGCGGGGCAGGGGGCAGAGGAGGATGTGGAAGTTAAGGAGAACTGGGGCGGCTTGTCGTTTCTTCTTTTTTAAACCTCCTGGCTAAGCTGCTGACTAGTCCTGATAGTTGTCTCTGAGTGCTCGTGCCATTTCGTCTCTGTTCTGGAAACCTCGGGAGTCCACTGCCTTTGATTCAGTGGTCCAAGGAGGACCCTTCTGAGTCAGGTGCGCTGATGCCTCTGTTCCTCAGCCTTCGCCTCGGCACCTGCTGCACGGCCCTGGCCTGCAGCTCCAGCTCCCCTCGTATTTCAGAGAAAAAAGGGGAAAGGATGCATGCCCTCCAGTCTCCTTCTGTGGCCCCTGCTGTGTGCCTCTTTTCTGATTTAATGCTCGCCGCTGGTCCACGGGGTGAGGACCGTTAACCCTACTTGGCAGTCTCAGCGACTGAGAGTGACACAGTGACTTGCCCGGTGACAAGCAGCAAAGCCAGGATTTGAACCCAGGACCAGCTCGCTCCAGAGACCCTGCTCTCCTGCTGCGCCCTGTGCCTCCCCATGGGTGACTTCGGCTTAAACAAGTCATGCCCCTTCCCTGGGTTTCCCCATCTGCACATCAAGGAGCTAAAAGCTAAAAGAGAGGGTCGTCTCCAGCCCTAGCGAGACTCTTCAGAAGTGCCCCAGACGGCCCTGGACGGCCAAGGGCAGGTGCAGCCGGTACGGCCTGGGCCCACGCTGAGGCTGTCCGCCCTGCAGGTGACTGATTTAAGTGGCTTTCAGCCAGAGGAGGGCCAGCCCACCACAGGCTGGAGGTGAGACCTGAGCATGTGAGTCACCCCCCCTCTCCCCGCCACCAGATGCGACAGGGACAACCACGTCTGGTCTCCCTGGGCCCCTGCCTCCCACCCCAGAGGTGTCCTGTAACCCGGGCACAGACGCACAGACTCTGTGGCAATTAGGAGTACGTGCTCAGACACACACAGACTTTGCAAACAATGCAGGGAAATAAAGTTCTCACAGGAAACACTATCATATTGACTCACGACAGACCCATCCATAAAACAAACTCCGGGTACCTGGGGCCGGCTCAGAGCGCAGTGGCCGGCCCGGGAGACAGCGGCCGGGCCTGCTCTGTCCTGGGCCCGGGAGGAAGTGGGTGCCGCCAGGGGGAAGGGCAGCTTCCCCTGGCTGCTCTGCCGCTGGCCCGGGATCTGACTTATTTGTCAAAAGGAGAAAAAATGATTATTTTTCAAAAGAATCACAAGTCCCAGAGCATCATGGCCTCTTTGCCCTGTCACAAGAGCTCTGTTGCAAAAACCCCTCTCAATGCTGTGGTATTTTGCAAGTGATTTGCCGTGTCAACGCGGAAAATATTGCCGTCTCCAGAGGCCTGTGTGTCTTCATCAGCCCTTGCTCAGCAGAGCAGGCCTGACTGTCTCCAGTGTGGAAAGATATTTTGATCCAATCTGTTTTCAGAGTTGGGAAGGCAGCTTGGCGCATCGGCGAGGCCTCAGGTGGACAGACCTCTGGCCACGTGTCATCTCCTTGTTTGGAGTCTCAGTTTCCTCATGTGCAAAATAGGAAGAGTCATGAGACTTAAAGTAAGAAAATGTAGGTTTAATGCACATGCGTGTTTGTTTTCCTGACGTTTTGTGAGAAGCAGCCTGGAAGAGTGACTTGGGAATCTGCAGACCTTCATCTGAGTCCTGACTGTACACTTTCTTAATCCTGGGAGCGTGGGCAAGCCCCGGCCCCTTTCTATATCTTGATTTCTTCCTCTGGAAAAGCAAAGGGTCTAACCAACCCTGACCCTGCTGCCTCCCTGGGTGTGATGTAGCTGTTAGGGAAGATGGGTTGTCAACCAGGCTTAGGACACAGGGTCATGAGAGGTTCAAGTACCAAAGAGATGGTGCCTGGAGCGTTGGGGTTGTTTTAATCTCAACCGAGCCCTGGCCATGGTTTCACATCTTGGTGCCTTATGTATGCTTTTCTAACTAGTAGGTTGTTCCTTCTGTATCTTCCTGCAAACTTCTATTCATCCTTCAAAGCCCAACTTCGATGAACCCTTTTCTGTCTGACAGCCCTAAACCTCCTCTAAACAGTTGCTCTCTCCTCTGTGCTTCCACGGTGCCCTGTCCTCTCTGTTATAACAGCTATCACATTGTCTTATCACTTACTTCTTTAGAGATCTGTCTCCTGTGTGGGAGTATAAGCGTAATCAGTTAAGAATTGATTTCTGAATATTTTGCTCCAGACTCTTAAAATTTCCTCACCACATTTAGGAGATTTCCTTCCCCAAAATGATCACTGTGTGACTTGTTGCTGTTTAAGGAATCTCTGAGGGTGCCTGGACTTACAACCAAGTGTTCTTCAAGGCAGCCAACTTTGCCTTCAAGCTTCAGAAGCTTGTTTTTCTACCAAATAGTCGCCAGACGGGTCTGTAGCAGCCAGGGCACATAGCAGCTGGTGCCTGCCTGCATTTTTAAGAGGTTTTAATGCATAACTGTTTAATTCTTCCCAGGGAGGTATTTTCTAGGTGATAGAGATATTTTGTAAAGAATACACTTCTTTTGTGTTGGAGGTAGAGTTGGAATGAAAAATCGGAGCACCAAGGCACCACGGTTTTGCCAGTGCCCAAGTCCACCCCAAGGATGGGAGGATGCATCTCAGCCCTAAGAAATGAGCTGTTTGGGATGGGTGTCGGTCAGGCAGAGTCGTCTGGAGCACTTCCTAGAAATCTTGACCTGTCGCTGTCAGTGGGGAAGGCTAATTAAAGGAAATAAAAGACTAGTAGCCAGGAGATTCCAATGTGCTGAAAAAACAAAGGCAGCCAACCTGGAAATGCCGAGTCAGCTCTCTGCCTCGCCCCGTCCGGCTCCCCCACCCCGCCACCCACCCAAACGCTCTTTTCTTTGCCTGATTTTCTACCACCAAGACCTGTTTGCCTCTGTTTACCCCCAAGGGATCAACAGAGACAGCTTTTGAAGCAGAGGCGGATGCAGTAACCAAGGCCTTGATGTCAGCTGTGGACGCCTCAGGGCTGGTGCTGCCTCTGCCTCTTCCTGGATCCCGGGCAGGGCCGGGCCTCTGGCCCATGGTTCAGAGTGGGGACAAGGAGATGCAAGTTAAAACTACAGCCACCTCTTGTCCTCCATGGGAGTGACCACAAGACTGACCATAGCAAGTGCTGATGAGGACATGGAGCAACTAGAATGTTCATGCCCTCTTGATGGGAACGCAAAATGGTACCACGCATTGGTAACCCCTTGACAGTTACCATGAAGCGCCACATACGCTTTACCAGATGACCCAGCCATCCACTCCTAGGTACTTCCAAAAAGGACATGAAAACATATGTCTATTTTACAAAGACATGCACATGGGTGTTCAGAGCAGCATTATTCACAGTAGCCAAAGGTAGAAACAACCAGAAGGTCCATCAACAGATGAATGGATCAGCAAAATGTGGTCTGTCCATGCAATGGAATATTACTTGGCCTGGAGTGCTGATAAATGTTACATAATATGGGTGAACCTTGAAAACGTTATCCCAAGTTAAAGAAGGGAGTGAAAACAGACCACATATTTTGTGGGATTCCATTTATGTGAAATGTCCAGAATAGGCAAATCTCTAAAGACAGAAGGCAAAGTAGTGGTCGCCAGCAGTGGGAGGGAGAACTTAAGGAATGATTTTACTAATGAGAAAAGTTTCTTTGGAAGGTGCTGGAAATGTTCTCAAAGTGGATGGTGGTGATGGCTGCACAACTGTGAATATATTAAAAAAAAATAGTTTGTATGCTTTGAAAGGGTGAATTGCACGGAATGTGAATTGTATCTCAATCATACAGATGTCCACAGTGGTCAGGAGGACCATGACTCCAGCCCGACGCAAGCGTTCACGCAGTGCGGGGCGCCCCGTAGTTAGGTCTGCAGATCAAATCGGACTGTGGAATCTTGTTTGGCTGGCGGCGTGGGGAAACCTTATTTGATCTCTTTGCCTGTAGGCTGGGCGTGTGCTCTGCAGCCCCGTTAGGCACTCGGGATGGACTTGTTTACACAACCTGCTCAGCTTGATGTGTCCACCCTCCGCCAGGCCTGACGGACCCCTGGGCGCCCAGGGTTAGAGGGGCACCACGCTGACCGGACTGAGCGCCTCCTGGAGCCGCAGCACCTCATGCTTTCCCTGGTGTCCTATCATAAGATGCCACAAGGCTGGCAAGTAGGGCCACCGTGCTGATGAACTGGCAGAGAGTGGACCCTGGGACGGCCCCCACCCTTGGCGTGAGATGGGTGTGAGGTGCCGGTGTGCCCTCTTTTGCATAACAGCAATAGTGGAGACCATTTCTGGGGCACTTACCATGTGCCGACACCAGCATAAACCTTAGTCTGGAGCATCTCGCCTGATCCCGACCACAACCCTAATGGGGATGTTCCAGGATGGCCCCAGTGTCCCCACTGGTGGTTGTGTCCCTTGCTTAAGGCCACCCAGCCAGAAGTGTAGAGCAGGGAAGGGACCCCAGTCGGTTGGGCTCCAGACCCACAGGTGGCCTCACTGGGGTCAAAATGGCAGAGCCGGACGGGCCAGAGGCACCTGCTCCTACGACACCTGCACCGGGAGAAAGCAGAGATGGGGTGGACACAGGGCTTGCCCGAGGGTCAGCCAGCCAGAACTGAGCTGTTGGCCCCGTGACCCTCAGGCCAGTTGTACTGGCTGCAGGTCAGGAACTCAGAGGAGCAGCACATCCACCCCACAACAGGAGGGAAGAAGGGGAAAGAAAGACCACGGGCGTTTCCAACCTGAAGAGTTAGGTTTAGAAAATGACCACGCAGAAGCGGTTGGAGGGGATGCGGCTGGGAGGACGGAGGGAGGGAGGAGAGGGGAGAGGGAGGAAAGTCTTCTCAGCTCAGCCAGTATTTGGTAGGTGAGTGGTTTTATTTCCTGGTGGCTTGGTTGTTTTTTGGAGGCATCAGCAGTCCTGCAAGCAGAGCTTCAGTTGCCTGCTCGAAGTAAGTCCTGAACTTTCGTACTGAGGGAAACCCCAGCGGCCAGACACACAGCTCCCCGAGATCCTGCCCTGCCCGATTCTTGGTTGAACCACCCACCGCCCGCCAGCGGTGTCTTTGCTCTACCTCCCGTTTAGTAGAGACTCAAGATCGTGATTTTGAGAGTTTTATCCATTTCAGAGAGATTGGGCTGGGCTCACTCTTAGAGTTAGATTCAGGCCGTTGTCCTGTGTACAAGTCATTCTGAACTTCGTGGAATAAGTCTAAGAAATAAGTTCATGTGTCTTGCCGAGCGATGAAGGTAAGCGTAGTGGGCATCTTTGAGCGCCCATTACCTGCCAGGTGCAGCATGCGGCTCCAAGCATGTTACCATCCAGGCCCTTGACATCCTCTTGGGGTCAGCTCTGCCGCCCCCCCCCCCATTTGACAGGTGAGCAGCCTGTGGCTTAGGGGGCCGCAGCGCTCAAGGGCACACAGGCGCGAGCCCTGGAGCTCTCCAGACTTTGCAAGTGGATGCTTTTCCTTCTTATCTGCTTTGGCCTCTGCTGACGGCTGGCGACAGGGCTTTTCTGCGCGTGGGCCAGCTTTCTCTGCCTGGCTCTTTATCGGACCTTCCAGGTGGACTTACCACCCTGTGGGTTATATGGGAAGTCCTCATTCATTTAATTTATATCACAGCCTGGAAACAAAAGAAACAGGAAACTGCATTCACTTTGATACTGAATTCAAGTGGGCCAATCAAAAGAAGTCTGTAGAATTTTTGAAAACGCTTTTACAGATTCCTTTCTCCTCTTTTCTGGTATCCAGGCACGGGTAGTTACCACTCACTGCTGTTTCTGCCGCCTGACCGTCCACGAGCATTCGCCGATGCCTCTCTGCAGAGGCTGGAGGCTGTGTGCTGGGCCCAGTGGGCAGAGATGAGTAAGACCCAGGCCACGGGGGGAGATAAGGCATGCTCAGTAAACAGCACCGGGTGCCAGGCCTCGTCTGATAAGGGCTGTGGGATCGGCTTAGATAAAATGTCGTGAGAGTGTAGAGGAGGGAGAGGACCTTCCTGTCTGGGGGAATCGGGCCAGGCTGAAGGATGGGGAGGAACTGGATAAGGAGACGCGGCGAAGGGGGACAGCCCAGCCGAGGGCCCCACTTCCTCCTCACCGGGACCGTGGCTGCCCTGGGTCCCCAGGCTGGACCCCGTGCAGTGCACACAGTCCACATGTGTCATTTAATCCCCAGAGCAACCCACTGGGGCCAGTACTCCTACTGCCCCCTCCTTTCACATGCACAGACTAGGGCCCGAGAGGTTGAGCCCCTGGCCGGGTCCCGAGGACTTGCAGGCGAAGGCTGGGAGTCCCACTGTGTTTGAAGCCAGAGCTCTTGCTCGCAGGTCTCTGTACCATTTTCAGAGAACTTTCAAACACCTTATCCCATCCGATCTTCCTGTCCCCGAGTTTCTCTATGTCTCACCAGCCTCTTGGCACAGATGAGTCACTCTACCCGTAACAGCGTGAATTTTACTTGCTTGCTGCCTCCCCTCATCCCCCCACCCCCTGCTCACCCTGGTCCCCAGGCCACCTGCCAGGCCTCACCACCTCTGACTGGTATCCCCGCGGGTGTCCACGTTGCCTTTCCCTCCATCACCCCTTCCCCACCGAAGTTCACTGCCCAGGGAGGCAGTGGAAGACCCCCACGCCCCCTGCCCAGGTGGGGGCCCCCTTAGAGAAGCCTTCCCCACCCGGCGAGCCAGGCGTCCGGCATGTGACCTCCCGCACCCCGCGTCGCCCCTCTGTGAGCCTCAGTCTTCTCTGGGAAGGAAGAAGGGTCAAGTCAGTTCCCGCGTGTCCCCTGAGCAGCAGCTGAATGTGATGGCGAATCATGCAACCGAGGGAATCGTGCGAACCAGGCCCGGCCCTCAGTAAGACACACACATAAGCAGTTACAGCCCAGGCCCCATGTGTCGGGAGAGCGCCACTAGGGAATCACACTGCTGTGGGAAGGGCTGTTCCTGCTGGGGAGGGTCCCACGTGGCCACCATCCACACAGGCTTTAATGTGCACCAGATCCGGGGCTCAGAGCTGTACCAGCATCAGCCCGATTAATCCTCCCCCAAAGCCAGTTGGAGCAGGGACCCATGTTAGAGAGGAATCTGAGGCTCAGAGAGGTGAAGTCACCCGCCCAAGGTCACACAGCTAGGAAGAGGTAGACTCTGGCAAAGTCAGGTCTGAGGCAGTGCTCTTGGTTGCTGTCTTCACAGAAGTGAGGCCAGTATATCTGGGCGCTGGAAAGTCAGCTCAGCTCCGTCCCTTCTTGCATTAGGAAAAATATTATTTCCCGATCTGCACAGTCAGCTGGAAGCAGAATTCTTGGAGCCTGAGTGAAACCATGGGGATTGACTCCTACTTCACAGGAAAAAGTCAAGTGGTCGGTCAGAGCTGTCAGTTGAAAGTCTTCTGTGCAGATTCCAGATGCCTTGGTAGCCCTGCTGCTGCCAGACCACAGCGTGTGATGGCATCTGGCTGGCCAGTCACTTGGGCCGTGCACGCCACCCCACCTGGCAAACACGCCACACGCGTTTAATCCTCACCACGACAACACATTTGGTCTCTGGCTGACAGAGAAGAGAACCGTGGCTCAGAGAGGGGACACGTCCCGCCACAGGCGACCCGGGCAGCGAGCGGCCGGCCCGTGAACCGGGCCTGGGGGCCGTAAAGCAGGAGTGCTTCAGCGCGGCTTGCGTGGGCGTCTCATCTCCCCTTTCCTCCGTACTTCTCAGCCCAGGCTGCACATTTGAAATGCCTGGAATACTTTTTTAAAATACTAGGTAAGGCCAGGCCCATCCCAGACCAGTTAAATCAGTCTCTGGGAGTGGACCAGGTTGAAGACTTTGGGTCTAGAAATCCTCAGTGTTCCTTCCACCGAGAGCCTCAGCCCGACCTGGGACAAGGGGAGAGCTGAACTGTGGGATGGGGAGAGACGGAGAGTGACTGCCTCTTCTCCCCTCCCCTTCCCTTCCATGTCCTCCTCCTCAGCCCGCTGGGAGCTGGCCTCTAGCCTCCCTCTTGGCCTGGGACCATTTGACATCTGGGATAAGGCTGCCATGTGGCCCTGCCCCCACACAGTGTTTCTTTCAGCCTGGCACATAGTAGGTGCTCAGTAAACATTTGGTGCCTGGATTCATGCAGAGGCCCGTCCCGCCCAGCCTTCCGTGAGGGACTGCAGGGTCCTCTGCCGCTGACCCGCCCAGCCCAGCAGGTAGCATTCCACTCCCATCAGCAGCACACGGGGGGGCCTCTTGCATTGCCCCTTTCCCAGCAATCCGTATTTACTTAAAAAAAGAAATCCTTTCTAATGTAATAGATAGAAAATAATCTTGGTTTTGGTTTGAATTTACATTTCTTTGAATACTGGTGAGGATGAGCATTTTTTTCATGTGCTTCTTTCTTAGTCATTGGTATTGCTTCCTCTATGAATTGTCTGTTCCCAATTTACTAATTTACAACGAGAAATATAACTGCCAAAGGGACCGGATACACGTGTCCTCCAGCCAACACCCCAGCTCCCTGTAGGCACAGTGCACCGGGAAGCCAAGTTCTAATCAGAACGATGCTTGGGGAGCACAGAATGAGAAAAGGGAGGAGTCTGTTGTGCATCAGAGCGAGGCTTTTGCGGCATCAGAGCAAGCTAGACCTACCGCCAGGATCCACTGCATCCTTGGCCAGAACACCCTCCTTTTTTCTCTTTCCTCTGCCTCGTCTTGGAATTGCCCCTTCCCACAAGTGAAAGCAGCTTCAGCAGGTCTGAGACGCCACACACAAGTGTCACGTTTGGAACGGTGGCATACTTATGCATTTTTCAGGCCTTGGACTCTCCCAGAGGTCTTTGACCTCCGCAGGGTTAGAGCCAATGGCTCTGGAGGACCTTGCGAGTACAAAGGAGCAGCCTAAAGAATAAGAACTCCAGGAGCCAGGGAGAGGGGCTCCAGATAGGCATGTGGGCTGGGAAGGGTGCCTGGAGCAGGAAGGGTGGGAAAGAGTCCATTCGAGGGTGGAAGGAAAAAGAGGGTTTTAGGCGGGCAAGGCCTGGGCGTCTCCGGTCTGGAGTATGCAGCTGCCTGCCCACTCTCTTTATCCTCCTCTTTCCCTGGCCTCCAGAGTAACCTTCCTAAACCAAACCTGACCGAGTCACTCCCCTCCTTCCATCCTTCCTGTGTCCCCAACACTTGTTGGGTAAAATCCAAATTCCTAGGGATGGCATTCAAGGCTTTTCACAGCCTGGCTTCAACTTTCCAGGCTGGCTTCTCATCCCCCTGCTCATACCTCCAGCCTTTGCTCAGGAGGGGCCTTCTGCCTCAGATGCCCTTCCCGACTTGGCCAATTCATCCTCATTTTTTAAGACCCAGCTCCAACATCCACTCCTCCCCGAAGTCTTTCCTGAGCCCCCTCCCCCTTAGTTGTGGCATTCACCACATTTGAGAGAGTAATTGTCCAAGCATCCTCTCCCACCGGCCCTTGAGGACCCTGCCATCAGACATCTATCGTGTTTGGTTTATCTAAGTGTCCTAACCGTCCACACGGCACCGCCCATGGTAGCGGCTGAATGAACAAGAAAGTGGCTGTTGGAGACGTGCTCGTGGGAAGCACAGCCCGAGAGAACAGGGAGGTCCGGACCCGCTTCTGGCCCCTGGTGCTCAGGCAGACCCACCGTCCTCGCTACACCTCAGTTCCCTTCTCTGCAGAAGGAAAGCTCGGGGACTCAGCTGTCCGCAGTGCCGTTTATCAGGACTTACCCCATGTGAGGCACTATTCTACAAGTCAGCATATTCTAATAATTACATAATGTGTATAATAATAACAATTTACATAAATATTTCTGGTAGAATGGAAATATTCAAAACCAAGGCCTTGAAGTTCTTTGCGGTCCAGTTCTGGAACCAAGGACGGCAGGACCAAGACCTCTTAGGCGGAGAGAGTGTTAACTTGAGGGGAGCGACGGACTTCATTATAAGAAACATGATGCCGCTCTTGGCCCCAAACAGGCAAGTGTGGTGAAGCGAAATAAAGGTGGATGTGAGAGTCAGAGCACAGCTCAAATCCCAGATCAGCCACCCTCCTGCTGTGCCCTTTAGCAAGTCCCTGTACCTCTCTGGGCCTTAAAGACTGGCGATTGTCTAGCTATCTCAGAGTTGTGCAACTCAGTTGGATGGAGGGCTCTGTGACTACTTTGTGCCTTTTAATCCCAAGGAATGTAAGCAACCAAGCAAAGGGAATTTGGACAAGGGACTTCATCCTTCTAAGCCTCAGTTTCTTCATCGGCCCAATGAGGGCTGTCAGGAGGGCTGGCTGGAGGTGAAGTGACATTGTAGTACAGAGCACTGTGCTGGGATGTTGGAGGAACAGCCTGGCAGTGAGGCATCAACCCCAGCTCCCTCTTCTCAGGCAGAAAGCTTGGAACAAGGGACTCAGAGCTCCAGAGACAGCTGAGAAGGAAGCACAGTCAAGAATAAGAGTCAGAGGAAGGCTCTGGAACACGTGATGATTGCCTTCTCCCATCAGAAAATGCTCTTAAACAAAACAGCAAGTTTCCTCCATTAATAAGGCCTGTGGAATGCAGATGAGATTTTTTTTTTTTCCTCCTCTTTTTTTGCTGATTAAGTTCCCCCAAAACCCCCTTAAGAATTTTAATAAGAAATGCAAAAATCAACAAAAGTCCAGCAAACCCTTTCCTGTTATTAAATAAAGGGAAAGTAAATATTGCAAATTGGACATATTTCATAAGAGGATGTTTTGTTTGGGCAAAAAAAAAAAAAAGAGAAAGAAAAGAAAAGGCTATTTGCTTTCTGGCAGCAAATACATGTCTTTGCTGAATTTTGGTTTCAAATTTGATGACAGGGGCATTGTTCCTGGTTTGCCTGGAATTCAGGCCTTTTGACATCTGAGGCGGACCCACCCAGGAGAGCAGGGAAGCCAGGTTTGGGCCATGGTGGGCCCCTTCTCCCCTCTCCTGTGAGCAGACCAGGGAGTTCCTCAACCACCCAGGAAATTACAATCCTGAGCGCAGAGGTGGGACCTGCAGGGGGTCACACACAAGATGAAAGCAACTTGGAACAAAGAAAAATTTTATGAGAAAGAAGACAAAACAAAACACAAGATGGTCTGTTTCCCTCTTTTTTAGGGTAAGAGACCGTAAAATGTACTATATCAATACAGCATAGTAGATTTGCAAATGATAACCATTGTATATGAAAATAGATAAAAAACAGATTTCTTCTGTAGAGCACGGGGAACTGTATTCAATATCTTGTAATAACCTTTAATGAAAAAGAATATGAAAACAAACATATGTATATATATGCACTACTGGGACATTACACTGTGCACCAGAAACTGACACATAGTAACTGACTATACTTCAATTTTTTAAAAAAAATACAGCACAGTGGCCCTGCAATCAAGTGAACTGGGGTTGAAATCCTACCTCTGGCATTTCTGAGCTGGGTTTCCTCGGGTAAATGACATAACTTCTCTGACTCCATTTCCTCATCTTCAAAACGGGGAGAATAAAAGTATTCACTAATAGAGCTGTGAGGAAGAATAAATAAGGGGGAAATTGAGCCAATACAAGGAAGATGCTAGGCTACCTGTGTCTGTTATGATTTTGTGTACTAGGACAGATGTAAAGGGCGAGGAAAAAGAGGAAAAGTGAGAAGACTTTATCTCTTATTATTTCTCTGTTGCGACCGATAGCTTGCAGAGATCATTCGCACTCAGAACTTCACAGGCTGGTCATTCCGGCCCCAGGAGACGGGCAGGGTGAGAACTGCCCTCAGTTTCTAGTTGCAGGACCTGCTGCCAGAAAGTGGGCGTGACCCCTCAAGGACACACATTCAGTGGTCCATGTGACCAGGAGTTCAGAGAAAATGACCAAAGGAAAGGGATAGAGGGCTTCAAATCATTGACCCTAAATAGGAAATTTACTTTAGTTTTATAGTTTATCTTTGTATTTATTTGTTTGCCTGAAGCATCTTTTTGTGCAAAAATTAATATAGAGAAACACGTAATTTAGCAGTCACCTATATTGCCACCCCCATAGCTGCTTCTAGTTTGTTTATTTTTAAGAAATTAAAAGTAAAGCTAAAAACCCTTTATCTACTACCCAAGTCCCACAGAGAACTAATCATTTGGTGCATATCTTTCCTATTATTTTAAAATAGTTTAGCATACCTATACAGACACTCAGTCCTTGGCAGTGTTTTCATTTACAGATAAGGTCCCATAGGATTCCTACTATTCTACTTCTTGCGTTTATCACCAAACATGTGTTTGAAATCTGTCCATGTTGATAAGTGTGAAAGAGCTAGTTCCTTCTTTTTAATTGCTGAATAGTATTCTACGATATGAATCCGTTGTACCACATTTTGTGTGTCCATCTTCCAGCAATGGACATTTAGGTTGTTTCCTTTTTTTTTTTTTATTACAAACCACAGTGCTTTGATTTAAAAAAAAAAATCTTTATATGTGTCTCTCTGAGCATTGATGCTTGAGTTTCTCCAAGAAAGTTACCCAGGACTCAAATGTACCTGGGATCCACCTCCCTTCCTGTGCTCACCCACTGTGTGACCTTGGACTAGTCATTTCACCTCTCAGAATCTGTCTTCTTACCTGTAAAATGGGTGTGTGATAATCCCTGACTCTCTGGGTGGTTGTCAGAGAATTAAGTGAGACTTTCTCTAAAAAGCAGCAAATAGTAGAGTCCAGCAGCTCCCATTCTCCATGCTACAGGGTTTTCTAGCAGCCAAAGTAGGAGCTCAGGGCAGTGCCCATCCTTTGCACTAGGGACCCTGGGCCCAGCAAAGCACTGCCTTGGGGGCTTACCCAGCCCACCCCTTCTCACCTGCTGCCAACACTATCTCCCTGCCCAACCTGGTATCAGGTTGGTAGATAACTGAGCATCGTACCCCTCAGTGACTCAGCTTCCTCGCCTGTAAAATGGCATAATAACACCTTCTTCAAAGGTCTACTAGGAAGCTTGAATGCCAGAGAATGTCTGCCGGGCATTTGTTAAAACTGAATGCCCTTTTCTGCACACCCAGGACATATTCTCCTTCAAAGATGAGAATTTATCCGAGGTTTCGTCTCACTGGCTGGGGAAGCTGGACTATGTCCCTGGTTTGATTTTCTGTTGCAGATGCTGCTGAGGGTTTTGCTGGGTCCCTCCATTTGTTTTCCTTGCTGGGAATTGGAGGCTGGGTGGTTTAAATTTGCTAAAATATCGCCATCTAGTGGACTCACTGAAACACTGCAGTTTTCGTTCGGCCCCCATCTGGGAAAAACAATGGGGCGACAGCTGCGGCCGCCCTGCCCAGCTCAGAATCGCTGGTGGCTCCCCATTGTCTACGGGGTAAAGTCCAAACGCCAAGCCTGGAATTCAAGCGCCTGCACGCTCGGGCTCCACCCTGCCTATCAGACCTTATCGCTGGCTTCGACCTCCTGCCCTGCCAGGCCCAGCTCCTCTGGCTCCAGAACCTCCAAGCCCACACCTCCTGGCACGTGGACCTGCCCTGTGTCCCC